>NC_052619.1:8215849-8529800 GCF_016545825.1 Eucalyptus grandis | reverse complement strand
ACCGCAGAATACATGTTAATCTTGAAAAATAATCAAACACCAAGATTAAAACATCCATATTTGTCCTCATTCATAATGCGTCACAAAAGTTGCTACAAATTATAGAGTTTACTAGTCAAACCAATCAAACGAGTTAAATCTACAAAAGTTTAAGTTCAAAAGTATCAACGGTAAATTTGCACATTCTCCCCCTTTTTGTCGGCGGCAAAAAGTGGAGAAAACCAAGATTAAAAATAGAGAGAATGAAATAAAGTTTGTCTTGGAATGCAAGCAGGCTGGAAATTCCCCATTGACTAAACTATCTCCTCTAGCTTTCACTTGTCTTCTTGAGCTTCTCAACATCTTCGTGCTTGGAGTCCATGAAACTTTTGCCGTTGTAAACCTTGAACTTGAAAGTTTAAAGACTATATCATTTCATTGCGAGAATTTGAAGTAGATTACAAAGCGGTGAAGCTTGAATCTCACACTCCATTCCACATTGCTGTGTGCTTTTATCTCGAGAATGAGCTCGGGCAGCCTTTGAAGAAAGTCTGTAGTAGGTTTTGTTTGTGCACTAGCCTCAGCACGTTCGGTTGTGGAGTGTTGAGTAATGAGAACATCAGGTGATCTTGCCTTCAAGACTTGGAGTTGATTCTCCAATATCAACTTTAGGAAAATTAGAAACATTGGACTTCTTAAGATCGTAGGAGATCGTTTGATATCATCACTTGCAAAAAGAGGAGAAAAAATACCTCTTTTCTCATGGAGCTCCCCCTGTTTCTTTCTACGAGGTAAAGGGAGGAAAACTTCTTGATCTTTCTCATTTCTGCCTGAAGGTGACGTTACATTTCTATTCTTTCTCCCACTTGGACCTCCCTGTTGCCAGAATCCTCGGATAAGGATACTACCAAGTTGTCTCATAGGAGTCATCCCTAACGCTCTTACGCTGCTTCTCTTCCTGCTTCTTCTCTTTCTTGACTTCTCTTGCTTCTTCTTCTCTTCCGGTTCTTCTTCTTCTAGCTTTTGCTTCTTCTCATCTTCTCTTCCTTTTTCTCTTCGCTCTATATCTGCTCTCCCTCCCTTCTCCCTATCCCCTTAGGTTTGCTCAAAACCAATAAAAGTTTTGAAAGATTTTTTCAAGGCCAGTTGAAATGGTAAGATCATCATCATCATCTTCATCTCAGGATAAGGATCTTCTCTTCTTGAGGGGTTCTTTCTAATCTCCTTGCCTTTTTCTCTTCTTTGCATGAGATTCTTTGTTTTGCTAGGAATGCCTTATTCAAACGCTCTAAAACCATGTTCAGATCTTTTAGCCTCATCTTCGAGAAACCATCTTTAGTCCTATATGCCAGGAGCTACGGTTAAGTGCGAGAGAGAGACAAGCTCGATCTGAAATATTTGAATAGCTTTGTAACCGGCCTGGTAAGGTAGCTGTCCCTTATCCTTCACGCGGTCCTATATATGCATTAAGACAATATGAGGGAAGTGAAAACTCATGCCATTGGAAATAACAAACATAAAGCCGTGCTTCAAATTGGGAAACATCGGTTTTTGAAGTAGCCTTTGGTACGATGCGGTTATGACGATTTTGTGCAACAAGACATTGGAGGCTGTCATGCGGAATAAGTGATGCTTTCTTGAGGAGTCTCATCACTAACAAAGAATCTTGTTGCATGACCAGCGATACATTTGTGGTTGGAAACCCTCTGTCCACCCCAATAACGTCGGCCAAAGTGTCAGACATCCACGGATATTCTTTGTCACCACGGTGAAATGAAGCAGTGCAGTTAGAAAGAAAGGTGGAATTGCATGACCAACTGATACATTTATTGGTTGGAAACCACTCTGTCCACCCCAATAACGTCAGCCAAAGTGTCAGCATCCACGGATATTCTTTGTCACTCACGGTGAATTTGAAGCAATTCTGGTTAAGAAAAGAAAGATTGGAATAGAAAAGGTAGTCAACTCTTGGATAAGCAATAGTTGTCTTGTAGCAAAAGTCTTCAAGTTGAAAGAAAGCTAGTTTTTTCCCTCAAATTTACATTGAATGAATCTAAAAAGTCAAAGTCGACCGATCGAGGGTTCATTACCCTCTTTCAGCACACTGAAATAAACCTTTTTATGATCCTTAAAAACGAAAAAAGCCGTTCCTACACCGGGCATTTTAGCGGCAATGCCCATCCTTGGCTAAAATTTGAGAACATCCTCTCATCATCATCTTTGCTTTCGGCGATTGAAAGTGCTAAAACGAGATTGATAAAGAAAGTTACGGAAAGCCTTGGATAGCTAGTATAAGCACCTAGAGGGGATTGAATAGGTGTAAAAAATATTTTCTCGAGATAAGAGAGCAATACTAAACGAGACAATAGAAAGTTCTCCTTTCGTTAACAAAAGCAATTATGATCAAAGTAAAGCGAAGAGTAGGGAATAGAAAATGAACACGAAATTATAGTGGTTCGAGCTTATTCCAAGCCTACGTCCACCCTTTCGCAACGACAACCCACCAGCTAGATTTCACTATGAACAAAGAGTTGTGCAGCCAAGCCTCTCCCTTGATTCCACGGTGTAGATACTCTACCACACTTCCTCAAGGTTTCTCAAGAATATGGACTCTCTTTTGTGCACAAGATTTTGCTCATAAGATGAATTGACTAAGAACAAAGAGCTTCGGACTTTGAAATTCTTCTATTGCGCACACTCGAACAAGCTGACGTCTTCCTTATATACTCATTTATGCTATCATACTGTTGGCACTTATCAAAGGAATTCTTCCAATCTTCCCGTTAGACGAGAATCAATTAGGAAGATCATTCGAGCTATTTAAGGAACATGTCGATAGCCCATCAATCTTGCTCGCCCATACAATCGGGATCTCGGTTTCCATAAGTAGAACCTTCCAAGTATGTCTTCGCCAATCATTGGATCCTCAATCTTTCAATAAATAAAGGATTTCGTTATGTCATATCCAGCCAAAGAGATCTTCTCTAGTTGATAAGGTCAAATCCTTAACGAAACATCCAATCTGGATAGCCCTTCTTCAACGGATTAGAAACTATCAATGAGAATAGACTTTGAGTCTTGAGTGCACCGGCAGTCGGAGGTCTTCGGACTTTAAATAGAAGTTTGCAAATCTTCGGACTAGGCCCGATGGCAACATTTTGTCGGCTTCAAAATACTCCGGGAAGATTTCTCCAACAATCTCCCCATTTTTTATGGTGACAAAACTTTCCTACGAATTTGGATAACTTTGACACACAAAACATTACTCAAGCAAATATGAATATCTCATAAAGATAAATGGCTTATTGATAACACTAGAATCTACAACCACATAAAATAGGTTTGTCTTGCATATGAGTAAAGTCATCCATAAGATATCAATAGTTTTAATATAAGCGGTCAATCCAAAATCTCAAATCCGGTCCACGGCCAGGACACAAAAGTCGGTCAAACATCAAAACAAATCAAAGTTCAAGTTCAAGTTCAAAAAAAGTTCAAGGTTCAAAGTTCAAATCACATCTCTCTCCTTTTTGTCATCATAAAAAAGGTTGAGTGGAATCAAGAATGCTTGGGAACACGAACAAGCTAGAAATCTCCTATTGGTGGACAATGCCATCCCGGCTTTGTCAACTATCCATCGGTGAGCCACCTCTTCACCCTTAGCATTTGCTTGAATCTGAAGAGCAAGGGCTTGGATACGATCATTCAAAGAAAGCGAAGCTTTACTTGCATTAAATTCTATACTTCGCATCCTAGAGCATATATCGATAGCATTTCTAAGAACATTAGAATTATGCCAAAATCTGCTGAGTTATTAGTATGCGTGCGCTTCTACACGATCGAGATGGAGTAAAGGCGACGATGGCAAATCAGCACAATCACGCAGATTGGGCGATGAAACATCATGTCCTTCCTCGGGAAATTGAGAGGCATAGATGTCCTCTCGGATCTGTTTGGAGAGCAATGACTCCTTCATTTGACCAGCGAGATATGAGGACATTCCTCTTTTCTCACGATCTCTCCGTTTCCATGCCTTCAGTGGAGAAGAGTGTTCCCCGTGCTCTCCTTCCTCTTGATTTACTCTTTCCTCTTCTTCTTCTTCTTCTTCAATTCTTTCCCCCTCTGCATCTCTTTCTTCAGCTTCTCTCTCCTCTATTTCTTTATCTTACGCCCAAATTTTCTCTTTCTCCAGTCCTTTGTTTTGTGTCTTTCTCTTGTCGTTCCGTTGATTACGGAACAAAAGCGACTTAGGTTCTTCAATGCTATTGCGGTAATGGTGATGTCTTCCTTATCTTCTTCATCCTCAATAATGAGAGCTCTTCTTTTCTTGGATGGAGCAACCATGGGCTCCTTCCCTTGTATTTTTTCTTTGCGAAGAGATTTGATGAGTTTTGACGGGGTTTTCTCCTTGAATTTCTCCAACGCCTTGTTGAGTTCCTTGAGCGTATTTTAGACACCATTTTCAGTCCACTACCATTTGATCAAAAGTTGAACACGGAGAGAATCGGGAGGCTGAACATTCAAATGTCTAAATAACTTTGTCACAAGAGCTAGATAAGGAAGTTGACCCTTGTCCTTCACCACTGCTCTATACATATGGAATATAATAGTGTGAGGAAGAGAGAACTTTTTCCCAGCATTGATGGCATACATCAGCTTTGCCTCTGAGTTTGAAACATCAGTCTTTGAAGTAGATTTTGGTCTGAGGCAATTGATCACAATCTTGTGAAGCAGAATGTTGAACGCACTCATCCTCGAGTAGGAAACATTTCCCTCGTCCTTCTATCCATAACAAGTTCCAACGTAGCACGAGCAATAGAGACATTGATAGGTTGATATCTCCCTCTCAACCCCAATCACATTAGCCAACCTATCTATATCCACCACATAGTCTGATCTCGAACACTAAAAAGAATCTATTCGCATCTAAGAAATTGATATTTGAATAGAAGTATGCGGTGAGTTCGGCATGGCTTACGTAGATTTAGTCTTGAACTTGTTCAAGTTGAAGAAGACTGAATTTTTCCCTCAAATTAACGTTCACGACGTCAAGGAAAGCAAAATCCACACTTCTAGGGTTTATGACCCCACGCTTCAACAACTTAGTATAGATGCTTGTGTTCCTCCAATGAAACAAGTCTGTCCTTTTGCTCCGAATTTTTGCCGCAACACCCATCCTCGGTTGAAACGACCGTACAACTTGTCATCATCATTCCCATCGGCCGATTCAGCCCTCTAACAAGTGGATCGATTGGAATATTTGCCATTGCCGCTTCCGACCAGTAGGGCAATTCCCAACCGTTCCGTTGTGCGTAAAAAAGAAGGTTTCATTTTTGTTCCCATTGTCTTTCAGAAATTTGTCAATGTAGTTCAAAGGAGTTCCACCCCTTTTCAAAGCACGATAAAGCTTGTAGGTAAAAGAGAGCTTAAAAGTTCTTACGATTTTGCATCTTCCATTATTTCTTCCTCTTCTCGGCGAGCAACATCCCGTGGTCTAGATGGAGAAGATGGACGCCTGCTGAGAATGTTGTGGGCTCTGCTGGTGACTAGGAGACTCTTCTTCCTCGATGAGATCAAAGTGCATAGGCCCCTCACGCATTTCCGCAGTCCTACTTTGCGATCCTCGAAGACTTCCTTTGAGAGGACATCTTTCACAATCTTTGAAAGATTCCAAACTTGACTTTCCCAAGAAAGATGACAAATTTTCAAAGATTAAACAAGAGAAGAAGACATAAGTGGAAGATCGATGCTTTTAGGGTTTTGGAGTTAAACGAAGAGGAACAGAGCGGTATATAGGTCGGTCGAAGAGAGGCATACAAAAACGTCGTAATGGAAAGTAAAAAGATGCCCTTTTAAAAAATAACTACCTTTTTCAAAAATTAGATAAGCGCCATGTAAAAATTAAGTCCATCTTTGAAAAAGAAAGATTGCACTAATCACGGAAATCGAAAGTAGCAAAAATCAATTATGGACGATGATCGTACCTTTTCAAGATTTAATGGAGAGAATAAAATAACTTACAATCAAAGATCTTGATTGTCTGAGTCTGAGCGTCTCTTGATTTTTACTTCTTCAAACCTCAAGATGTTGAGTCTGGAACGAATGATTTCAAATTGATTTTTCTCCAAAGGCTTTGTAAATATATCCGCCAGTTGGTTCTTTGAGTCAACAAACTGAATCGAAACTTCTCCATTCTGAACATGATCTCTAATGAAGTGATGTCGAATCTCTATATGCTTTGCTCTTGAGTGAAGAATTGGATTCTTGGTGAGATTGATTGCGCTGGTGTTGTCAGCGGTTAATCTCCATGCATGAATCTTCAATTCCAAAGTCTCTTAGCTGTTGTTTTATCCATAGAATTTGTGAACAACAACTTCCAAGAGCTACATACTCGCTTATCTTTGTAGAAAGAGCCACTCGTATTTTGCTTCCTTGAAAACCAAAACATTGTCCTGCTTCCAAGTAGTTGATAGGTACCCGAGGTGCTCTTTCTATCAACTCTACATCCTAGCTAGATCTCGCGTCTCGAGTATCCAAGAAGAGTAAAGTCTCCATTTTTAGGATACCAAAAATCAAGGCTTGAAGTTGACGCAATGTATTTGATAATACGCTTTGCAGCACTTAGATGAGATTCTTTAAGTGCATTGAAATCTAGCACAAATGCAAACACTAAACAAAATGTCGGGTCTAGAAGTAGTAAGATAAAGAAGTGAACCAATGATACTCTGTATAGCTTCGGTCAACTTTCTTTCCTCCTTCATCTTTGTCTATCTTCAAAGAACTTGACATTGGTATATCGAGTCTTTTTGCAATTTTCCAGTCCAAACTTTTTGACAAGATAATTAGCATATTTTTCTTTTGATGAATAAAGGTTCCTTCCTTCAATTGTTTCACTTGAAGTCAAGAAAGAATGTTAGTTCACCCATCATGCTCATTTCAAATTCATCTGCATAGACTTAGAGAATTTCTTGCACGGACTTTGATTAGAGGATCCAAAACAATATCATCAACATATATTTGAACAAGCATAAAACTTTGCTTTCTCTTTTGAAAAACAAAGTAGTGTCTACTTTACCTTTGACAAAGCCGTTTTGAATTAAAAATTTACTTTTTTTTGTACCAAGCTCGAGGTGCTTGCTTTAAACTATATAAAGCCTTCTTCCCGAATACCGATGCGGTTTCCTGGGTCTTCAAACCTAGGTGGTTGTTCCACATAGACTTCCTCATGGATAAATCCATTCAGGAAAGCACTTTTGACGTCCATTTGGAATAACCTAAAATTCTTATAACAAGCAAAAACAAGTAATAATCTAATTGCTTCTAACCTCGCTATTGGTGCGTAAGTCTCATCATAGTCTATCCCTTCTTCTTGCGTATATCCCTTGGCCACGAGTCTTGCTTTGTTTCTTACGACCTTTCCTTTCTTGTCCATCTTGTTCCTGAAAACCCATTTAGCTCCAATAATAGATTTACCTTTCGGTTTAGGAGTCAATTCCCAAACATCATTAATGCTGAACTGCACGAGTTCTTCTTGCATAGCTTCAATCCAGCTTTCATCGGATAAAGCTTCTTCTATGCTTTTGGGTTCTATTTCGAAATAGGCCACGGCACCCGAGTCTTCACGCCTTTTGAATCTTGTGCGGAATTCCTTCATTAATGTCGCCTATAATGAGATCTTTGGGATGACTGGACTTATGCTTCGATTCTTGGTTGATTTGTCGGAGTTGATGATCACTTTCTTCATTTGAATCTTCAACAATCATTTGATCTTTGGTCTTTTAAAGTCCAACGCTTCTTGAGATTTAGACTTTGTAGAGTCCTGGAGGTAGGTTCAGATTCTTCAAGATGAGTCTAAATAGATTCATTTTGCATAGAATCTTGGAATTTGACATCTTGGAATTTGACATTCATTGATTCCTCCACAGATTGAGTCTTCTTGTTGTAGACTCTGTAGGCTTTGCTTGAGGTAGAATATCCAAGGAAGATTCATTCGTCGATTTTTCTTCAAACTTGCCAACTTGATCATTTGCATTTTTCAATATAAAAGCATTTACATCCAAACACATGAAAATATGAAACAATAGACTTCTTTTCTTTGAATAACTCAAAGGGTTTTTAGAATAGGTCTTAGAAAACTCTATTAGTAATATAACATGCTCTAGAAATACTTCACCCAAAAACGTGAAGAGATGTTACTTTCAATTAAAAAGAGTTCTAGCCATTTCTTGAAGTGACCTATTCTTTCTTTCCACAACCTCGTTTTGCTCACTGGAGTATATGGAGGAGAACACATGCTGAAAACCAAGTTATCACGAATTTTGTAAGATCTTGATTTTCAAATTCACCTCCATGGTCTATTCTTATACTTGAAATAACATACCCTTTTCATTTTGAATCTTTTTAGCAAACTTTTCAAAGTAAGAAAAGGTTTCAGACTTGTCAGGAAATATACCCAAGTAAATCATGACTAGTAATCCACAATTACTATGCAATATTTCTTGCCTCCAATGCTCGAGTTCTAGTTGGTCCAAGAGATCCATATGCGGAAAGCTACGCGTACACGATTAGTGGAAACTTGATTTATTAGTTTAAGGAATTTCTTACATGCTTTCCCAATACGAGATGGTGTACATAGATCGACTTTTGGTATGACAGATTGGGTAGACCACGAACCAGCTTCTTTGCTGAAATTTTGGCTATTTGCTTCATATTGATGTGCCCAAGTTTTCTGTGCCATAAGTTAGCTTCGTCTTGAATTGAGATTAGACATTGCGATTCATCTGGTTTCACATCCAAGAGGTAGATATTTCCATGTCTTCGACCCATGAATGACTGAGTAGAATCTTTACTAGTTCCTGAACATATTCTTTCTTGAAAGTTGATTTTGAAACCGGTATTGCATAGTTTGGCGATACTAAGCGATTGTAGTTGAGTCTTTCCACTAAGGAAACATTGCTAATCGTGAGGTTTCCAATATTTACAGTTAGAATCCCACAATTCTTCCTTTGCTATTTACTACAAATGAGACTTTTCCACCATTTACTTGAATGAGCTTTATGAAGCAATTTGAATCTCTTTGTCATATGTCTTGAGCATCCACTATCCGATACCATTTTTACTTTCTTCTTGATAGTGACCTGCATTAAAAAAAGAGACTCAAAATTTCTTTGGTACCCATATTTTCTTGGGTCCATTGGTATTAGTATGATATGCGCTTTTGCCCATACTTTCTTAACAGGTTTCCAAACCATATGACATTCTTTCTCAAAATGATCTGAACTATTGCACTTTGAACATCTGAGAGCATTGCGACCTACTGGTTTTACAAAGACCTTTTTAAAATGATTTTTGTAAAAATCTCTTGTGAGTCTTTGCTTAATTCTTTCCTTCACTTTAGGAAAATCAATTAAATGAATGGTTTCCACAGTCATTCCCAAACCAGATTTATTGAAAAAATGTCTTTGTCTTTGAAAGAATTTTCTCCAAGTTTCTCGAGATCCTATTGAAAATCTTTTGGAAATATTTGATATGTCATTTTTAAAAATACATTTTCTTTCGAAAGGTTGTCTTCTCTTTCTTTAAGAGTAGAAACATTAATGTCTAAACATTTCACCTTTTCTTTCAAAACATTTTCTGTCATTTCGGTATAGAATTTTCCTTTTAAGTTCGGAAATCCTTTTTAAGAGGTCTTAAGACTAAAACACAACTCATCAATGTATTTAGAAACTTTAATAGGGATTTTAGAGTTACTCACCTCAAATTCACCGTTGCGAATCCGAGTTTGTCTCGAAGTTTGAATCTGAATCCGATTGTGCCATCGGACATATATTGGCATAATCATCATCACTCTTCACATTCCGTATCACTCCAGGTTTTACGCTTTAAGAGCCTTTCGATACTTTTAAGCTTTTCCTTTCTTCTTCCTCGAAAGATGATAATTGGAGTCGATGTGTCCATTTTTCTTACATTCAAAGTAGACTACATCTCTATTTGATTCATCATCCTCAACGGACTTAGTCTGTTGCTTTTGAAAACTTTGTTTCTTTGGATTGAATCTTCTTCCTTTTAAATTCGCTTCAGAATCTTCTTATCATGAGAGCAAGCTCCTCATCATCCATATCGTCTTCGAATCTGAACATCGAGAATCATCATTGGATTTTAATGCAATGGATTTCTTACCTTTAGGATCTTCATCTTCATTGATTGGTTCCACTTCATAAGACTGAAGAGTCCCAACCAACTCATCGACAGATAGTGGCATAATTCTTGTGTCTCCCTTATTGAGGTCTTTATGTGATTCTAATCCTTGGAGAGTCCACGCAATAGCTTGTTTACTTTCATGGGATAAGAAATTGGTTGACCTTGATTTTTAAGACCATTCACGATTTCGTAAACGACAAAACATGTCGGTTATAGATTCTCCCGATTTCATTTTGAAGGCTTCGTATTGACCGAGGAGAATGTTGATTCTAGTTTCTTTCACTCGATCGGTTCCTTCGTAGGTAATATGTAATCTATTCCAAACTTCTTTCGCTGCAACACAAGAAGATATTCTGTTATATTGAGGTAACAAAGCACAATATAAAGAATAAATTGCTTTTGCATCAAGAGCTTGTCTCTTTGTTATCTCTTCCTAAGTCATTTCACTAGACTCAACAGCTTCTTTTCCTCTCTCGAGATAGATGCAGCTTTAGGAATGACTCATTTGTCTTCAACGTCTCATTCGGGAGGATCCTTTGATCTTAGGAACACCTTCATCTTGTTTTCCATATGTTGTATTCATTTCCATCAAAGTAAGGCGGTCTAGTATTGCTTTGCCCTTCTACCAGCCCTAGAGCAAACATACTAGCCATGGATCTTTAACTCTCAAGTAAAACACTTCAAACAAAGTGAGTACACAGTGCTCGATACCAATTGAGATAGCTAGTATAAGCACCTAGAGGGGGGTGAATAGGTGTAAAAAATATTTTCTTGAGATAAGAGAGCAATACTAAGCAGACAATAGAAATGAATTTCTCCTTTCGTTAACAAAGCGAATTATGATCAAAGTAAAGCAGAGAGTAGGGAAGAGAAAATGAACACAGAAATTATAGTGGTTCGGCTTATTCCAAGCCTACGTCCACTCTTCCGCACCGATGACCCACCGGCTGGATTTCAGTATGAGCAAAAGAGTTGTTACAGCAAGGCTCTCCCTTGATTCCACAGGCTGTGTAGATACTCTACCACACTTCCTCAAGGTTTCTTAAGAATATGGACTCTTTTTGCGTACAAGATTTTGCTCAAAAGATGAATTGACTAAGAACAAAAAGCTTCGACTTTGGAATTCTTCTATCGCCACACACTCAAACAACTGAACGTCTTCCTTATATACTCCTTTATGCCATCATACTCGTTGGCACTTACCAAAGGAATTCTTTCAATCTTCTCGCTGGACATAATCAATTAAGAAGATCATTCGAGCTATTTAAGGAACATGTCAATAGCCCATCAATCCTGCTCGCCCATACAATTAGGATCTCGATTTCCATAAGTAGAACCTTCCAAGTATACTTCACCAATCATCGGATCCTCATTCTTTGAATCAATAAAGGATTCAGTTATGTCATATCCAGCCAAGAGATCTTCTCTAGTCGATAAGGTCAAATCCTTAACGAAACATCCAAATCTGGATAGCCCTTCTTCAACGGATTAGAAACTGTCAATAAGAATAGACTTTGAGTCTTAAGTCGCGATCCGGAGGTGAGTCTTAAGTCCGCGGTTCGGAGGTCTTTAGAGTAGGCCCGATGGAAACGTTTTGTTAGCTTCAAAATACTCCAGGAAGATTTTTGCAACAAGCCTCATCTACTGCTCCTTTCTTTGCTATTCCTAAACACTCCATTGTTCTCAGAAACATCGTTTCATTTATATAACCGTGCTCTCTTAGATAATTAGTAATGAGTGACATTGGCGAACCACCCGTTTTCAAACGACCATATAATTTGAATAGATCTTGGGGAGTCATGGTACGAAAAGGAACAACATCTTGTTCAATTTCCTCTTCCAACGGTTCACGAGGAGGATTCTGCGTAGCACGCTATGGAGAGTATTGTGGAGACTCTTCTTCTTCGGTCGATCAAAATGAGTCAGGCCCTCGGGCATATTCCATGGTCCCCTTTGTGATCCGAGAAGACTTTCTTTGAAAAGACATCTTCGCAATCATGGAGGATTTCCCGAACAAGTTTGAGTGAAAAAGATGAAAACTTGCGGAACACACTTGAGAGTAGAGTCGAGAGAGTAGAAATGAGAGTAGAGAGCATGGAGTCTATTCTTTAGGGTTTAAAAAGAATTGCTCAAATACAAAAGGGTATATAAAGAAGATGAAAGGTCACGAAGAAAAGAGATAATCGAAACATAATAAAGGAAAAAGAAAACTGCCTTTTAAAATAAACTGAAAATAAAAACTGCCAAAAAATTCAAAAATTTGAAAAATATAACTTCTAAAAATAAAATAGGTAAGCAACGATTTGAATAAAGTCATACATTTTCACAATTTTTATATTAAAATTAAAATACTTGGATTTGAGTCAATTTCTCGCCGATATAGCGTCCGGAAATTATGAGTCCGGATAGCTCTAGACTTTACTCCGGAGGATAAATAATATTCAGCTTGGTGCAAATAAACTCAAATAGATTTTTCTCCAGAGGTTTTGTGAATATGTTTGCCGAGTTGATTCTTCGAATCAATAGACGAATCATAATCTCCCATTTTGGACATGATCTCTTATAAAGTGATGTCAAATTTCTATGCGCTTCACCCTTGAATGAAGAATTGGATTCTTGGTGAGGTTTATTACGTTGGTATTGTCACATTTGATTTCGATACACGATTCTTCAATTCCAAAGTCTCTTAGCTATTGTCTTATCCACAAAATTTGAGAACAACAGCTCCCAAGAGCTACATATTCTGCTTCTCCTGTCGATAGAGCTACAGTACTATGCTATCTTGAAAACCAAGATACCAGCATACTTCTCAACAACGATTAACAAGTTCCGTGTGCTCTTTCTATCCATTTTACATCCAGTTAAATCAGCGTCGAATATCCAAGAATAGTAAAGTCTCATTCTTTTGAATACCATAGACCCAGCTTTGGAGAATTTGTCACATATTTAATGATGCGTTTTGTTGCACTTAAATGAGATTCTCGAGGATCAAACTAAAATCTAGCACAAATGCAAACACTAAACAAAATGTCACGTCGAGATGTAGTAAGGTAAAGAAGAGAACTGATCATGCTTCACGAAAGCATTTGTTCTACTTTCTTCCATTTTTCATCCTTGTCTAGCTTCGAGGAACTTGACATAGGTGTCTTTGTCTTTTTGCGATTCTCTAATCCAAATTTCTTGATTAGATCTTTGGCATATTTTCCTAGTGAATGAATATACATTTCTTCAACTGTTTAACTTGCAATTCCAAAAAAAAAAAAAAAAAAGGTTAACTCACCCATCATACTCATCTTGAATTCATCCTGCATAGACTTCAAAAATTTATTACATAGATTTTCATTAGGAGAACCAAAGATAATATCATCTACATAAATCTGTATTAGCAAAAAATCTTTTCCTTCTCTCTTTATGAACAAGGTAGTATCTACTTTTCCTTTTTCAAAACCATTCTATACTAAAAACTTACTCAACCTTTTATACTAGGCTCGAGGTACTTGGTTCAATCCATACAAGGCCTTTTTCAGTCCATAGATTGAGTCGGCTTTCTTGGATCTTCAAATCCTGGTGGTTGTTCCACGTAGACTTCTTCTTGAATGAATCCATTAAGGAATGCACTTTTGACATCCATCTAGAATAACTTGAAATTTTAATAGCAAGCAAAAGCAAGTAATAATCTAATTGCTTCTAACCTTGCTATTGGTGCATAAGTCTCATCATAATCTATGCGTTCTTCTTGAGTATATCTTTTGGTTACAAGTCTTGCTTTGATCCTAACGACTTTTCCTTTCTTGTTCATCTTATTCCTGAAGACGCATTTTGTTGGAGAAATCCTCTTGAAGTGTTTTGAAGTTAACAAAACGTTTCCATCAGTCTAGTCTGAAGGCTTGCAGACTTTGCTATTTAAAGTCTGAAGACCTCCGGACAGCCAGACTCAAGACTCAAAGTCTATCCTCATTGACAGTTTCTAATCCATTGAAGAAAGAGCTATCCCGTAACTGGATGTTTTATTAAGGATGTGGGCTTATCGATTGGAGAAGATCTCTTGGCTGGATATGACATGACGGAATCCTTTATTTGATCATAATTGATTCGAAGATTAAGGATCCGATGATTGGCAAAGTATACTTGGAAGGTTCTACTTATGGAAACCGAGATCCTAATTGTATGGGCGAACATGATTGATGGGCTATCGACATATTCCTTTAATAGCTCAAATGATCTTCCTAATTGATTCCGTCCAACAGGTAGATTGGAGGAATTCCTTTGGTAAGTGCCAACGGGTATGATGGCATGAAGGAGTATATAAGGAAGACGTTCCAGTTGTTCGAGTGAGTGCACGATAGAAGAATTCCAAATTCTGATGCTCCTTGTTCTTAGTCAATTCATTTGTTGATCAAAATCTTGTAAACAAAAGAGAGTCTATATTCGTGAGAAACCTTGAGGAAGTGTGGTAGAACATCTACGCCGTGGAATCAAGGAAAACTGTGGCTTTAACTTCTTTTTTGTTCATAGTGAAATCCAGCCGGTGGTCAAGGTGCGGAAGAGTGGACGTAGGCTTGGAATAAGCCGAACCACTATAAATCTTGTGTTCAATTTTCTCTTCCCTAACATTTACTTTACTGTGATCGTATTTTCCTTTCTATCGTTTGCCTAGAATCGCTTCCTTATCTCGAGAAATTGTTTGTGCACATATTCACCCCCCTATAAGTGCTTATACTAGCTATCTCAATTGGTATCAGAGCCTGTGTACTCACTTTGTTTGAAGTGTTTTACTTCAGAGTTAAAAATCCATGGCTAGTATGTTGGCTCCAAGGCTGGTAGAAGGGCAAAGCAATACCAGACCACCTTACCTTGATGGAAAGGATTACAACATATGGAAAAACAAGATGAAAGCATTCCTAAGATCAAAGGATCCTCTGGAATAGGACGTTGTAGAAAAAGGAATCATTCCTAAAGCTGCATTTGTCTCGAAGAGGAAAGATCTTTGTTGAGTCTAGCGAAATGACTCGGAAGAGATAATCAAGAGACAAGCTCTTAACGCAAAAGCAATTTATTCATTATATTGTGCTTTATCCCCATCAATATAACTGAATATCTTCTTGTGTTACGGCTAAAGAAGTGCAGGATAGATTACATATTACCTATGAAGGAACCGATCAGTGAAAGAGACTAGAATCAACATTCTCCTCGGTCAATATGAAGCCTTCAAGATGAAATCGGAGAATCTATAACGATATGTTTAGTCGTTTTACGAAATCGTGAATGGTCTTGAAAATCAAGGTCAACCAATTTCGATCCCATGAAGGTAAACAAGCTACTATGTGGACTCTCCAAGGATTGGAATCACATAAAGACCTCAATCAGAGAGACCCAAAGAATCATGCCACTATCTGTTGATGAGTTGGTTGGGACTCTTAAGTCTTATGAAGTGGAACGAATCAATGAAGACGAAGACCCTAAAGGTAAGAAATCCATTGCATTAAAATCTAATGATGATTCGATGTTACAGTTACGAAGACGATATGGATGATAAGGAACTTGCTCTCATGATAAGAAGATTTAGAAAGTTAAACGAAAAATGAAGAAGATTCAATCCAAAGAAACAAAGTTTTCAAAAGCAACGAGACTAAGTCGGTGAGGATGATGAATCAAACAAAGATGTAGTCTCGCTTTGAATGTAAGAAAAAGGGACACATCGGACCCAACTGTCCTCTTGAGAAAGAAGAAAGGAAAAACTGAAAAGTACCGAAAAGCTCTTAAAGATGAAACCCGAGTGATATAGAGTGTGAAGAAAGTGATGATGATTATGCTAATATATGTCTGCGATGGCACAATCGGATTCAGATTCAAATTCAAGAGACAGTTGATTCAAATTCCGAGACGATTGATTCTGAAAGAAAATTTTAGGTCACTATCAAGAAAAAGGTAAAATGGTATCGGATAGTGGATGCTCAAGACACATGACAGAGACTGAAATTTCTTTATAAAGCTTGTTCGAGTAAATGGTGAAAAAGTTTGTTTTGGAGGAAACAACAAAGGAAAAATTGTGGGATTTGGAACTGTAAAGATTGGAAATCTCTCAATCAGCAATGTTTCCTTAGTGGAAGGACTTAATTACAATTTGCTCGGTATTAGCCAACTATGTGATACTTTGGTTTCAAAATCAACTTTCAAGAGGGAATATGTTCAGAATTAGTAAAGATTCTACTTAGTCATTCATGGGTCGAAGACATGGAAATATCTACCTCTTGGATGTGAAACCGATGAATCATAATGTCTAATCTCAATCCAAGACAAGCAAACTTATGGCACGAAAGCTTGGGCACGTCAATATGAAGCAAATAGCCAAAATCTCAACAAAGAAGCTTGTTCGTGGTCTACCCAATTTATCATACCAAAAGCCTGATCTATGTACACCATGTATATTGGGAAAACAGGTAAGAAATTCCTTTAAACCAATAAATCAAGTTTCCACTAACCGTGTCTTTGCCGTTTACGCATATGGATCTTTTTGGACCAACGAACACAAAGCATTAGAGGTAAGAAATACTCCCTACTAATTGTGGATGATTACTCACGATTTACTTGGGTATATTTCTTGGCAAGTAAGTTTGAAACTTTCTCTTACTTTGAAAAGTTTGCTAAAAATGTTCAAAATGAAAAAGGGTATGTTATCTTGAGTATAAGAACAGATCATTGAGGTTAATTTGAAAATCATGATTTTACAAAATTCCGTGATGAATCGGTTTTCAAGATGTATTCTCCTCTCCATATACTCTAGAGCAAAATGAAGTTGTGGAAAGAAAGAATAGATCACTTCAAGAAATGGCTAAAACTCTTTTAATTGAAAGTAACATCTCTTCACGTTTTTGGGCTGAAGCAGTTTCTATAGCATGTTACATTATAAATAGAGTTTTTCTAAGGCCTATTTTGGAAAAAAAAAAACCCTATGAACTATTCAAAGAAAAGAAGCCTATTGTTTCATATTTTCATGTATTTGGATGTAAATGTTTTATACTGAAAAATGCAAATGATCGAGTTGGTAAGTTTGAAGAAAAGTCGATGAAGGCATCTTCCTTGCATATTCAACCACAAGCAAAGCGTACAAAGTCTACAACAAGAAGACTCAAACAAAGTGGAAGAATCAATGAATGTTAAATTCCAAGATTCTATGCAAAATGAATCCATTCGAGACTCATCTTGAAGAATCTCGGTAACCTACTCCGACTCTACAAAGTCTAAAATAGCTCAAACTTTGAAGGACTAGCAACAAGTGACTCGTTGAAGATTCAAGTGAAGGGAGTGACCATCAATCGACAAATTAACCAGCAACTAGAAACATAAGTCTAGTGATCCCAAAGATCTTATTATTGGCGACATCAATGAAGGTATTCGCACAAGATCCAAAAGGCGTGAAGAGTCTAGTGCTGTGGCTCTTGTTTCGAAATAGAACCCAAAAGCATAGAAGAAGCTTTATCGATGAAAGCTGGATTGAAGCTATGCAAGAAGAGCTCGGAGCAATTCAGCATTAATGGTGTATGGGAATTGACTCCTAAACCAAAAGGTAAGTCTCGTTATTGGAGCTAAATGGGTTTCGGGAACAAGATGAATGAGAAAGGAAAAGTCATAAGAAACAAGGCAAGACTCGTGGCCAAGGGATACACACAAGAAGAAGGGATAGACTATGACGAGACTTACGCACCAAAAGTAGCAAGGTTAGAAGCAATTCAATTATTACTTGCTTTTGCTTGTTATAAGAATTTCAGTTATTCCAAATTGATGTCAAAAGTGCCTTCCTAAATGGATTCATCCAAGAGGAAGTCTATGTGGAACAACCACCTGGTTTGAAGACCCAAGGAAACCCAGACTCAATATTCAGACTCAAAAAATGCTTTATATGGCTTAAAACAAGCACCTTGAGCTTAGTACGACGGACTTGAGTAAGTTCTTAATTGAAAATGGATTTGTTAAAGGTAAAGTAGACACTACTCTTTTCATTAAAAGAGAAAGCAAGAGTTTTCTACTTGTTCAAATATATGTTGATGATATTATTTTTGGATCCTCTAATGAAAGTCTGCAAGAAATTCTCTAAGACTATGCGGGATGAATTTGAAATGAGCATGATGGGTGAGTTAACCTTCTTTCTTGGACTTCAAGTGAAACAACTGAAGGAATGAACTTTTATTCATCAAGAAAAATATGCTAATGATATTATGAAGAAGTTTGGAATGGACAATTGCAAAAGGCCGATATACCAATGTCAAGTTCCTTGAAGATAGACAAAGATGAAGGAGGAAGAAAGTTGACCAAAAGTTATATAGGAGTATCATCGGTTCACTTCTTTATCTTACTGCTTCTAAACCTGACATTTTGTTTAGTGTTTGCATTTGTGCCAGATTTCAAGCAGGCCCTAAAGAATCACATTTAAATGATGCAAAGTGTATTATCAAATATATTGCATCAACTTCAAGCTTTGGTCTCTGGTATCCTAAAAGGGAGACTTTACTCTTCTTGGATACTCGAGACGCGAGACTTAGCGGATGCGAGTTGATAGAAAAAGCACCTCGGGTACCAAACTACTTAGAGGCGGGGCAGTGTCTTGGTTTTCAAGGAAGCAAAGTATAGTAGCTCTCTTTACAAATGAAGCGAGAATATGTAGCTCTCGGAAGTTGTTGTTCACAAATTCTGTGGATAAAACAACAGCTAAGAGACTTTGGAATTGAAGATTCATGCACGGAGATTAAATGTGACAACACTAGTGCAATCAATCTCACCAAAAATCCAATTCTTCACTCAAGAGCAAAGCATATAGAGATTCGACATCACTTCATTAGAGATCATGTTCAAAATGAAGAAATTACGATTTAGTTTGTTGACTCAAAGAACCAACCGCGGATATATTTACAAAGCCTTTGGAGAAAAATCAATTTGAAATTATCCATTCCAAACTCAACATTTTGAGGTTTGAAGAAGTTAAAGTCTAGAGACTCTCAGACTCAGACAAATAAGACTTTGACTACAAGACTTTGACTGTAAGTTATTCTCTCTGTAATCTCATCTTGAAAATGTACGTTCATGAACCGTGTTTGATTATTGTTATCTCAACCGCTATCTTTAATTGACGTGATTATTGCGCAACGTTTCCTTTAGAAAAGGAGTTATTTTGAAATGACCATTTTTCGAAAAAGGCAGTTATTTTTGAAAAAAACATCTTTTCACTTTCCATTATGACATTTGGCATCCCCTCCTTTCGACCGTCTTATATACGGTCGGTTTCTCTTCGCTAACTCCAAAACCTAAAAAGCACTAATCTTCCATTCCTGTTTTCTTCTCTTGTTTAATCTTCAAAAAAGTTGTCATCTTTCTTGGGAAAGTCAAGCAAGGAATCTTTCAAAGACTAAGAGATATGTCGTCTTCAAGAAAGTCTTCGAGGATCGCAAAGCGGGGACCACGGAGAATGAGTGAGGGGCCTACACACTTCGATCTCACTGAAGAAGTGTCTCCAAATCAGCAGCGAGCCCACAACATTCTCAGCGAGCGTCATTCTCCTCCATCTAGTCCTCAAGATGTTGATCATCAACAAAATGGAGAAATCATTGAAGATGCAGATCCCGTAAGAGTTCAAAGGCCCTCTTTTTATTTATAAGCCGTATCGTGCTTTAAAAGGGATTGGTACTCCATTGAACTATGTCGATGATTTTCTTAAGGACAAAGGATATGGAAATGAATATATCTTTTGCGAAAAATGGAAAGTTTGGGAATTGCTCGTAAAAAAGGGTGGCGGAAGAAACCCTTACGAATATCCCAAGTGATCCTCGTGATTGGGGATTTAATCCGGTAGATGGAAATGATGATGACAAATTATACAGCCAATTTCAACAAAGAATGGGAGTTGCGGCGAGAAAATGGAGGAAAAAGGGGAGAGTTGTTTAGATCGAAGGAACATAAGGATCTATACTCAAAATTGCTGAAGCGTGGGGTGATGAACCCTAGGAGTGTGGATTTTGATTTTCTGGATCTTTTGTGAATGTGAACTTAAGGGAAAAGTTCGGTCATCTTCAACTTGAAAAATTCTGCTCTGACACCACAAAGGCCTATCCTCAACTAACTGCATATTTCTATTCAAATCTTAGTTTCTTGGATGCAAATAGATTCTCCTTTAGTGTCAAAGATCAAGACTTTGTAGTGGATATGGATATGCTAGCAAATGTGTTAGGAGTGGAGAAAGGAAGATATCAACGGATCAAAGTTTCTGTTGCTCGTGCTACACTGGAACTTGTTAAGGATAGGAGAATAGAGGAAAAGATTTCCTACTCAAGGATGAGTGCATTCAACATCTTGCTACACAAGATTGTAATCAATTGCCTCAAACCAAAATCAACTTCCAAGACTGATGTTTCAAGTTCAGAGGCAAAGCTAATGTATGCCATCATCTCTGGGAAAAGGTTTTCACTTCCTCACATGGTTATGTTCCACATGTATAGAAAGGGTGATGATAGACAAAGGTCAACTTCCTTATCCATGTCTTGTGACCAGTTATTCGAGACATCCGAACATTCAGCCTCCGCAAATTCTTTGTGCTCAATCGTGCAATCATATGGTGGTAGGACTGAAAATGGTGACTAAGATGCGTCCGAAGGAACTAAGCAAGGCATTGGAGAAATTTAAGGAGAAGACTCCAGTCAAATCTCATCAATTCTCTTCTGTAGGAAAAAGAAAAGGGAAGGAGCCCATGGATGCTCCATCCAAGAGAAGAAGAGCTCTCATCATTGAGGATGAAGATGATGAGGATAACATCACTATTTCTGCAATGGCATTGAAGAATCTTAGTCGATCTGTTCCAAAGAAAGACTCGTAACGGCGGTACGAAGAAAAAGAGAAGAGAAAGAAGCGAGAGGAAAAGAAACGGAGGAAAGAGAAGAAGAAGAAGAAGAAAGAGATGCTTGAGAAAGAGATAGTTGAAAAAGAAGAAGAGAAAAGAGATCAAGAAGAAGGAGAACATGAGGAGCACTCTCCACCCGAAGGCATGAAAACGAGAGGGAGACCAAGAGAAAAGAGGCATGTCCTCAAATCCTGCAACCAGTGAGGGAGTCAGTCGATCCCTAGTAGATCCAAAGGATATTTATGCCTCTCAATTTCCTGATGAAGGTCATGATGTTTCGTCGCCAAATCTGCGTGATTATGCTGATCTACCATCGTCTGCATTTACTCCATCAGATCGTGCCGATGCCAATACGCAGACCGACAATTCAGCAGACTTTCGCAGAGTTATGGATATTCTCTTGGAGATGCAAGGTCAGATATATACATTGGGATGCGAAGTTTAGAACTTGCATAATGTAGGACAAGCTTCTTCGGGTTCATTGAATGATCAAATCCAAGCCCTTTCTCTTTAGATTCAGGCTAATGCTAAGGGTGAGGATGTTGCACAACTAAAGGAAGACTTGAAAAGGCTGGAAGGCATCGTTCATTCGATGGGAGATTTCCAGCTTGCTCGTGTTCCCAAGCATTCTTGACTCCACTCCATTTTCATCTCAATCTTTTTTATGTTGACAAAAAGGGGAGAGTTGCGAGACTTGAAAAACTTTGAACTTAAATTTGTCGAACTTTTGGCTTTTGGCTTGTTTGGTTTGTGGTTTGTTTTGACTTGACTTGTGTGTCTGGATGTGGACTAAATTTGGGATTTGAATTTAACTGCTTATTATTAACTACTATTGATATCTTATGGATGGCTTTATTGCATACTTTGGACTAACCTATTTTCTCTCGTGGTTGCAGATTCTAGTGTTATTCATTTAGCCATTTATCTCTATAAGATATGCATATATGTTTGAGAAATGTTTTACAGGTCAAAGTTTTCCAAATCTGCAGGAAAGTTTTGTCACCATCAAAAAGGGGGAGATTGTTGGAGAAATCCTCTTGAAGTATTTTGAAGTTGACAAAACGTTTCCATCAGTCTAGTCTGAAGGCTTGTAGACTTTGCTATTTAAAGTTTCAAGACCTCCGAACAACCGACTCAAGACTCAAAGTCTATCCTCATTGACAGTTTCTAATCCGTTGAAGAAAGGCTATCCCGAGACTGGATGTTTTATTAAAGATGTGACCTTATCGACTAGAGAAGACCTCGCTATTGGTGCATAAGTCTCATCATAATCTATCCGTTCTTCTTGAGTATATCATTTGGTTACAAGCCTTGCTTTGATCCTAATGACTTTTCCTTTCTTGTTCATCTTATTCCTGAAGACGCATTTTGTTGGAGAAATCCTCTTGAAGTGTTTTGAAGTTGACAAAACGTTTCCATCGTCTAGTCTCGAAGGCTTGCGACTGCTATTTAAAGTCCGAAGACCTCCTGACAGCCGAGACTCAAGACTCAAAGTCTATCCTCATTGATAGTTTCTAATCCGTTGAAGAAAGGCTATCCGTAACTGGATGTTTTATTAAGGATGTGGCCTTATCGACGGAGAAGATCTCTTGGCTGGATATGACATGATGGAATCCTTTATTTGATCATAATTGATTCGAAGATTAAGGATCCGATGATTGGCAAAGTATACTTGGAAGGTTCTACTTATGGAATCCGAGATCCTGATTGTATGGGCGAACATGATTGATGGGCTATCGAGATTGAGGAATTCCTTTGGTAAGGGCAACGGGTTTGATGGCATGAAGGAGTATATAAGGAAGACGTTCCAGTTGTTCGAGTGAGTGCACAATAGAAGAATTCCAAAGTCTGAAGCTCCTTGTTCTTAGTCAATTCATTTGTTGAGCAAAATCTTGTAAACAAAAGAGAGTCTATATTCATAAGAAACCTTGAGTAAGTGTGGTAGAACATCTACACTTTGTGGAATCAATGAAAAGCTGTCTTGTAACTTCTCTTTTATTCATAGTGAAATCCAGCCGGTGGGGCTGTCAAGCGGAAGAGTGGACGTAGGCTTGGAATAAGCCGAACCACTATAAATCTTGTGTTCAATTTTCTCTTCCTAACCTTTACTTTACTTTGATTGTATTTTCCTTTCTATCGTTTGCCTAGAATCACTTCCGTATCTCGAGAAATTGTTTGTGCACCTATTCACCCCCTCTAGGTGCTTATACTAGCTATCTCACATTTTGTCCCGATTATAGATTTACCATTAGGTTTTGGAATCAGCTCCCAAACTTCGTTGATGCTAAATTGCCTGAGCTCTTCTTGCATAGCTTCTATCTAGCTTTCACTGGACAAGGTTTTATCTACACTTTTTGGTTCAATTTCAGAAACAAGTGCTAAAGCATTGGACTCTTCTCGCCTTTTGGATCTGGTTCGAATTCCTTCAACAATGTTGCCAATGATGAGTTATTTGGGATGACTTGACTTGTGCTTCCAGCTTACTATTTGATTTGAAAGTCCCAAGATCCTCTCGCTTCGATTGAAACTTCTTGATCTGTTTGTTGTTGTTTTCCGTGTCGAACCTCTTCGGGGAAGTAGACTTTGTAAAGTCTCGAAACAGTTCGACTCTTCAACTGATCCGTTGAGTCTCCTCAAATTTGACGTTCATGGATTCTTCCACAGATTGAGTCTTCTTGTTAAAGACCCTGTAAGCTTTGCTTGTGATTGAATAATCAAAGAAGATTCCTTCGTTTGATTTCTCCTCAAACTTTTCAAATCGATCAATAAAATTCTTCAGAATAAAACATTTACAGCCAAAGATATGGAAATAAGAAACATTTGACTTCTTTCTTTTATACACTTCATAAGGAGTTTTCTCTAGAAGAGGCCTCAAGAATACTCTGTTGATGATGTAGCAAGCTATAGAAACCACTTCTACCTAAAATCGAGAGGATATATTGCTCTCAATTAAGAGGATTCTGCCATCTCTTGTAAGGATCTGTTTTCCTTTACACAACCCCATTTTGTTTTGGAGTGTATGGAGAAGAGAAAACATGCTGAAAACCAGATTCATCACAAAACTTTGCAAAGTCCTAATTCTCAAACTCACCTCCATGGTCAGTTCGTATGCTTGAAATAGCATAACCTTTTCTTTTTTTTTAACCTTCTTTGCAAACTTTGAGAAGTAAGAGAAAGTTTCAGACTTACTTACCGAAAGTAGACCCAAGTGAAGCGAGTAATTTTCCACGATTACTAGGCAATATTTATTTCCACCAATACTGAAGTTCCGTTGGTCCAAAAAGGTCCATATGCGAAGCTGCAAAAGCTCAATTGGTAGAAACTTGATTTACATGTTTAAAGGTACTTCTAACCTATTTTCCCGTAACACATGGAGTATATAGTTCGACTTTTGATAAGCTAGGTTGGGAAGACCACGAACAAGTTTCTTAGAAGAAATCTTGGCAATTTGTTTCATGTTGACATGACCAAGCTTTCAATGCCAGAGACTTACTTCATCTTGAATAGATATAAGACACTGAGAACTTTCTAAGTTTACATCTAGAAGATAAATATTCCCATGCCTTCGCCCGAGTGAAAGATTGGGAGAAGTCTTGACTCGTTCTCCGAACAAATACCTTCTTGGAATTTGATTTTGAATCCAATGTCACCGACTTGGCTTATGCTGAGTAGATTGTAGTTCAAACCTTTTACCAAAGAAACATTGTGGATAGTCAGGCTTCCAATCTTCATAGTTCCACAACCTACAATTCTTCCCTTGCTGTTTCCCCCAGAGGAAACTTTTCCTCCATTCAGTTTAACAAGCTTTATAAAGCAGCTTGAATCCCTTGCTATGTGCCTCGAGCTGCCACTATCTAAATACCATTTGATTTTTCTCTTGATAGTGACCTGCAATCATAAGAAGAACTCAAGTTTTCTTTGGTACCCAGACTTTCTTGGGTCTAGGAGAGTTAGCATTAAAAAGGTCTTTGCCCGGTCGTTCTTAATAGGTCTCCAAACTTTGGGACATTCTTTCTTAAAATGTTCAAAATTGTTACACCTTGAACATTTGAGTACACTTCATCCAATAGGTTCACAAAAACTCTTTGAAAATGATTTTTGTAAAATGCCTTTGCAGGTCTTTGTTTGAGTCTCTCTTTTACTTTGGGAAAATTAATCAATCAATGGAATTGTTTTTGAAGTCATACCTAAACCAGACTTGTTAAAATATGGTCTTTGTAATTGAAGAATTTTCTCCAATTTTTAGATCCTTTTGAAAAAAATTTTGAAATATTTGAAAGATCTTCCTTTAGAATAGCATTTTCCTTAGCAAAAGAATCGGAATTTTCTTTTAAATTAACAAAACTTTTATCTAGACTTTCAAACTTTTCTTTCCAAGAAATTTCCTGTTGCTTGAGTTTAGAATTTTCCCTTTTTAGTTCGGAGATCCTTTTAAGAGAGGTTTTGAGACTAAGACAAAGTTCTTCTATGTACTTCGAGACTTTAATATGAATTTTTAAATTACTAACCTCAAGTTCTTTGTCTAAGTTTGAATCAGAGTCTGTTTCCAATTCTGAGTTTGAGTTGGAATGACCCATCAAACAAATGTTGGCATATTCTTCTTCACTTTCCTCGCACTTAGTGTCACTCCAAGTTTCAGCTTTGAGAGCCTTATTGTACTTCCCAGTTCTTCCTAACCTTTTCTTCAACAAATGACAATTAGGTCTAATATGCCCATTTTTCTTGCATTCGAAGCATATTACATCTTTGCTAGTTTCGTTGTCCTTAGTCGGTCTCTTCTAGAAATTTTGTGTGCTCTGTTTCTTCCAGTTGAATCTTCTTCCCTTTCTATTTAACTTTCTAAATTTTTTTATCATAAGTGCTAGCTCATCATCATCCATATCATCATCTGAATCTGTATCATCAGAATCATCATTAGATTTTAAAGCAATTGATTTCTTACCTCTTGGATCTTCTTCCTCATTGATCTGCTCCACTTTATATTATTGAAGTGTACCTACTAGTTCACTTATCGAAAGAGGCATGATCCTCTAAGTTTCTCTAATTGACGTTTTCACATGATTTCAGTATTCGGAGAGTCCACGCAGCAATTTATTAACCTTCATTGGTCCTAAGATTGCATGTCTTTGATATGTTAATCCATTCACGATTTCAGTGAAACGACTGAACATATCGGTGATGGATTCTCTAGGCTTCATCTTGAAGGCTTCATATTGTCCAAGTAGAATATTCATTTTCATTTCCTTTACTCGATCAGTTCCGTCATAGGTAACGTACAATCTGTCCAAAACTTCTTTTGCTGTTTCACAAGAAGAAATTCGGTTGTATTTAGTGGGAGATAAAGCATAGTATAAAGAGTAGATAATTTTAGCGTCAAGAGCTTGTCTCTTAGTTAATTCTGCTTGTGTTATTTCGCCAGTATCTACAACTTCTTTTCCTTTTTCTGAGGTTGATGTAACTTTAGGATTGATCACTTTTTCTACCACATCCCACTACAGGGATCTTTCGATCTCAAAAATGCCTTCATCTTGTTTTTCCACACATTGTACTCCTTCCCATCGAAGTAAGGAGGTCTGGTATTGCTTTGGCCTTCAACCAATCCTGGAGCTAAAATACTAGCCATAAATCTTTATCTTAGAAGTAAAAACACTTCAATAAATAAGCACACAAGCTCTGATACCAATTGTTAGTGCTAATATGAATACCTAGAGGGGGTGAATAGGTGTGAAGACAATTTTTCAAAAGATACAGTGGAAATACTTTGCTTCTAAAACAGAGTCTAAAGAACAACAGAATTTGAGCAAGTTCAGACTTTGAGTTAAATAGAACTAAGAATAAAGTAAAGGAGTTTATGGAAGAGAATAAGAATACATAAATTATAGTGGTTCATCTTAGATTAAGCCTACGTCCACTCTCCACGTTGACAGCCTATTGGCTAGATTCGACTAAGAATCAAAAGAGATTTTACAGTTTGGGATCTCGATTTCACGGTGAATAATCTCTACTGGTTTCTCGCGAAGTCTCGCTAAGTGTTTCTCTCTTTTGTATACAACTTTGAGCTCATAATATCGATTGACAAGAAAATGGTAAGCTTTAGACTTTGAAATTTTTCTTTCACGCACTCTATCGAACAACTAAAGAGTCTGCCTTAAATACTCCTTCATGCCTTCATGGCCATTAGCGCTTTCCAAAGGAATTCTTCTAATCTACTCGTTGGACATAATCAATCAAGGAGATCTCAAGTCGTTTGAATATTATGATGAAAGCACGTCAATCCTGTTTGCCAATATAATCAGGATCTTGATTCCATAAGTAGATTCTTTCCATATTTACTTGCAATCCGAAAAGATTTGATTTATCTAAATTGATTTCAATAAAGATAATCAATCTCATAGGTGATATATCCAACTAGAAAGCCATCCATAAGCCATATGAATCGAACTCCTGAAGAAATAAACAAAATCTCGCATTTGGATAAGTCTTCATTCTTCAGTAGTGTTTAGTTTGAAATTTGTCAAAGTGGGCAGACTTTGACACAAAGTCTGGGAGACTTTAGACTTTACCACAAAATCTAGTCATCTTCAGACTTTGACATAAAAGTTTGAAAATATTCAGAATAGACTTTGAATAAATTTTGTCAACTTCAAAACATCCAATGAGTTTTCTCCAACAAATGAGAGTAGAGAGATCTTGCTCGACTAAAAGTTAAGAAAAAAATGAACTCGGGAAGAGAGAGCGAGAGAGAGAGAGAGAGAGGGATTCTATTCACTAGTGGTTCCTCCAAGTCGCCTAAACCTTTAGAGGCTAGCTCCCCCAGTCGTCGTCCACCATGAACCGGGCAAGCTCCTTCTTCCTCTATACATACTCTATTTTGGGCATGCCTAGTGGGAGCTCGCGGCCATCCGGCTAACATGAACTCCGGCCTCGCCGATTTCCTTGTTGAGTTGCTGTGTGTTCGGTACGTTCATTGAGAGTCTCGGTCAACCTGGAAATCTCTCGTTTTGATAAAATGTTTCAATGAAAAACATAACTCAAATCCTTAAAACCAAAGTTTATATCTCCGTTACCTGCATGATTTGTTTTGATATTGCTCTCCCGACACTAATGTTGGCATTTTCTTTGATTTTTGGTGGCATATCTCGCGTTGTCTGAGTTGGCCATGAACCTCTTGCCGGACAAGCCTGCGGTTTGGAGCCAACCTTGTTAGTCCATTCCCTTCATTTTAATATGCATACAAGTGTGTTTTTGTGATTGAATATGGTTGTAAAGGTTTTGAAGCTTGAAAGGCTTCTCGGCTAATGATCGCGGGATCGGCGTTGGTTGAATTGAACTATGGATGTTGGATGGTGGGCCAGTGGTGGCTTAAGCTTCGGTGAGGACTCATCGGAGTATGGGTGCTGGTTCAGGTGAGGACGTCACAAAGGGGGAAGATGTTCGGAGGAAGAGGCGGCTTCACTCAGAAGATGATAAAGATAAAAAATAGAAAGTATGAGAGAAAACAAAAGAAAGAGAAAAAGAAAAATGAGAAAGAAAGATAACAAAAATCCATGGGCTTAATAAAGAGTGGGCTTGTTTAGGATTAGATATAGGTTAGGAATTGTCGGCTTAGCAAATAAAATAGAAATTGGTTATATTCAGACTATGCCTAGAGGCTAGTCCGAATTTCAAACCAAGCCTGGACCATTAATGGGTTCGGGCTAGACTCATATCTGGACCGAGTTCCTTGACCAGGTCCGAGTCTATTTTCCAGAATTAAA
The DNA here is from genome assembly GCF_016545825.1 of Eucalyptus grandis. Taxonomy (NCBI): domain Eukaryota; kingdom Viridiplantae; phylum Streptophyta; class Magnoliopsida; order Myrtales; family Myrtaceae; genus Eucalyptus; species Eucalyptus grandis. The sequence goes on along the minus strand of NC_052619.1, from coordinate 8,500,979 downwards.
AATATTTAAAATTAATAAAAAAACAAAAATACTAAAAATTTTAAAAATAAAAATTAGAATATTCATAAAATTAATTAAAAAATTCATAAAATTTATAAAAAAATCAGAAATTTTTGGAAAGAAGCTTAAAAGTTAGTAATTTTAGTAGTTTTCTCTTAAAAAAATGAAAAATCCTTAAAAAATTGAAACCCAATTGAACATGCCTTTAGGGATTTATCATAGGATTTTTGTATGGCTTTTTCATTTTATAGATGATGATAGGTCGGTGCTTGCACTTTTCAATTCGATTATACTTGATTATGCAATTTCAATATATCAATTGTTATTTTCTTGGAATGGTTTGGATGAATCTTAAAATCTTCAATGGGCTGCCCTAATAATTTAGTTAGCAAATAATCAATTTTAGTTATCGAAAGAGCTCTAGTTAAATAGCTAAGGTAATAAAGTCTTCGATTTTGAAATCTTTGGTTGCGCATGTATTAAGATGGCATTTCCTTGTCTTGATTAGGGTTTTAGCCAACCCTCAACAATGGCTAATGGTGACTCCTTTTGAACATATAGATTAGGAGAACCAATGTTGGTATGGACTTCAAAAAAAGCTCACGCTTTACAAGTATCTCTAAATCTACTCCCCCAAAGGTAGTCCCCCGAAGGCAAGTTGCAACAAACTTTTAAGTGGAATTAGTTTTCTTAAACCTACTTACCACAAAAAGACAATTGGGACCAAGGATTTGATTATGACTAGCCAAGCCTTTGGGGGGTCGAATTTCAATTGTAACTGTGAGTTGAGGCCAAAATACAATTTTCAAAAGTTGCGGGACGAATTCACAAATTTAACAAAATTTGCCTAAGCTCTTAAATCATCATTTTTATCATTTGATCCCCAATTAGTTTGAAACTGAATGGGGGCTAGGTTAGATTGATCAAATCAAGCCAAAAAAAAAAAAACTAAATGAAATCATATTAGGCATTCTCTAACAAGAAAATGGCCTACTTTGATGGATTTTCTTGCAAAATTAAGGGAAGAAATTTGCAAATTTTGGTAATGGGCTTAAAATAATATACATAGACTTTTCAATTGATCAAAAACTCCAACAAAATTGATAGATTAAAGCACTTAAAACAATTGACAAAAGTTAGTCCACAATTTGGCCATAATTCAATGCTACTGAGTAAGTAATTGTGTAGCCCCATCGTATCCTACTCAACTACCCTATTAGCCCAATCTCTGGGTGAGATGAAAGAAGACCACTTTATGTGCAAATAGAAAATAATTAGCCATGGATAATCTGAGAAGAGAGCATGAAAATTTAATCTAAACTAGCCAATTCAGCAACAATACAAATTTGAAAATCTAATAGAGAGTTGGTGAAACAGCTCAATTGATAGCCTTTTCATGTGGGCAAGGATTGAACAAAAGCTAGCTTGATTTAGCAGATACATTCCATGAAGCACGCTCTTCCGAAGTATAAAGAGCTGAAGACAAGAGGCAACGTAGAGATTTCTCCACAACCTCCACAAACCACCCAAAAAACTTATGTCAATCCAAAAATTTTAGATAGACCCATTGAGAGAAAATGCAATCTTTATAAACTGATGTGGACATCGAGTCATATCGAGGAGGAGGTGCTAGGGACCCATTGTCTATTCCTACTGGTTCGATTACTCGAGCGCGGGCCAAACAATTCAGGCAAGCTGTTGGCGTCATGGTTCGTGATCTTTGGCATGAAGATGACCTTGGATCAAATCTTGAAGAATTTTGGAAATCTTGGTGCAATTTAATTATCTTGTCACCAAATAATTGACCAATTCAATTTATATATATTCTTGTTTAAGAATATTCTAGAATAGGAATATTCTAGAATATGACGCATTAGTTTTTTAGGGTTTGTGTGGCAGCCTCTATAAAGGATTTGCCAATTTTTTTTTGGGACAGATATATTCTATTTTTGAGGAAAAGAATTGAGAGGTTCTCTTTTTACTACTCTTTTGAGGACTTGACCTAATCAAGATTCTCTTGTGGCGGTCAATTCGACTTATCGAGCGAGATAGCGAATTCTTTCGCTCGTGGCGTCTATAACGTTGGTTGGTTGACACGTGTTCGTCAACAGGTCACTTTCATACCGAGGTTGCCAATCACAGGTTTGATTGGAGGTCGAGGTTTACAATTCGCACCATCTGAGCCTTCGTAGAACAATCCCTCTGCAACGATTCACATCAGTTTGGTATTAGAGCCAAATTCTACAAGGTCTATTTATCTTTAATTTTCTGTTGATAATCAGCAATTTGAGATTTATTGGGTTAGGGTTTCCGTTCTAGTTAATTTAGGGATCTGATTGTTTTGTGCTTCCATACGTAGTTGTTTGCTATTAGTTTTAAATTTTCTTTTCTAGCATCTTAAATTGTATTTGAGTTCGTCAAAAAAAAGAAAAAAAAGTGAAAAAAAGGAAGAGAAAGAAAACGCACAAAAAAAAGCGTGCAAGAGAAAAAAAAAACAGATTCGGCAAAAAAAAAATTAGCCGAACAAAAAAATAAATAAATCAAGAAGGCAACTCATTTGTTAGTAGACCAAATTGAAACAAAATCAGTAGTGATTTGCGTTTCAATTGGAATTTCGAAAGTTGTACTTGTTGGTTTGAAATTGTTACTTGCTGAAACAAAATCAATAGTGATCTAATCTTGTTTGATTAGTTTGATTGATTGTCGTGAGGGGGTTGAGAGACAGGTTTTGAGTCCAATAAAGAGCTTGTGAAAAGAGAATACGAGAGGAAAAATGCAAGAGTGTGTAAGCTTAATTGAGGGTGAAAAAAAGCCTAGACTTGAGTTAAACACGAGAGGAGTGACAAATATCTCGAGAGAAACACGTGAGGGAGCGATTGGTGAGGATTTTTTTAGACTAACATTTACTTGCAGGTCTAAAATATGTCGCGCGAAGAAAGCGTGAATCAATGGGAGGTTGACTCCATACGAAGGGATGAAGTGCTCGTGGAAAGCATCCAGCAATTGAGGGTCGTAGTGGAGGAGCTTAGTGACCGAATGATGAGGAATGACATGAGGGTTGATGGTGACCGAGAGATACCTCGAGGAAGGCCGCAACATTAGCGAGATGCCTCTAGAACACAACATAGAAGGCAACGGCAATATGATGATGATGAGGCCGACATGGAGGATGATCGAGATGCTCGATTTGAAAGGTGGAATGGAGGCTGAAGGTTTAGACACCGAGGAGATGATGAACTTGGCAACATCAAGATGAAGATTCCTTCCTTCCAAGGGAAGAATGATCCCGATGCATATCTAGAGTGGGAGAAACGCATGGAGATGGTATTTGATTGCCAACGATACTCTGAGCTCAAAAAGGTAAAAATTGCAGCTGTTGAATTTACTGATTATGCTATAATTTGGTGGGATCAACTTGTGACTAATAGGAGGCACAATGGTGAAAGACCGATAGAGACGTGGGATGAGATGAAAGCAGTGATGAGGAGGCGTTTTGTGCCAAGTTATTACCATCGAGATTTGTTTCAAAAGTTACAAAACCTCACACATGGCAATAAGAGCGTGGAAGAGTATCACAAGGAGATGGAGATTGCCATGATCCGTGCTAATGTGATGGAGGATCGTGAGGCCACAATGTCAAGATTTTGAGTGGTTTGAACCGAGACATAGCAAGGGTGGTAGAGCTACAACACTATGTTGAATTGGAAGAATTGGTGGACAAAGCCATCAAAGTTGAGCGGCAATTGAAGTTGGATCGAAATCACAAGAGTGGAGGAGGTTCAAATCAGAATTGGAGATCCAATTGGAAGAGAGATGAGAAGCCAAATTGGAGAGGAAACAACACAAAAACCGAAACTTCAAAGGAGAAGGAGAGGGACGGTAAAGTTGGAACGAATCCGGTTTCAAGTAAAACCGAAAATCCTAATACTAGAACTCGTGAAATTAAATGTTTTAAGTGTTTGGGCAGGGGTCATATGGCGAATCAATGCCCTAATAGGAGGGTGATGATCATGACTGGACATGGTGTTATTGAGTCCGAAAGTGAAAGGGAAGAAGATGATGATGAGATGCCACCATTGGAGGATTGTAGTGATGGAGAAGTGGCTATAAAAGGAGACTTATTGGTGGTTAGGCGTTCTCTGAGTGTGCAAGTAAAGGAGGAGGAGCATCACCAACAAAGAGATAATTTGTTTCATACAAGGTGTGTGGTGAATGGTAAGATTTGTAGTATGATAATTGATGGAGGTAGTTGTGTGAATGTGGCAAGTTGTATTATGGTGGATAAGTTGGGCTTGAAGACAACAAAGCACCCTAGGCCTTATAGACTTCAATGGTTAAATGATAGTGGTGAGGTGAAAGTATCGAAGCAAGTTCGAATTCCATTTGAGATAGGGAGATATAAGGACGAGGTAAAGTGTGATGTTGTACCTATGCAAGCGGGTCATATCTTACTTGGAAGACCATGGCAATATGATCGAAAGGTACATCATGATGGGTATACTAATCATTATTCATTGATGATGAATCAAAAGACTTATACCTTGGTACCAATGACACCTAGTGAGGTGTATCAAGATCAACTAAAGTTACAACGAGAAGCCGAGAGAGAGAGAAAAGGTGAGAAATTCGAGGGCTTGCATGGTGTGTCTGAGACACAAGGAAAAGGAGAGGCCGAGAGAAAGATTGTGGTAAAAACCGAGGGAAAAGAAGAGAGGAAAGAAAAGAGGCAAAATAATTTTTATGCAAAATCAAGTGAAGTGAGGAGAGCTTTAGTTCTAGATCGACCAATGCTTGTACTTGTGTACAAGGAGATTTTATTTTCTACTAACGATCTTGACCCAAGTTTGCCTAGTCCTATTGTATCTTTATTGCAGGAATTTGAAGATGTCTTTCCCGATGAACTTCCTGGAGGGATACCACCGATTCGAGGCATAGAACATCAAATTGACTTGATTCTTGGTGCGCCATTACCTAATCGACCCGCATATCGAAGCAATCCCGAGGAGACAAAGGAACTTCAGCGGCAAGTTAGCGAACTATTGGAACGGGGGTATGTGAGAGAGTCTCAGCCTGTGCGCCGTCCCTGTTTTGTTAGTGCCAAAGAAGGATGGAACTTGGCGAATGTGTGTCGATTGCCGAGCAATCAATAATATTACGATAAAGTATCGACATCCTATTCCTAGGTTAGATGACATGTTGGATGAGTTGCAAGGTTCTTGCGTTTTCACTAAGATCGATTTGAAAAGTGGCTATCATCAAATTAGGATGAAAGAAGGTGATGAATGGAAAACTACATTTAAGACCAAGTATGGATTATATGAGTGGTTAGTAATGCCATTTGGATTAACTAATGCACCGAGCACGTTTCTGCGACTTATGAATCATTTTGCGTGCTTTTATTGGTCGATTTGTGGTTGTCTATTTCGATGACATCTTAATTTATAGCCGAAGTCCTGATGACCATATTGAGCATGTGCGAGTTGTCTTGCAGGTTTTAAGGGCCGAGCAATTATACGCTAATCTAAAGAAGTGCTCTTTTGTTACCAACAAATTAGTATTTCTAGGATTTGTTGTTAGTGCTAATGGTATACAGTTGATGAAGAAAAGGTTAAAGCAATCCGTGAATGGCCAATGCCTAAGACCATAGGAGAGGTGCGTAGCTTTCATGGATTGGCGAGTTTTTATCGACGATTTGTGAGAAATTTTAGCACTATTGCCGCACCATTAACTGAGGTAATCAAGAAGCACATGGGTTTCACGTGGGGAGAAGAGCAAGATAAAGCATTTAATATGCTAAAAGATAAGTTAACTAATGCTCCTTTATTATCTTTGCCGAATTTTAGTGCTACTTTTGAGATAGAGTGCAATGCTTCTGGTATAGGAATTGGAGCCGTGTTGATGCAAGGAGGGCGTCCCATAGCTTATTTCAGCGAAAAATTGAGTGGAGCAACATTGAATTATCCTACCTATGATAAGGAGATGTATGCTTTAGTGCGAGTTTTGGAGACTTGGCAACATTATTTATGGCCAAAGGAGTTTGTGATCCACACCGACCATGAGACCTTGAAGTACTTGAAAGGACAGCAAAAGTTGAATAAAAGACATGCCAAATGGATAGAGTTCATTGAGACTTTTCCATATGTGATCAAGTACAAGAAAGGTAAGGAAAATGTGGTAGCCGATGCACTTTCTCGAAGGTATGCGATTCTAACTATTTTAGAAGCGAAGTGTCTAGGTTTTGAGCATATTAAGGGCTTATATATTGATGATGATGACTTTGGGAGAGTCTATGAAGCATGTGAACACGCTGCATTTGATAAATTTTATAGGCATGGAGGTTATCTTTTCGTGAAAACAAACTATGTTTGCCTAAGTGTTCTTTGCGTGAATTGTTGGTGCGAGAAGCGCATAGTGGTGGTTTAATGGGGCATTTTGGCATTAATAAGACTTATGAAGTGTTGTATGAACATTTTTATTGGCCACATATGAAGAGAGATGTCACACATGTTTGTGAGAAATGCATTGCTTGTAAGCAATCGAAGTCTACAACTAAACTGCATGGCTTGTATACACCATTACCTATTCCAACACATCCTTGGATTGATATTTCTATGGATTTTGTGTTAGGATTGCCTAGGTCTAAGTATGGTAGAGATTCTATTTATGTGGTTGTTGATCGGTTTTCAAAGATGGCTCATTTTATACCTTGTCATAAAACTGATGATGCATCTCATATTGCTAATTTGTTTTTTAAGGAGGTTGTACGTTTGCATGGCATGCCTAGATCGATTGTTTCAAATCGAGATTCTAAATTTCTTAGCTACTTTTGGAAAACATTGTGGAAAAAACTAGGAACACGGTTGTTATTTTCTACTACTTGTCATCCACAGACCGATGGTCAAACCGAGGTAGTTAATAGAACTTTAGGGGTATTGTTGCGTGCTATTATTAAAAAGAAAATCAAATCTTGGGAAGATTGTCTGCCACATGTTGAATTTGCATATAATAGGAGCATGCATTCTGCTACTAAATTTACACCATTTGAGGTTGTCTATGGTTTTAATCCATTAACTCCGTTAGATTTAACTCATTTACCTGTTGATAAGCGTGTGGATCTGAATGTCTTAATTATTTTCATCAAAACATTTCATTTGGATGTGAATGTTTCTCAATCTTCCTCGTTATACCTTAGTCTGGATCTAGGCATTTCGAGTTCAAAAATTTTGACATCTCAGTTTGGATCTAGATGTCTTAATTCTTTTCGTTAAACATTTCACTTTGGATGTAAATGTTTTTCGAGCTTTCTTGTTATACCTTAGTTTGGATCTAGGTATTTCGAGTTTTGACATCTCAGTCTGGATTTGGATGTCTCAATTCTTTTCGTTGAACATTTCACTTTATATGTGAATGTTCTTCTCAATCTTTCAATCTATTACCCGTTACACTCTTCAAGGAACCTAAGTGAGAGTTGGGTACTTGTGGAGCAAATGGGGATTTATCATGTACCTCAAGATGTTCTACTGCACTCATTGGTAAGTGACTATAGGTACGTTCTTTCCTTTTGCATCATGCATTTGCATTAGCATTTCCGTGCATTATATAAATTGCATTCAAAAATGGAATTCATTTTCCAACAAAAAAAATTCATTCAATCCATATGTATAGTCAAAATTTAGGTCTCAATTTGTTTTTTAAGGCAACCTCTTCGAGCTCACCTTCAAGAGGGGCAGTTGTTGACACCTAAATTTTGGCGACCGTTTATTCATTAAAAAATTAGGGACCGAACTTTAACCCCTAAACAAAAATATTAAATCGCAGCATTTAGTTTTAAGGGTGTTTTTATTTATTTATTTTATCGCATTTTCATGAACCGGTGACAAATAAGCTTTAATTTGACAAGTTGGGAGATGGGTGCATTTCGGAAAAGATTTGTATTATTATTCCAATATTCAATGATATCACGGTGGATTGCGAGCTCATCTTTGCAAGACTTGGAATTTGAGAGGATTCTATTACAATCTTGAATTTTTAGCCTAATGTTCGACCAATTTGCGGGCAATTATTTGGTTGGAGAATATTCAATCTGCGTAAGGATAGAAAATGATATCTTCCAAGAAAAAATATGAAAGCGTGCGGACAAAGATTTCGCCACAAGAGAGACCATCTTGAGCACCCATGAAATTGAGTCAATATTCTCAAAATCCTTAGACAATTCTGTTGACCGTAATGCAAGGAGGAGGATCAGCTTCATACAAAGGAAATCAACAAAAAAGGGAAAGTGGGGTTTAGTCTTCACGTATCCATCGGTGTGGGCAGAAAGAAAAGTTGCAAGAATAAGAAAGAAATCTTCACGGATGTTGATTTAAAAAGGAAATTGAAACCCTAACGTTTGGCCTATAAAAACGTTGTTCGCGTAGGGTTTTAAGGGGGCCACACACATTGAACATACAGCCACACGTTGAGAGAATAGATAGTGGAGGATCCAAAAGAGAATAGAAACCGAAGTTCTTTCTGCTCTTTGGGTCTAAAATTCCAAGATCGCTCCATCACCGCCTCCGAGATCCACTAGCCATAATTGTTACTGCTAGACATCCACGCTGTACCTGCACCGCGACGGCCCCCTCTTGGCCGAGCTCTTCCCATTCACTACAGCGAATCTCTTTCTGTTTTGCAGGTTCTTGAATAAGCAGCAGTGATTTTTTCTACCGTGCCGTGAGCCATGACATCGCTGCCGTTGTTGAGCAGAGACCAGTTTGGTGCCTTCCCGCAACAAAATCGTTCTTTGTTTCGCAGGTTAGCTGTGAGACTATCTCGGTGAACATCTGAGCATCCTCCTCACCGTCAGCTCATGCTTGTGCGTGGTCACCACCTCCATCGAGAAGTCCACCCAGTGAGTTGCTCCTTCCCTAGCCGAGAATTATTGAACCGGCAGGCTTCACCAAGCAGCCTGTACTGAGAGTCCCACCGTCGGTCTATACATGACACCATCACTGCGGATTCCTCATCGACAAAGCTGCTGCCGCACTAAGACCAACTTCAGGCATAAATCGAGGGGATCATCAAGCTATCAAGGGAGTTTTCAATTCTCAATAAAAATTCCACTTTTCTTTCTCTATAGTCACGTACAAGGGACACATATCATGCCCATGTGAACACCTAAAAATAAGAGAAGAAGAGTTTTCTGGTTTCTCATGGCTTCACTTTCCCGACGTGGTTATTATATGTTTAATGCACTGCCAGACACAATCACGATCTCCATTAATCGCAGACACCACCTAGCGCAAGTCCAGCCCGCTCCATTGATTTTCCCAGATTTGTTGAGTAGTTCATTGCGATGATTTCAGTCCAATTTAGCGAGCAGCCACAACCACCGCGATGTAGTCCCTCCTTAGCCGGATATCACCGTGAATCATCCATCATCGCGCTCGACTTTTCTTTTGTAGAATTCACTACAAGTCCAAATTCGGGAACGATATTACAAAATAGGTAAAGATATTACCCAAATTTAATTTGGTAATTTCCTTACTTAATTCAATGATATTGCGATTAAATTCAAATCTTCGAATGTTGCACATGATTGAAATCCCTGATATGCTGCGATAATCGCAACTCGAGTAGTCTTTTAAGTTGGGTAATTTTCCTAATTTCATAACGTGCATATGATTGACGATCCGATTTTATGCTCGGAATACAACTCGTAATCGCACGGAAAAATCGTCAATCCGATTTCAAGCTCGAGATTCGATTCGCAATTTATTTAAAAATGGCCAACCCGATCTCATGCGCGAGATATGGTTCACCAATTTGTGGATATTGATCATATCTTATCTGATTTGCTGTCATGTTGATTGAATCAATTTTATTTTGTTAAATAAAAAAATCCAAAAAGTGCATTCATTTAGGATTTTAGTTTTTGTTTAATTATGTGGCAATTTTAAATTTCGAAATTAATAAAAAAAATAACAAAAAAATTCATCATGCATATGTCATGTAGAATTAAGGTATTTAGATTAATCTTTTAGATGGACATCTTAGGTTAGAGATTGCTAATTTAAGATAATATCTTGGTTAAATTAGGGTTTAGCTTGACTTAATCCTTAATATAAGCGGAATAGAATCTTAATCTAGCTAGATAATTTTTACATTTTATCTAATTCCGAATTTCATAAAAAAAAAACCAAAAAATTTCTTAGAATAAATTAGTTTTATTTTATAGGATGAATTGCATTCTTTTTTTAGAAAAAAAATAATATCATATGCATGTCATTAAGATTAGATTCAAGAAATGCATGTCATTTAGAGATTGTTATTAGGTCAATTTAATTAGAAGTTGCATGACATTAGAATTAGGTCATTTAGTTATATTGCATTGCATATTGCATGATTTTCATTAAATAAGTAGAAACAAAAAAAAAAGAAATTGCTTATTAATTAGAAATCATATCTAGGGTTATTAATGTGAATTATGATCTAACATTGCAGATGATTTCGTTGCTACAAGGTAAGTTCTTGCAATTTATTCATTGCTTTCCTTAGATGTTAAATTGGTGGCTTGCGCACCCATATGATCACCTCACATATTAGGGAAATAGATTTAAAATCAATTAAAGCTGCCTTGTCGCAACCTAAATTTTCAGGGCAAACACTTAAAGTTTAGGTTAATGGATTACTAAGTCCGAAGACTTGGCTCGGACCCTCCCAAGTCCTACCAATCGCGACTTGAAATTAATCTATTTAAACATGTAATTATATTCAATTTGGAGTCGCCACTAACCAATTAGGGTTGGTTAGAAACCCAAGTAAAGTATGGGAGAATACTTTACTTTTGCGAACCAGAGATTCAGTAGGTCCGGGGACATGATTACTCTAGATTAGTCTAACGCCATTTCGGTACCTTTTATTTTAATTTCAAAAATATTTTGCAGGCAATGTTGATTAATTTTAACTTAAGCTACTAACATGCAAATGGTGGTCATGTGAGTGCACAATTAATAAAGTAACATTCAATAAAAAGGCTAATAAAAATGCATGCCCTAAACATGATTTCTAAATGACAAGACACCTAATTTTTATTATTATGCAATCTTAATCTAACTTAATATACATAAATTTATTTTAATGACATGCAAGATGCAATTCATATTGTATGACTTAAACTTATCACTGTATGTATGCAATTTAATTTATATAACCCTAAATATGCATATGCTACATGATATGGGATGAATGACATGGTATTTCTACATGCATGCTATTTTATGATTTTTTTTATGATGATTCATTTTTTAATACATATATGCAACCTATGCTAAATAATGATGATATGAGATTAATTATGAATTAACCTATTAACTAACCAAGGAAGTGATCTTTTTTTTTTTTTTTTTTTAATGCCATAATGTTTTTTATTGAAAAGAAAGTAACTTAATGGTGCAATGATCATCTTTTAGCATTTTCCTTTTTTTAAAAAAACAATTAAACTATAACTCACATGGCATGCATAACATTTTTTGTTCCTCTTTTTTTTTTTTTACTAAATGAAAATTGACTTAATCTAAAACTAATTAGACTAACTAAGGTGAGTGATATTCTAATTTATTTTAGGAATCAATTTAACTTAAACTATATTTTATCCTAAAAGCTATATAAAAATCAAGACATGCCAACATTATTTAAAATTAGCCCTAACAAAAATCACCCATCTAAAAGTATAATCTAAAAAATTATAATCCTATAAATGCAATTCTAATTTACTAAACCTAAAAATACGGTCATAATTTACTAAACCTAAATGCTCTAATGCAATATTTAGATTTTTATGTACTTTTTGATTTTTATGATTTTTTTAATCTTTCAAAACAAGCAATTATTTTTAAGGAATGAATATAAGAATTAAAATAACCGAAAAAATAATCCATTGTCTCAAGGATTAAATTAACAATTATTTTAACTCTATAATGATTTAACAATTGAAATGCTATAAAAAAATTCCTAAAAATTAAAGTAATTAAAAAAAATGACCCGACGTCTTACGGGTCAAAGTAATAATTACCATAATTTGGGACAAAATACCTGCAGTTAATGCTTACGAGATCTACAAATATTATCATACAATACTACAATTAAACTTAAACATAAGTTAACATAACGTGAAATAAGTAAAAAAATAAAAATATAAAAATGTACTACCTAAGGAGGGTAAAACCAACGTGACGAGGAAGCGGATCGCAGGCAGAGGCAGTGCGAAAGCACAAAGTTGGCGAGGTCAAGAATGGCGAGCCTCGACTGCCGAGCGAGCAGGGGGGCAAAAGCAGCGTTCAACGGCGGTGGAGGCGCTCGAGATCGGGCTGTGGTGGTTGCAACGCAACAGCAGCTTCTGGTCAAGCTCGTGGCGGGCTTTGGAGCTCCGGCGTCGCGCTGGGCAGCAGCAGGTCGCGATGGTGTTGGCGCGGGTTCTCGGGGGTGGAGCGGCGAGGCGTCCGGCGGCTAAGTCGGAGGGCAGCACGGCAACCTGCGGAAGGGACAGAAGTGCGTGGTGATGGGCACTGCAGATTGCGGCAGGTCACAGGTGTCGGTTCGGAAGGGGCAGCAGTCAAGAGAGATATCTGCTACGGGTGCGGGCGATTTACGAAGGCGTTGCGGGCAGTGTTGCAACAATGTCGGGCGAGCAACGGAGACGCGGGTGCTGCTCGAGGTTCGTCGGAAGGAAACGCCGCGGTGGGGCGTTGGGCGCGGGATCGCAGCAGCACGGGATTGTAGCGGTGGTGCGGCATCGGGCGGATGTGGAGGTGATGGCGTCGCAAGGGGAGTTCACCGGCGGCGAGCTGAGATGCAGATCATGGGTTGAGGTGCGTGGGCGGCCGGTGGTGTCTCGATGAGGAGCGGCGGTGGTGCTGGTGCTCGAACGAAGGTGGCGTCGGCAGTAGGGCGGCTGGCTGATGAGCGGCGACGCAAGGGGTGGCCTGGTGCGAGAGACCGGCAGCGCTGGAGCCTGGTGTGGGCAGCAACGAACAGAGGGGTGTCGGGTAGCTTCCACGAAGGAGATGATGAACAGTCCCCTTTTCTCTTTTTCTTTCTTCTCTGCCAAACCCTCACACGTCTCCCTCACTCTTACTTTTCTGCTTTGCCTCACGTCACCTCTCTCTCTGCCCCCGTACACTTTCCTTTTCCCCCGAGAACTAAATTTTTCTTTCCTTTTCTCTCGTTTCCACTTTCTCTCACTTGTCTCCCTCACTCTCTGCCGAAAACCTCCCCCATTTACTTTCTGCCATTGTATTTTTTTTTCTCTCTTTTTCCTTTCACGTCAACTTCTTCTCTCTTTCTCTTCAGTTTATTTTTTCTTGGACGAACAATGAAGAGAAGCCCCCTCCTTTTCACTTCTTGCACCCTCTATTTATAAAGTGAAGACTCGAATTTGTTTCAACAGATGGAGATTTTCGCTCAACCTCTCAACAACAAAGTGGCTCCAAAATCACATAAAAACTGAATTTTTTTTTTTGAATTTTGAAAAGAAGATATATTTTCAAAAAATTTCCAAAACTGAATTTTTATTTTATTTATTATTTTCTAAAATATTAGATGTCAACAGCTGCGCCTCTTTGAAAGGAAGCTCGTAAAGGTTTCCTTCAAAGATAAATGACACCTAAATTTAGACCATGCAGAATGAATGCAAAATGAATATGAAATGCATATGCAAATGTTAATGACCTCTTTTTCAAATAAATTTAATTCTTTTTGAAATGCAAGGTCATGCAATAATGCAATGTAAATGCAATGATTTGGTCAAGAATGTAGATCTCAATGTGTCTATGCTCAATGAAATGCAAATATAAAATGAATGCAAAATGAATGCAAAATGAATATGAAATGTATATGCAAATGTTAATGACCTCTTTTTCAAATAAATTTAATTCTTTTTGAAATGCAAGGTCATGCAATAATGCAATGTAAATGCAATGATTTGGTCAAGAACGTAGATCTCAATGTGTCTATGCTCAATGAAATGCAAATGCAAAGAAGGACGCGTACCTGTCATACTTATCTGGAGATTCAGAAAAGTATTATTAGGTGTGAAATGATTCATATGAGACCTGACCAACATCTGGAAATCTCTTCAGATAATTGAAAGGCTCAAAGTCTTTAGAGATCTGGAACTCTCATAAGATCCTAAGTACTTGGAAATCACATCATATGTTTGAAAAGACAAATACTTGGAAGTCACATCAAGTATTTAAAGATTCAAATATCTGGAATTCATGCTGGACATTTGAAAACATTTACTAAACATCTGGAAATCACATCGAAGTTTAGAAGGACAAACACTTGGTATCACACAAGCGTTTAAGGGTTCAAATATCTGGGGTTTACACTAAACATTTGAAAATATTTTACCAAACATCTGGAAGTCACATCAAACATTTGGAAAGACAAACACTTGGAAGTCACATCAAGTATTTAAGGGTTCAAATATCTGGAGTTCACACTAGACATTTGAAAATATTTTACTAAACATCTGGAACTCAAACTAGACATTTGAAAACATTTTATAAATGGGTACTTGGAATTCTCATCAAGCACCAAGATCACTGAACAAACTCAGGGCTTCAAAGACAATTTTTTGGTCTTTGAGGAAAATATTCAATGAAGGTCCATGCATGATGGCTTTATCAAGCTTCTACTGGAAAAATTATCACAAGGATAATTTTCAATTATAGTGTGAATCTCTTGAACATGCTAAATGAGACGCTTTTGGTGTGAAAAGGCTTTTTCACTTGCTCTCATTTAGGAGGGGTTATTTGTACCGACCATTGATGTGGGAATATATCACTTAATCTTATCATCATCTTGCCGACAAGAGTTCAAATTTTCTTGCAATCAGTACGACCTTACCAATCTGAGAGGTCTTTGACAAGGATTGTAATGTGGATTTGGTTAATGGTTTAACAAAGGGATTCTTTGAGTCAAAGCAATTGAAAGAACAATTCTGTAATCATCTCCGGGTTTACAAGTCAAGAACCCTGCAAAATGAGAAAGAAATAATCTTGCTCACAGTTCTTTGAGCAATGCTTAAAACATATGAATTCCTATGTTAATTCAAGTGCCCTAATCTGAAGAGACTTTGTAAGGGACGTAACATAGGCTTGGTTCTTGGGTTTGAGAAACGAAAGGATTGTTAGGCTCAAAGATGTGTGTAATGGGTAAGAGTTGGTGATCATCTTGACATTACCACTGATTGTCTTCTTGACAGATTTCTTTATTGGCTCAAGAGTTTATCATTGATGCCAATGATTATTCAACTGGAGATATTTTCTCAAAATCATTTTCTTTGATGATAGGCATCGATCAGGCACACTGCTTTTTTATATGCCCCTCAAATCATCAGTCATTTCTTTTAAAATCATGGGCATTAGCCTTGCTTTTACCAGACACACTGCTTTTTCATGCCCCTTAGTTCTATTTTGATTTCAGTTCTTGCGCACAATGCATGTGTCAAGTATACTTTAAATGACACTCGAACCTTCAAGGGTCTTCATCCGTCTCTTGCCTTGCCCCGCCCTGCAAAGTGGGGGATGATCACCAACCGGGTTTAAAATAAACGAAATCACAGGCTCAAGTGGGCTATGCAAATGATATAAGTGTGTAGGATAGTGAAAGAAACGCTCTTCGTCATCCTAAGGCACTTAAATTACCACATGAATTCAATGTAAAAACATAACTTGAAGATTAATGCAAGTGAGAGCAATAAAATTTCCATCCATTTCACTCTCCTTCAATGTCAACTTACCTCCATTTGCCCCGATGTGGGGTGGTTCTTGACAGGGGTAGTATGAAAGAAGTTCTTCAAGTGTTTAGGCTCAAAGAAGGATTAAACAAGGGTTCATTATAGAGAAATGAATCGCCCCTCATCATTTTGGTTGTCGTACTTCATGCAAGAAAATTCTTCATCTTGAAACACAAAATGTTTCTATACTCACCTCACAATGTATAGACAGGAGACTGAGTATGGGATTAGGCTTGCCTTTCACACCTCATTTAGCATGTTTAAGAAACTCGACATCTTTCACTGAATTATCCATTTTGATAAATTTCAAGTAGAATTGACGAATTGCACATCATGTGAAAACATTCTGAAATGATAAAAATGCCATGCTCTATTCTTGCACATCAAAAGATAAAGTCAAAGATGTTAAGTGTCTGTGTCTTGCCCCTCTTTGCAAGGGAGCTCATAGAGATTCCTTAAATGTGCGCAGAGCTGCACCTGAAATATAAAGCAAATAATTAAATGAAACAAACATGGTAAATTAGATGCATGCTAGAAGATGATTTTATTTTGAAAATTTTTTCAAGGGAACATGAAGAAGCCCAGCCTTCAAAATTAGCTCCTTGCCGTTTTCTTTTGGGTGGGATTTCATCACAGGGCTAGTTTGGTATACTTCAACATGCCCTTAAAACACGAAAATCTCCATGTATTTTATTGGATGAAAAGCAAATTACATTATTGAAATGAGGGAAATCCTAGAATTGAAAATGCAAATATGCAAATATGGAAAACAATAAAGACTCCTGCGCAAAGGAGCGTATAAATAATTAAATTTTTCCTACTCTCGAGCTTTGTCGATGGCAAACACTAAATTATCTTCGAATAATTCAGTCATTCCTTCGAGTGCGTCATCAGAGCTCGCAATCTTTGGAGGTGCAGGATCATCTATGCCACCCCATCCATCTGGGATGATATCCCATGGGTCGAAATAAGAGCTGGGAGGAGCCGAATACTTTACATAGTAATTGAATTTGCCACTTGGTTGCCCTAGGGTATTCATCACTTCTGCTTCCTCATGCATCATCATCGAAACATGGTGGGCTCGATCAAAACCGAAAATGGTATTCACGGCTTTTGGGTGGTCAGGGAGTGGGTTATTCTGGATGTTCAATTGTGCATCGCGGAATGAGACCACCTTGGCATCCAAAAGATTTTGGATTTTATGTTGCAGCATATAGCAATCGTCAACAGAATGCCCTACCTCCCCCATATGATAAGCACATGTCTTGGACGGATCATAGTTGGGGAATCGCTTGGGATTAGGTCGCTTAGGCTCTTTAGCTAGTAATCCTTTCTTCTGAAGGGTTGGTAAGATCTTGGACAATGGCTTAGGAAGAGGCGTAAATTGACGCCTAGAAGAGTTCTTCTGCTGGCCAAAGAATGGTCGTGCTCCTCCCTGATGGGTGTTTGGGGTAGGGCGAGGTGGTTGCACATAAGCTACATTAACTTCCGCTACAAGTTCTTTATCCTTCTTGGTTGAGACTCTCCCATATGAGCTGGTTTGATCAGACGCCCATCCATCATGCAATGCTACTTCAATTCTCTCGCCAATAGGGATTAGCTGATTGAATGACTCGGCAGTTGATCCCAACATTCGATTTCGATACTCAGGCGGGAGTGTCTTCATGAACAAATCCATCAGCTCTTTTTCTGTCGGCTCTGGAGTTATCTGAGCGGCTACAGTCCTCCATCTTGTGACATATGCCTTAAAAGATTCTGTCCTCTTCTTCTTAGTGCGAAGTAAATCTTCTTGAGATGGAGTGACATCAATATTATACTTATATTGCTTGAAGAAGGCATCTGTCAAATCCTCCCAAGTCTCCAGTAGATTAATCTTCTTCATGATGTACCATTGCAACGCCGGTCCTGTCAGGCTTGCTTGAAATTGTTGAATCATCAAAGGGATGTTATCAACATATTGGGTCATCCTGACCACGTAAGTCTGCATATGGATCTTTGGACAAGAGGTGCCATCATATTTTTCAAAGTCTGGCATTTTGAACTTCTTTGACATCTTGATTTTTGCATAATGGGAGAGATCAATTGGGTCTTGGCTAAATGAACCCTATAACTGCTTAAGTTTCTCCTCGATTTTTGCCAAGCGTTTTTCTTGCTCAGTCTTCGGTACAGCCGGCTGTATCACTTGTATCTCATCATCAACAACAATTTGAGGCACGTCAGTAATTTTCTCCTTGGAGGAATCATCAGAGGTAGATGGGCGACTTGTGGATGTATTCTTGCCTTTATCTCTTGGATCAACTGTATTCTTGCCTTTATCTCTTGGATCAACCATGGGAGCATGTTGTGGTAACACTACTTCAACTTGCGGAGCTGGTGGAGCAGTGTTTGTCTAGAGAGAATCGATTTGCTTAGAGAGCTGCTCAAGAACATTCAGAACCTGCTTCATCTCCAATTCGAGGGCAGCGATGTGAGTTTGTTCAGCAACACGTGTTTGTTCGGTGTTATCAGCCATTGTTGCTCTGGAATGAGTACGGATTGGTGATCTTAGATGAGCCGTGTTGTTACCTATAAATGTAAAATAATGCAGTAAGTATCATAACAAATGAGATTGGTCCATGACAACGGTCAATCGCTTATTTTATTAAGGGAAATCAAATTCTAAAGACATCAACTTAAAACATTAAAATAACTCCCTAGGAAATTAAATTCCTAAAACATCAATCTAAGAAATTGAAATAACATCATAAAGCCAGAATTAAACTCCTAAATCTAGCGACTCTTTTCTATATACAATTGGGAGATCACGCGTCTTTCGAAGCTTCTTGTTCTGTCGAACCAACTCAGAAATACGAGCTTCTTTCCTTTCCACCATTTCTTCAAGATTTTCAATTTGTGCTTTACGAGTGGGCTTAATGGTCACTTCAGGTATCACGGGAAGTAGAGCTTGAGGGATCTCGTGATGGTGGATATAATAATCTGAGGCATGAAAGATCCTCTCATTTCCTTTCAATCTTCTAGGCACCACTATCTTTTCCGGATGGCATTCCTTCCATGCATTTTCAAGACGCTCGATCTCATTGAGGTATTTGTGATCCTTGCGCACAAAGCGAGCTTGAAATAGATCCATTCGGAGAGGAGGTGGGATATCTTGGAGCACTCGATACTGGCGGGCCACTCTATAAGGATAGTAAGATGTTGTGCCAGTAATTCCCATCAGCGGAATTGGATTATCAGTCTTGTGAGAGAAACGAGCCATGCTAACATGGAACCATTTAACATACCATAGGAAGCCCTTGAGATCTGGATCTTTAAGAAAAGTCACCCAATCAGAAAATGATTTTCCGGTATATTTTTTTTCTAAGATTGAAAATCTTTTTATTGGGTGATGAATTTCACCTCGATGCATGAAATGACCAAACTCCTTCATGTGAGAAAGAAACCAAATCTGTAAAAGCTCAGAAGAGGCATTCATGATTTTTTCTCCATTTTGTTTAAAACGGTTGAGGGACAAAAATGTCTCAGCCAAAATCATGTTTATAAAGTTCATGCCAGCGCATGCTTGTCTGACTACCCATGCAATTGAGGGATCAATAGCATTTTTTCGATGAGGAAATATTATAAGTCCAAAGAATGCTAAGATGAATATCCTACCCTTTTGGCGCATTGAAGACTGATTTAAAAAGTGATTAGCCAAAAAGGAGAAAGGGCATGCATTACAATTAGCTTTCAAAACTTTCTTAACCTCATCAGTTTTAATTCTTAGAAATTGAGATAAAATTTATGTGAGTTCCATACCAAGAGGTGGCCTAACAAGTTCAGTCTCAAGGGGCATTCCTATGATGACGCTATACTCTTCCAGTGTTGGAGTTAGCTCATTCTTACCAAAAATAAATATAGTCATCTCGGGACACCAAAAGTGCGATATAGCTTGCAAAACACCACAATGGACTCCAATATCCGAAAGGGGGATGAGCCGTCCTAGTATCGACTCCACATAATCTTGACCTTCTTTACTTAAATTGTTCCACCACCCTCTAAGCTCAATCTTGGGAGTTGGAATGAATTGAACATCGGATCTCTCCATTGCATATAAAATAAGACCGACGACGAAACCTAATGTCATGGACCAACGAAATTGCAAGTAAGTAAATTGCAGTAATGAGAATTTAAACAACTTACTTTCACTAGGAAGGGATGACAATCACATAGACACACGCATGAAATGTGGGACTCGATTTCTGTCTAGATGGCTTAACAAAATGGAGGTAAGAGGATAATTTGACCGTTGCAGTCTCGCATTAACTTGTCAGGTCCTCCAAACCCCGGCTCAGTCGAATGAAATGTCTAATATCATGCAGTCTCACGGATATGGACAAACACATTTGACACCATGAAGAACTTTCGGGGAAGAGAAGGTCAACCTCTATATAGCAGTCTCGCTTTAGAGGAAGTATCCTTCTCAACACCATCCTAAGAATCGACCCGGGTCCGGCAGCAGGTTGTGTGTGCAATAGTGTAGTGCTAAAAACAATAAAACATGCACAACAGTTTAATTGCAAACAACACTTTTATAATTTAAATTCAACCATTCATCCTTAACTCCAACCTGCAAAACAAGGGTTAGCAAAGATTACTCCCCTTATACCTCCCATCTGCAAAAACATTTAACACTTCATGTTAGGGCGTACCTTGTTTCCATGCTGCCAAACAAAATATTTTTCTTAAAAAAAAAATAAAACAGGCCTATGTCTACTATGAGTTTTAACTCTGTCCCCAGTGCAGTCGCCAAGCTGTCGTGACCTAAATTTTCAGGGCAAACACTTAAAGTTTAGGTTAATGGATTACTAAGTCCGAAGACTTGGCTCGGATCCTCCAAAGTCCTACCAATCGCGACTTGAAATTAATCTATTTAAACATGCAATTATATTCAAGTTGGAGCCGCCAATAACCAATTAGGGTTGGTTAGAAACCCAAGTAAAGTATGGGAGAATACTTTACTTTTGCAAACCAGAGATTCAGTAGGTCTGGGGACATGATTACTCTAGATTAGTCTAACGCCCTTTCGGTACCTTTTATTTTAATTTCAAAAATATTTTGCAGGTAATGTTGATTAATTTTAACTTAAGCTACTAACATGCAAATGGTGGTCATGTGGGTGCACAATCAATAAAGTAACATTCAATAAAAAGGCTAATAAAAATGCATGCCCTAAACATGATTTCTAAATGACAAGACACCTAATTTTTATTATTATGCAATCTTAATCTAACTTAATATACATGAATTTATTTTAATGACATGCAAGATGCAATTCATATTGTATGACTTAAACTTATCACTATATGTATGCAATTTAATTTATATAATCCTAAATATGCATATGCTACATGATATGGGATGAATGACATGGTATTTCTACATGCATGCTATTTTATGATTTTTTTTCTGATGATTCATTTTTTAATACATATATGCAACCTATGCTAAATAATGATGATATGAGATTAATTATGAATTAACCTATTAACTAACCAAGGAAGTGGTCTTTTTTTTTTTGTTTGTTTTTTTTAATGCCATAATGTTTTTTATTGAGAAGAAAGTAACTTAATGGTGCAATGATCATCTTTTAGCATTTTCCTTTTTTTAAAAACAATTAAACTATAACTCACATGGCATGCATAACATTTTTTGTTCCTCTTTTTTTTTTTACTAAATGAAAATTGACTTAATCCAAAACTAATTAGACTAACTAAAGTGAGTGATATTTTAATTTATTTTAGGAATCAATTTAACTTAAACTATATTTTATCCTAAAAGCTATATAAAAATCAAGACATGCCAACATTATTTAAAATTAGCCCTAACAAAAATCACCCATCTAAAAGTATAATCTAAAAAATTATAATCCTATAAATGCAATTCTAATTTACTAAACCTAAAAAATACGGTCATAATTTACTAAACCTAAATGCTCTAATGCAATATTTAGATTTTTATGTACTTTTAGATTTTTTAGATTTTTTTAATCTTTCCAAACAAGCAATTATTTTTAAGGAATGAATATAAGAATTAAAATAATCGAAAAAATAATCCGTTGTCTCACGGATTAAATTAACAATTATTTGAACTCTATAATGATTTAACAATTGAAATGCTATAAAAATTCCTAAAAATTAAAGTAATTAAAAAAAATGACCTCATGTCTTACGGCTCAAATTAATAATTACCATAATTTGGGATAAAATACCTGCAGTTAATACTTACGAGATCTACAAATATTAACATATAATACTACAATTAAACTTAAACATAAGTTAACATAACGTGAAATAAGTAAAAAAATAAAAAATAAAAATATACTACCTAAGGAGGGTAAACCAACGTGACGAGGAAGTGGATCGCAGGCAGAGGCGGTGCGAAAGCACAGAGTCGGCGAGGTCAGGAATGGCGAGCCTCGACTGTCGAGCGAGCAGGGCGCAAAAGCAGCGTTCAACAGCGGTGGAGGCACTCGGGATCGGGCTGTGGCGGTTGCAACACAACAGCAGCTTTCGGTCAAGCTCGTGGCGGGCTTTGGAGCTCCGGCATCGCGTTGGGCAGCAGCAGGTCGCGATGGCGTCGGCGCGGGTTCTCGGGGTGGAGCGGCGAGGCGTCCGGCGCTAAGTCGAAGGGCGCACGGCGACCTGCGAAGGGACGAAGCGCGGTGATGGGCACTGCAGATGCGGCGGAGTCACAAGTGTCGGTTCGGAAGGGGCAAAGCGGTCCGAGAGATACTCTAGGTGCGGGCAACGACGAAGGTGTTGCGGGCAATGTTGCAACAACGCCAGGCGGAGCAACAGAGACGTCAGGTGCTGCTCGAGGTTCGTCGGAAGGAAACGCTGCAGTGGGGTGTTAGGCGCGGGATCGCAACGGCGCGGGATTGTAGCGGTGGTGCGGCGTCGAGCGGATGTGGAGGCGATGGCGTCAAGAGGGGAGTTCACCGGCGGCGAGCTGAGATGCGATCATGGGTTGAGGTGTGCGGGCGGCGGTGGTGGCTCAACGGGGAGCGGCGGTGGTGCCGGTGCTCGAACGAAGGTGGCGTCGGTAGCTGGCTGATGAGCGGCGACGCAAGGGGTGGCCTGGTGCGAGAGACCGGTAGCGCAGGAGCCTGGTGTGGGCAGCAACGAACAGAGGGTTGTCGGGTAGCTTCCACGAAGGAGATGATGAATAGTCCCCTTTTCTCTTTTTTTCTTTCTTCTCTCGCCGAACCCTCACACGTCTCCCTCACTCTTACTTTTCTGCTTTGCCTCACGTCACCTCTCTCTTTGCCCCCGTACACTTTCCTTTTCCCTAGAGAACTAAAGTTTTCTTTCCTTTTCTCTCTTTTCCACTTTCTCTCACTTGTCTCCCTCACTCTCTGCCGAAAACCTCCCCAATTTACTTTCTGCCATTGTATTTTTTTTTCTCTCTTTTCCCTGCTCACGTCAACTTCTTCTCTCTTTCTCTTCAGTTTATTTTTTCTTGGACGAACAATGAAGAGAAGCCCCCTCCTTTTCACATCTCACACCCTTTATTTATAAAGTGAAGAATCGAATTTGTTCCAACAAATGGAGATTTCGCTCAACCTCTCAACAACAAAGTGGCTCCAAAATCACGCAAAAACTGATTTTTTTTTTTTTGAATTTTGAAAAGAAGATATATTTTCAAAAAATTTCCAAAACTGAATTTTTATTTTATTTATTATTTTCTAAAATATTAGGTGTCAACATGCCTGTAAAAAATGGCCATAGGCACGTCGACGAAATGCTCATTTCACTTTATCGAAACGGGGTCGAATTTCGGGATGTCACAACTCTTCCTTGTTATAAAAATTTCGTCATCGAAATTTAAACCATTACACTTCGCTCAAAAAAGGCGGGGGTACAACCGTCTCATCGACTCTTCGCCCTCTCTCAAGTTGCTCCTTCAGTACCGTGGTGTTGCTAGACCACTTTGACCAACGGAATGGTCTTTGTACGCAGAACTTGCTCTTTTCGATCGACAATCTAGACCAGGCTGTCAACGTATGACACATGGTCATTCACGTCCAATTCCTCGAAATTGAGCACATGGGTCGGGTGAGGCTCGTACTTCCTTAACATCGACACGTGAAAGACGTCATGCACTTGCACCAATCTTGGCGGCAACACAAGACGATACGCTAGGTTTCCGATTCTTTCAAGAATCTCAAATGGACCTACGTACCTTGGACTCAGCTTGCCTTTCTTACCAAAGCGCGAAGTTCCCCTCATTGGTGACACTTTCAGAAAAACGTGATCACCAACTTGGAATTCCAAAGACCTTCGACGCTTATCTCGCATAACTTTTCTGCCGCTGCGCGGTCTTCAATCTGCTCGATCATCGCCACGGCATCTACTGATTGCTGAACCAACTCTAGTCCTGTTATCTTCCTTTCTCCGACTTCATCCCAACATACTGGAGTTCTACATGCTCTACCATACAACGCTTCAAATGGAGCCATCTTGATGCTCTGCTGATAACTGTTGTTGTAGGCGAATTCCACCAGATGAAGTTGATCTTCCCAGCTTCCTTTGAAGTCTATTACACACGCTCTCAGCATGTCTTCAAGAGTCTGAATTGTCCTTTCAGACTGGCCATCCGTCTGAGGATGATATGCTGTATTGTACTGAAGCTTTTTACCTAAAGCACTCTACAAGCTCTTCCAAAAATCAGCGGTAAACCTCGGGTCTCTATCAGAGGTTATCGTAACCGGCACTCCATGCATACGAACCACCTGACGCACATACAGGTCTGCATGTCTATCCAGACTCAGGTCTTTTCGAACTGCAATGAAGTGAGCCGACTTTGTCAGCCTGTCGACTACTACCCAAATCGAATCATTCCCCCTCTGACTCCTTGGTAGTCCAGTCACGAAGTCCATAGTGATATGCTCCCATTTTCACTCTGGGATCACGAGAGGTTGCAGAAATCCTCCCGGCTTGCAATGCTGGGCTTTTACTTGCTGACACGTCTAACACTTGGCTACATGCTTGGCGATGTCCGCCTTCATACCTGACCACCAGTAATGTTCACGCAGATTCTGATACATTTTAGTGCTTTTAGGATGAATGCTGTAGCTGCTACGATGTGCTTCTGATAAAATTTCTTCTCTAAGCTCGACATTGTCAGGTACCACCAAACATCCTTGGAACCTTAGAGTCCCATCATCAAAAACTTGAAAATCAGCTTTTCTTTTCTCAGTATCCTTTTGAAGAATCCTCTGCACGTCTGGATCTGTCAGTTGAAGTTCTTTGATTCTGACCTGGACATCCGGTTTAATTCTGAGGGTGGCCATAAGACTTGAGAGATGGCCTACCTCGAATTTGAATTCCAAATCTCGAGCTCTCTCGATTAAGTTCCACTCCTTAACCAAGATTTGCGCTATTGAAGACTTCCGACTCAATGCATCGGCGACCTTGTTCGCCTTTCCCGAGTGATATAGAATATCACAATCGTAGTCTTTCAGCAATTCCATCCATCGGCACTGTCTCATGTTCAACTCCTTCTGAGAGAACAAATACTTAAGACTCGATGGTCTCGTGAAGATCAAACTTTTCTCCACACAAGTAGTGCCTCCAAATCTTCAACGCAAACATGATGGCTGCGAGTTCTAAGTCATGCATCGGGTAATTCAATTCATGAGGTCTCAACTGCCGGGAAGCGTATGCAACAACTCTGCCATGTTGCATCAGCACGCAACCCAATCCCCTAAATGACGCATCACTATAGATATCGAATCCTCCAGGACCACATGGAATCGTCAGCACAGGTGCGGTAGTCAGCTTTTCCTTAAGCTCTTGGAAACTATTCTCGCACTTGTTTCTCATTTTTCTTCGTGAGCTTTGTCAAAGGCGACGCTATCGATGAGAATCCTTCCACAAACCGTCTGTAATAATCTGCTAACCCCAGAAAACTTCTGATCTCTGTTACTAATGTCGGTCTCGGCCACTTAATCACAACTTCTATCTTGTTCGAGTCGACGGAGATTCTTTCCCCGGAAATCACATGACCTAAGAACGCAACACGAGTCAACTAGAACTCGCATTTGCTAAACTTAGCATACAGCTGATGAGTTCTTAAGGTCTGAAGCACTAATCTCAGATGATTCTCATGCTCTTCATCACTTCTCGAATAGACCAAGATGTCACCAATGAACACGATCACAAACTGATCCAGATATTTCTTGAACACTCTGTTCGTCAAATCCATGACAACAACTGGAGTGTTCACCAGGCTAAATGATCTTATAATACTCTCGTAAAGACCATATCAAGTACGAACAGTTGTCTTTCATACAACCTCCTTCCTAGTTCGTAACTGACGACTTCATAATCTCAAGTCGACCTTTAAAACATCAATACTCTTTATAACTAGTCACACCATTCATTGATCTTTGGCAAAGAACACTTGTCCTTGATCTTCACCTAATTGAGTTGACGATGGTCGATGCACACTCGCAACAAACCATCTTTCTTCTTCTCACAAAAAAACTGATGTTTCCCAAAAGTGATGCACTTATATGCATGAATTCCTCATTCATCAATCTTCACATTTGCATCTTCAGTTCCTTCAACTCAGATAACGCCATTCGGTAAGATGCCTTTGAGATCGGTTCTGTCCCTGGTGCTAGCTCAATTACAATTTCAAACTCTCTTTATGGCGGTAACTCAAGCAATTCCTTTGGAACCATCTTAGAGATTTTCTGTATCACGGCCACCTTCTTCTCATTCTATTTCTCAACTGACACATCCACTACAGCTGTCAAATCAATCTTGGCAACCTCCGTCTAACAAACGGATTGTCTTTAGCCAACGAGATTAATGAAATCGAAGATTATTTTCGACTCCTAATAACCTCGACATTTTCACATGCTAATGGACTAAACTGGATTACTCCAAGTTGTGATTCATTATCACTAGATGCTCCTTGAGCCCACACTATTCATGTGGCGTCAAACTCACACATCAGCAACTAGTCAAGCACAACTATTGCTAGTGATTCCCTTCTCTTTCACTTTTACTTCAACAATTTAAGTTCTACCAATTCGGCACAAAGCTATGCTGCACTGCTCTGATAAAATCACTTCCAACACATTCTTTCTCCAATCGGTGCAAGGTCAATTCTACTCCCATTCCTTTCGCCATCCTAGTGGCGTTCTGGCGGTAGTAGCGATGTCTATGCTACCTTAGACTTCCACTGACAATCCTTCACTTGATGGCCATGCTGGTCATCATCACAACAGGTTCTAGTCATACTCGGATACTGGATTTATCCATGCTTACTTCTACAATTCCGACACCTATCAGGTGAATCTTCTATCTTCTATCAGGTGAAAGCATGCACTCTTTCTGGTTGCCCCCTCAGTCTGCTAGGACCACTCCCAACCAGATATCCCTGTTGGCTATACTCCAAACAATTTCGCGTCTTAGGAAGGACATAAGACCGATCTCCATCATCACGTCCGGAAACAACCTGATCTATTTGACTCGGTGGTGACTTGACTACCCCACCCTTCCTCGCGAGTGGAATAGAATACTTTCCTCTCGACCTCGGTCTTTTCCCTGACCGATTTCCATTTCCGCCTGAACTGGATCTATACCTCGGCTCGAATGCAATGACTCGCTCCCGGATCACATCTCCACTTTGGATCTCAGCATGTGAGGCGACAACGACGGTTGCAACACTGACGACGACTTGATCTTAAGCCTGTTGGCTCTTCCAGTTCCCAAGGACCACTAGCATCAAAACGATCCTATCGAACTTCGGATCATTTGACGCTGCTACACTAGTACCAATCTGCAGTGGTACTTTTACGCTCGAGCTGGCCAGAGTCGACACTCTGCCACAACCACCTCGAGTACCGACCATTATCAGTGCATTATCCCGAGTCACAAGGGACATTATCCTCTTACTAGGAGTTCTTAACTCCTGCTCGCTCATGGTTCAGTCTTTACACTGAAACCCGTCTTCCAAACCCACACTGGATTAGAAGGTGAGCGATCCACACACAACAATCAATTCTAGCATCCAGCTAACACAGACATGCACCAGATTGAATTTAAAGGCCTTTCCTACTAACTATCCCATGGTCAACGCTCCTTATCACTCCAATCTTAAACCTCGCTCTGTAACCACAAAAAGGGGATGTCACGCCCCGATCCTCGGGCACGCACACATCCTTCTCGCTCGATCGATTTTATAATGCGATATCCCAGGATAATGTATCGCCGACCCTTTCATTTGTTAAGCACATGCGGAAGCAGTTAAAATCCCTAGACAATAAAACGATGGGATAGAAAAGCAGGGCCATATTTTTCATATTGAATTTTATAACCAAACTTTTATACAAAACACAAACCAGAGCACTCTACAACTTTTTATTCTAAACTTTAATCACATCAAAAAGGAGATCTCAAAATAAGATAAACTCTCGGCCATCCGGGCCGTACTCAAGGCCCTTCTCGGGATTATCTTCTTCTCCCAAAAATCTTTCTCCTTAAGTTTCACCTTCGAGTTCTCCTTCTCGGACTCCTCCTCGCTCCTCAACGGGGTCCCGAAATGTTTTTCCCCAAACCGGGATGAGACTACGTCTCAGCGAGTTCTACCCCACTAAGCCCGATTAGTAAACTATTATACTATAGGCTGCCTAAACACGCACAGGGCAGAGGACTTATCTTGGCCTTAGGCTCCACCTGCATATTAGCACAGTTCAATAGGCACCCAAGCAATTACATCACAGATCAATATCTCGATCCATCGACCTAGTTGATTTCATGTCAATTCGACCATTCCCCGGTCGTTTCCTTATTCAGGTTCAAATCGTACTCACCACTTCACAAGCATAGACTACCAAATTTCTTGGCAACAAATTACTGTCCCGAAGGACACGACCTATCTTTAGGTAGCAAATTACGGCCCAATGGGCGCGACCTTTAATGGTGGCAAATTACGGCCTTAACAGGCGCGACCTTTAATAGGTGGCAATTTACGGCCCAACGGGCGCAACCGACTCCAAATTCGGTGGCAAATCTTGGCCCAACTGGCATAGCCATACTTTGGCGGCTTCCGAGGTTCAACTCACAACCTCTCATAGTCAAATTCTAATTGAATACCGACATTGATCAATCTTGGGATGAATCCCCACATACTCATCAACTCACTCAATTTTCACACGATATTAACATACCTGATGGATCTTAGCCAAGAGTATATTAAAATCACTCTCACAATTCTACTCACTTTACAACTCAACAAAGCATTGCAAATGCTGAATAAATATACTTGGCCATTTACCAACCAATAATTCAATCTCAATCAATTCCAATCAATTTAGGGTAAATCCCCAAAATATCACAATTTATTTAATTCCATGCAACGTGGAGCTCAAATAAATAAACGGTCTGCGCCACGACGATCAGCACGAGATTTCAGTCGTCGGCCATCAAAATCTTAATTTCCGAAAAATAATTAATTAATTTATTAATTTCGAAAATTAAATAATTAATATTAAAAATTCTAGCTTAAAATAAAGCCCGATTAAATAAACGGACTTCACCACAGTCATCAGAATAATTTTCCGGTTCCGACCATCTTAGTTGAATTTTTGGAAAATAAATAATTATTTAATTTAATTCAAAAATTAATATTTAAATACTAAAAATTCCACTTAGGCCTGAAAAGCCTAATTGGAGCCCACTAAGGGTCGGGAAAAATCCCGAGGCACTTCCAATAATTAGTAGACGACGTCTACTCGCTAATTGCGCAATCAATTTATCTAAATCGCATCACAATTGACTAATAATTGCTAATTTATTCTAATCTAACAACCTAAACATAATTAATTAAAACTAAACCAACCTTAAGCATAATTAGCCAACTAATCCTGGATTAGTGAGATTACTCACCAAATCGCACGCAAATCGGATCAATCCGACGAGGGCGACGCGAGGAACGATTCTTCCCATAGCGACTCACGGATTCGGGGCCCGGAAACGGCCCAAAAGCAGGCCCGAAGTTGCTGGAAACCCACTCGCAGGTTTGCTGGATCAGCTGCAAAATAGAGAGAAAGAGAGAGGGTTGGGGGCGGCAAGAGGTCGGGAGAGCGGGTAGAGCTTCGGTGAGGCCGGACGGCGGCTGCTCAGCCGCTCACGGCGGCTGAACAGAGGCCGAACGGACGCTGGATCGCGCGGGAAGGGCGGCAGCAAGCGACGAACGAGCGAGGCGGAGCGCGAATGGCAAGACGACGACCTGGCGACGAGCTGCGGCGGTGCACGGGTGGTGACGGCAGTGGCTGGCTGCTGTCTCGGCTTCTCCTGTTTCTGGTTCACTGGTTCGCACATACAAGAAGGAAGAAGAAGAAGTCGGTTACGAGGGAGAGGGGGAGAAGAGAGAGGAGAGAGAAGAAGAGATAAGAGAGAGAAAAGATGGGTTTGAATGGTCAAAAGGAGAGGGAAAGGCAAGTGGGTGACAGCCCACACTTCGGTGGAAAGGGGGAAAGGAATTCGCACGAGGGAAGGGGAGAGGAGAGAGAAGAGAGAGAGAAAAGAGAGAAAAGAAAAGAGAAGGTAGAGAGAGAGAAAAAGAAAAATAAACAACAATACTTTTCTTATTTGATTTTCTTTTCTCTTTCCCATTCTAATTTCTTTCGGGCTTCAATTTTTCTTCCGATAATTTCTTTCTTGAAATTTCGGACTCGTCAATAAATTGACGAATGATGAGATAATGTCTTAAAAAGAATTATGACGCGCTTAAAATTCGATTCTCGAAATCGAGTTCAATTTCGTGGTTAAAAATCGATCAGACGTGATTTTTAGCCAAATCCAACTAAGTAGGTAGCTTTTAGGGATTTTACAGCTGATACGTCCCTTAACGGCTTCTCTCAATAGGTTAGTTAACTCGTGAGTGATCAGCTCAGAGAAAAAGGGCCATAGGCACGTCGACGAAATGCCCATTTCACTTTATCGAAACGGGGTCGAATTTCAGGATGTCACAACGATGCCCCGTGATAGAAATTTATGAGATGCCCCGTGGTTGGGATGACTTGGAGAGTGTCTTGGAATGCTTTGGGAGTCGAGATGCCCTTGTGGTGAAAGTTTGCCGAATATCTCCGAATTAAGATGTTCTAGTGATTGGGACTTCGAGAGAAGGAGGAGGAAACATTAAGGAACAGAATGTACTGTCATGTATAGAACCAAATATTGCTTAAATTGTTTGTTTATGTGAAATATGGTGTGCATTTGCATGAGTTTGGATAGACATATTATTTGTTGACGATTTTTGTGACAAATGAAATGGGAAAAGTAAAGTCTAATCATGTTTTTGTCATATTTGCTGGATTATCATGCATTCATTTTATGTGTACTAGGTGAAATGGTAAGAGGGTTCTTTTAACTTAAAACTAGAGATTTTATTTATTGGGTTTTGGCTTATTCATTTTCATTTTTCAGATGTGCAAGATGGACATCCCTTAACTTTTGTGCTATGAAGTTCCTATACATTATAAAGGTCTTTATGAAAGTATGTTGAAGTTATCAATCCATGACTTCGGTATAAACGTTTGTACATACAAGCTTTTGGAGTATAGTATGGAGAAAGGTCACCCCAACCCTCACCCAGACTTTTGTATTTTTCTCGTAATGTAATGAAGTTGTAAATTTAAATGTGGTATAAATAAAAGAAGTAGAAGCATATTGGTTATGCTTGTACAGCTTTCTTTGTAAAGGGATTTTCGAAAATGTTTAATTATGCTTCCGCATATTAAAAGAGAATAATATTATAAGAAACATGTGTCAAAAGTTACGTTTTGGGATGTCACAATCATACTCTAAAGTAGCTAATTTTCTTTCATATGCATGAGTTCGAGTATAAATACCATTTTTTGATAATGTATAAAGTGAAGTCAATTGAGTAAATATGTAGTCTTTATTGATTCTCTTTCCTTCTCTCCCCGAAGATCCTAAAATATTTATAGAATAAGATAGAACCTACATTTTTTAGTTATGTGTGAGATTTTGGCAAGATTACTATCACAGTTCTAAGAGTTTAAGCAATTAGATGAAAGTATAGTTTAATATTTAAATATTCTAACACTCTTCATGAAAGGGCTAGTAACAATACCTAGAGGGAGGTGAATAGGTGTGAATGAAATTTTTCGCAAAATCAATAAAAATAATTTATTTTGAAAAACACCGATGAATTCTGACTTTAGTGATTAAATAAATAAAGCTTTAAACAAAGTAAATGAATTTGTACTTAAACAGTTAATTGGAGCTACGAATCAAATAAAGGAGTTGATGGAAGAGAATTAAAAACATAAAGTTTATAGTGGTTTGGCTTAGATCAAGCCTACGTCCACTTCTCGAGCTGACAGCCTATTGGTTGGATTCTACTAAGAATTCAAAAGAGATTTTACAACTCGATGATCTCAACAACACATTGAAGAGTCTCTAGTGGTCTCTCATAAAGTCTTACTATGAGTTTCTCTCTTTTTTAAATAACTTTGAGCTCAGTGAATGAAATAGCAAGGCACTAGGAAGCTTCAGATTTTGAAAATTTTCTTTCACACACTTTATCAAACAACTAGAGAGTTCGCCTTAAATACTCTTTCATGCCATCACAACCGTTGGTACTTTCCAAAGGAATTCTTTCAATCTACCTGTTGAATAGAATCAATCAAGGAGATCTTGAGTCGTTTGAAGATTTGTGATGAAAGCTTTGTCAATCATATTCACCCATACAATCAAGATCTTGGTTTCCATAAGTAGAATCTTCAAAGTTTGCTTGCCTTCTAAAAGATTTGAATATCGGAATTGATTCCAATCAAGATAATCAATCATGTAGGTGTTATATCCAGCCATAAGGTTATCCATAAACCATATGAATCGAATCCTTGAAGAAATAAAGATAATCTCGCATATGGATAAGTCTTCATTCTTTAGTCTAGAAACTGTCAGTGCGGGCAGACTTTGAATCTAAAGTCTGGCAATCGTTAGACTTTGACACTAGAGTCTGAAAGTCTTTAGACTAAACTTTGGAAATGTTTTGTCAACTTTAAAACAATAAATGAGTTTTCTCCAACAATCTCCCCATTTTTAATGGTGACAAAACTTTCCTGCAGATTTATAAAAATTTGACCTGCAAAACAACTCTTAGGCAATATGGAATCTCTTATAAAATTAAGTTGATTATGACTTGGATAGCATCAGTTCTGCAACCAAAGAAAATATGTTAATCCTGAAAAGATAAGACAATTAACTATTCAACCACAATCAGTATTACCAAAGTAAGTTACGTTAAAAAGTCCAACAAATCCAACAAAGTTAAGCAGTCAAAACCAAAAACCAAAATTCAAATCATAAAAAGTCAAATAAGTCAAATCTGCGCACATTCTCCCCCTTTTTGTCAACAGCAAAAAGTGGAGAAGAATAAAAAGAGTTTGATGAAATCAGGGTTGTTTGGGGATGCGAACGAGCTGGAAATCTCCCATTGACTGAACTGTTTCTTCCAGCTTTCGCAGTGACTCCTTCACCTCCTTAACATCCTCAAATTTGACAGTCTCTTGAATTGTCTTTTGAAATTGAAGCTTAAGATCTTGTACTTGATCGTGAAGAGAGACTAAGGTAGCTTTCAATACAGATTAAAGAGTCTGAATTTCACATTCCATGCTATATTGCTGAGCTTTTATCTCCACAAGGAGTCCTAGCAATCTTTTAAAGTCTACAGAATCTCTGTTTGTGTACTAGCTTCAACATGATCAGTTTGAGGAGTGTTATCAGCTCCTCTACTTTCAAGAGTTGGAAAGGATGCCTCAACATCAGCTTCAGGAAATTGAGAGGCATATACATCCTCTGGATCTGCTGGAGATCTGCTCACATCATTACTTGTAAAAATAGGTGAATAAGTACCTCTTTTTTCAACAGCTCCCCTTGTCTCTGTGCCTACGGGTGGAGAAAAGAATTATTCTTCTTGTTCTTGCTTAGCTTCACCACCCAAGTGATGTTCTTTTTCTCGTTCATCTCCTGTAGTTCCACTTCAAGTCTTCTCAGAATCTTCTGACAAGGATACTGCAAATGTTGGTTCAAAAGAGTCATCTTGACCCTCTTCTTCTTCTTCCCTTCCTTCTTTTTCTTCTCTTCTTCTCTCTTCCTCAGCTTTTCTTTCTTCACTTCATTCTCTTCTCTTCTTTCACTTCTCTACTCTGTCTCTTCTCGTCCTCTTTCCTCTCTATTCCGCGGCTTCTCAAAACTAACAAAACTCTATAGATTTTTCAAGACAAATGCGGAGAGTGTGAGATCATCCTCATCTTCTTCTTCGTCCTATAAAATAAAGGTTCTCCTCTTCTTGATAGGTGCAGTTATTGGCTCTTTGCCTTTCCTTTTCTTTGCCACAGAGTCTTGTTTTGTTTTGGTTGAAGACTTCTCCTTCAAGCGCTCCAATGCTTTATTCAGTTCATTCGATCTCATTTTCGAAAACACTTCAAACCAATCACCATAGGAGCAATGGTTCTGACACAAATAGATCATGGAAACTGAATGTGAAAGTGTCGAAACAATTTTATAACTAGCACGGAGTAAGAAAGTTGTTCCTTATCATTCACAATAGTCCTATACATGTGCATCAGGATTGTATGTGGTAGCGAGAACATTATTCCATTGTTGATGGCAAACATCAGCTTTGCCTCAGAATAAGATACATCTGTTTTGGAGGCTGACTTGGGTCGAATGCAATTGATTACAACCTTATGCAGTAAAATATTGGAAGCAGACATTTTGGAATATGAAATTCCTTCCTGAACAAGTCTGTCCCAAACAAGAGATAGTGTTGCATGACCAACAGACACGTTTATTGGTTGAAAACTCCCTCTTTCCACACCAATAACATCCGCTAATGTGCCCACATCCACCACAAAATCTTTTTCCATTACTGTAAAACGAAATCTATTCGTATCTAGAAAAGATGGATTTAAATAGAAGTAAGGAGTTAATTCAGGGTAAGCAACAAAACTCTCATAACAGAATCTTTCAAGTTGAAGAAGAGAGAACTTCTCCCTTGGGTTCACCTTCAAGGAATCTAAGAAATCAAAATCCACAGATCGAGGGTTCATCACCCCTCTTTTCAGCAAATTCGAATAAGTCTTTTTGTGGTCTTTAGAACGAAACAAATTCATTCCCTCACCATGCACATCAGCAGCCATGCCCATCCTAGGCTAAAAATTTGCGTACATTTTCTCATCATCATCCTTCACCTCAGGCTGATTAAAAGAACTAAACCGTGGATCACTTGGAAAGTTGGCAAAAGTCTTGTCAGCCAAACCTTGAGGCACAATGCCTAACCTTTCCATTTGCCCTAGAAAGATGGTCTTGTTCTTGTATCCTCTTTCTTGTAGAAACTCATCAATAAACATCATTGCAGTACCACATTGCTTCAATTGATTATAAAGTTTAAAGAGAAACTGAGGTTTCAACGTTTTTACAGGTTCAACATCTTCCACAATCTCTTCTTCCATCGGTTGGTGTAGAGGATCTTAAGACACACGCTGACGCTGTTGAGAATGTTGTTGTTGAGGAGAATCTTCTTCTTTGGTCAAGTCAAAGTGAGTAGGACCCTTTGGCATGTTCGTGGTCCCCTTTGTTCGCAATCCGAGACGATTTCCTTTGGAAAGACATCTTCACAGTCAAGGAAGACTTCTTGAACTCGTTCGTTTCAAAAAGGTGAAAACTTGGAAAGAAAACTTGAGAGAAGAAATGAGAAAGTAAGAATTATGTATTCTAGGGTTTAAGAAATCATAAATGGAGAAGAACTTCGACGGTATTTAAAGCAAGTGAAACGGGGTATATGAACAGTCACAAAGGAAAAAATAAACTTCATTTTTCAAAAATAAAAACTGCCAAAAATTCAAAAATTCAAAAAAGATAATTTCTAAAAATAAAATAGGCAAGTAACGATTCAAAGAAAAAAATAACGTACCTTTTCAGATTTTTATGCTAAAATTAAATTACTTGCATTGAAGAGAAATTAACTTATAGATGTAGTTTTTGGTCATTCTGAGTCTAAACACCTTCAGACTTTAATCGATAGAAGATATAATGTTTAGTCTGGTGCGAATAGACTCAAAAAGACTTTTCTCTAGTGACTTTGTAAATATATCTGCTAGCTGATTCTTCGAGTCAATGAATTGAATCATAACTTCTCCATTTTAAACATAATCTCTTATGAAATGATGTTGAATCTCTATGTGTTTTGCCTTCGAATGAAGAACTGGATTTTTTGTGAGATTGATGGCACTGGTGTTGTCGCATTTGATCTCGGTACATGATTCTTCAATTCCAAAGTCTCTTAGTTGTTGCCTTATCCACAAAATTTGAGAACAATAGCTCCTAAGAGCCACATACTCTGCTTCTGCTGTTGATAAAGCTACAATACTCTGCTTTCTTGAGAACCAAGATACTAGCTTGTTACCCAATAGTTGACAAGTACCAGAGGTATTCTTTCTATCAACTCCAAACTATTAAATCTGCGTTTGAATATCTAAGAAGAGTAAAATCTCATTATTTATAATACCACAGACCTAGCCTTGGAGTAGTTGCAACATATTTGATGATCCGTTTTGCAGCACTTAAATGAGATTCTTTGGGATTTGATTGTAATCTAGTATATATGCAAACAATAAACAAAATGTCAAGTCTAGATGCACTAAGATAAGGAAGCGAACCAATAATGCTCCTGTAAAGTTTCTGGTCAACATTCTTTCATCCTTCATCTTTGTCTAGCTTCGACGAACTTGACATTGGAATCTATGTCTTTTGCAATTCTCTAATCCAAATTTCTTAATGAGATCTTTTGTATATTTCTCTTGGTGAATAAAAATACATTTCTTTGATTGTTTAACTTGCAATCCCAAAAAGAAGGTTAACTCACCGATTATACTCATCTCGAATTCATCCTACATACATCTAGAGAATTTCTTGCATAGATTTTCATTAGGGGATCCAAAAATAATATCATCAACATAAATTTAAACCAGTAGAAAATCATTACCCTCTCTTTTTAAAAACAATGTAGGCAGAAGTCCAGCACAAGTGCCATAACTTGGCACGCCGGGACACTTAAGTGCCATAACTTCAAAACAGTACACTTAAGTGCCACTTTTTTTTTTAGTGGGACACTTAAGTGCCACCTCCGGCGACCCTTGCCGGAAATCCTACGTGGCAATATTTTATTATTATTTTTTGCCTACATGGCTCGCCGGAGCTCCAAATCAGCATAAAAATTTTAAAAAAATTTAAATAAAGAAAATTTAAAAAATTTTATTTTTAAAAAAAAATTTTAAAATTAAAAAAATAAGAAAATTTAAAAAAATTTAAAAAATAAAAAAGGGGGTGGGAGGTCGAACGGGTGGCTGAGGGCCGAGCCCTCGCCGCCGCTGCCTCCTCCCCGCCGTCGCCGGAAGGGCCGGCGACGGAGGGGGGAGGGTCGACCGGGGTCGCCGCCCTCGGCCGACCGGACGGCGAGGGTTGCGAGCCCTCGCCGGATCGCGGCGAGGGCCGCGACCCTCGCCCTGATCCGGGCGAGGCTCGTGAGCCCTCACCACCGGTCGGTCGGCCTCGCCGGCCCCGGCCGAGGCCCGGCCGACCCCGGCCGACCCTCCCCACTCCGTCGCCGACCCTTCACGGCGGGCGGGAGGCGGCGAGGCCCGCGACCCTCGCCGGATCTGGCCGAGGGTCGCGGCCCACGCCCGGCCGCCGCCGGGAAGGGCCGGCGACGGAGTGGGGAGGGTCGGCCGGGTCGCCGGGCCTGGCCGGGCCGGCGAGCCGACCGACCGGCGGCGAGGGCCCGCGAGCCCTCGCCCGGATCCGGGGTGAGGGTCGCGGCCCTTGCCGTGATCCGACGAGGGCTCGCAGCCCTCGCCGTCGGTTGGCCGGGGGCCGGCGACCCCGGCCGACCCTCCCCCTCGTCCGTCGCCGGCCCTTCCCGGCAATGGCGGGAGGCGGTGGCGGCGAGGGCTCAGCCTCGCCCGCCCGTTCGACCTCCCCACCCCCCTTTTCTTTTTTTTTTCTTTATTTTTTAAAACTTTTAAATTTTTCTTAATTTTTTTAATTTTTTAATTTTTCTTATTTTTTTTTAATTTTTGAATACTTTATAATTTAATTAATTTTTATATTATTATTTACACGTAGACATGAAACGGCGTCGTTTTTGCGTTTTCTCCGCCACGTCAGTGTGCAAAACGACGCCGTTTTGGACTAAACTCGCCGGAAAATTGCCGCGTCAGCCATTTGGCCGGATTTTCGCCAGAGTGGCACTTAAGTGTCCCATTTTACTCCGATGATGGCACTTAAGTGTACCATTTTAAAGTTATGGCACTTAAGTGTCCCGGCGTGCCAAGTTATGGCACTCCAGGTGTCCTCACCTCAAACAATGTAGTATCTACCTTTCTTGTAGCAAAACCATTTTGGGTTAGGAATTTACTTAACCTTTCATACTAGGCTCGAGGTGCTTGCTTCAGTCCATATAAAGCCTTTTTTCAGTTAGTACACTGAGTCTGGCTTTCTTGGATCTTAAAATCTAGATGGTTGTTCCACATAGACTTTTTCTTGGATAAATTCATTTAGGAATGCACTCTTTATATTCATCTAGAATAACCTGAAATTTTTATAGCAAGCAAAAGTAAGTAATAATCTAATTGCTTCTATGTCTCATCATAGTCTATTCCTTCTTCTTACATGTATCCTTTGGCCACGAGTCTTGCTTTGTGCTTGACCACTTTACATTTCTCGTCCACCTTGTTCCTGAAAACCCATTTAGTCCCAATAATAGACTTACTTTTAGGTTTAGGAATTAACTCCTAAACATCATTGATGCTGAATTGTCTGAGCTCTTCTTGCATAGCTTCGATCCAACTTTCATCAGACAAAGCTTCTTCTACACCTTTGGGTTCTATTTCAGAAACAAGTGCTAAGGCACTAAACTCTTCTCGCCTTTTGGATCTGATGCGAATTCCTTCATCAATATTGCCGATGATGAGATCTATAGGATGACTTGATTTATGCTTCCAGTTGCTGGTTGGTCTGAGAGTCTGCTGATCTTTTGCTTATGTTGAATCTTTTAATTCTTCTTGTTGGTGTGCTAGACTTTGTAAAGTCTGGAGCAAGTTCAGATTCTTCAAGTTGAGTCTGATCCAGTTGATTCTGCATAGAGTCCTGAAATTTGACGTTCATAGATTCTTCCACAGATTGAGTTTTCTTATTAAATACTCTGTATGCTTTGCTTGTGGTTGAGTAGCCAAGGAAAATTCATTCGTCTGATCTTTCTTCAAACTTTCCAATTCGATCATTTGCATTTTTCAAAACATAACATTTATAGTCAAACACATGGAAATAAGAAACATTTGGTTTCTTCCCTTTATACACTTCATAAGGAGTTTTCTCTAGAATAAGCCTCAAGAACACTCTATTTATGATATAGTAGGCTGTAGAAATCGCTTCAGCCCAAAAACGAGAGGAAATTTTGCTCTTAATTAAGAGGGTTATTGCCATCTCTTGCAAGGATCTATTCTTTCTTTTCACAACTCCATTTTGTTTCGGAGTGTATGGAGAAAAAAAACATGCTGGAAACCAGATTTATCACAGAACTTAGTAAAGTCTTGATTTTCAAACTCACCTCTATGGTCTGTATGTATGCTTGAAATAGCATATCATTTTCCATTATGAACTTTCTTGGCAAACTTTGAAAAGTGAGAGACGGCTTCAGACTTATTTACTAGAAAGTAAACCCAAGTAAAGCGAGATTAGTCATCCACAATTACTAGGCATTATCTATTTCCACCAATGCTTTGAGTTCTGGTTGGTCCAAAGAGGTCTATATGCAGAAGCTGTAAAGCTCGATTAGTAGAAACTTGATTTATAGATTTAAAGAAACTTCTAGCCTGTTTTCTCAAAACACAAGGAGTGCATAATCATATTTTTGATAAGTCAGGTTGGGAAGACCTCGAATAAGCTAGTAGAAACTTGATTTATCGGTTTAAAGAAACTTCTAACCCGTTTTCCCAAAACACAAGGAGTGCATAATTCAGATTTTTGATAAGCCAGGTTAAGAAGACCTCGAACAAGCTTCTTGGATGAAATCTTGGCAATTTGCTTCATGTTGACATGACCAAACTTTCGATGCCAAAGATTTTCTTCATCTTGAATGGATATAAGACACCGAGAATTTTCTGGTTTTATATCCATAAGGTAAATATTCCCATGCCTTCATCCAGTGAAAGATTGAGATAGATATTTACTTGTTTCTGAACATATGCTTTCTTGGAAATAGATTTTAAATCTAGTATCGCAAAGCTGACTTATGCTAAGTAGATTGTAATTTAGACCTTCCACTAAGGAGATATTATTGATAATGAGGCTTTCAATCTTAACAGTTCCATATCCAACAATTTTTCATTTGCTGTTCTCTCCAAAGAAAACTTTTCCACTATTAATTTGAACAAGCTTTATAAAATAATTTGAATCTCCAGTCATGTGTCTTGAACAGCCACTATCCAAATACCATTTGATCTTCTTCTTGATAGTGACCTGCAATTATAAAAAGAACTCAAGCTTTCTTTAATACCCATATTTTATTGGGTTTAGGAGAGTTAGTATTGAAAACGGTCTTCGCCCAATTTCTCTTAACAAGTCTACAAACCTTGGGACATTTTTTCTCGAAATGTTCTAGACTGTTTCACTTTGAACATTTGAGAGCACTTCAGCCAACAGGTTTTACAAAAACTCTTTGAAAATGATTTTTGTAAAATGCCTTTGTAGGTCTTTGTTTGCTTCTCTCTTTAACTTTAGGAAAATCAATTAAAGGAATTGTTTCTGGAGTCATACCTAAACTAGATTTGTTGAAATAAGGTCTTTGTACGTAAAGAATTTTTTCTAACTTCTCGAGATTTGAAAATATTTTTGTGATATTTGAAATATCTTCTTCAACAAGACATTTTCCTTTGAGAGAGAATCTGAATTTTGTTTCAAATCTACAAAACTTTTATCTAGACTTTCAAACTTTTCCTTCCAAAAAATTTCTTATTACCTTAGTTTGGAATTTTCTCTCTTTAGCTCAGAAATCCTTTTAAGAGCTGTTTTGAGGCTAAGACAAAGTTCATCTATATACTTCGAGACTTTAACAGGAATTCTCCCTCAACACCTAGAGGGAGTGAATAGATGTGAATAAATTTTTTCACAAAATCAATAAATATAATTTCCTTTAGAAAAACATAGATGAATTCTGACTTTAGTGATTAAATAACGCTTTAAACAAAGTAAAGGAATTTGTACTTAAACAGTTAATTGGAGCTATAAATCAAATAAAGGAGTTGAGGGAAGAGAATTAAGAACACAAAATTTATAGTGGTTCGGCTTAGATCAAGCCTACATTCACTCCCCCAAGCTGACAGCCTATTGGTTGGATTCCACTAAGAATTCAAAAAAGATTTTACAGCTTGATGATCTTGACTTCACGATGAAGAATCTCTACTGGTCTCTCATAAAGTCTCGCTATGAGTTTCTCTCTTTTGTAAACAACTTTGAGCTTAGTGAATGAAATAGCAAGGAACTAGGAAGCTTCAGACTTTGAAATTTTTCTTTCACACACTCTATCGAACAACTAGAGAGTCTGCCTTAAATATTCCTCATGCCATTACGACAGTTGACACTTTCCAAAGGAATTCTTCCAATCTACCCCTTGGACGGAATCAATCAAGGAGATCTCGAGTCATTTGAAGATTTGTGATGAAAGCCTGTCAATCTTGTTCGCTCAAATAATTAGGATCTTAGTTTTCATAAGTAGAGCCTTCCAAGTTTGCTTGCCTTCCAAAAGATTTGAATATCGGAATTGATTCCAATAAGGATAATCAATCATGTAGGTGTTATATCCAGCCATAAGGTCATCCATAAGCCATATGAATCGAATCCTTAAAGAAATAAAGATAATCTCGCATATGGATAAGTCTTTATTTTTCAGTTTGGAAACTGTTAATGTGGGCAGACTTGGAATCTAAAGTCTAGCAATCTTCTGACTTTGACACTAGAGTCTGGAAGTCTTCAGACTAAACTTTGGAAATGTTTTGTCAACTTTAAAACAGTAAATAAGTTTTCTCCAACATTTCATACGTCAGTTGGGCTTTGGCATAAGCCAATATTGAAATATTTAATAGGAGAGACATATATGGACTTTGAAATATTTGCACTCAAAACCTGTTCTTCTGATATCATGTGAAATTTTGGTGAAATCACTACTAATTATTTTACAAGCTTAAGCTATTAGATGGAGATATTATTTAATATTTAAATAATCTAACACTATGATTGAGGCTTATGAAGTAGAAAGATGAAGGAAGGCGGTAGAGAACTATAAACCCTAGTGAGAGAGAATTTTCTCGAGAAAATTTGCTAGGACATTCCTCTTCTCCTTTTGTCACCTCCCTCCGTGAACTTGTTTTTCTTTTCTAACATAATAAACCCTTTTTTTAGGGTAAATACAACGAAAATCTTAAATTGGTCACATGTCATAAATTTATCCCGAATTAATTTTCTTAATATCAAAAACTCCAAATTGGTATATTTGTGACGGATTTACTTTCCGTTAGTTTATGTTAAATTTTGCAATCAAATAATTAAATTGGATGACATGAGACAATTAACAAATATACTCATTTAAGGTTTTATCTTTTGTGTGTCACACGCATACTAGTTTTGTGTTTTTTTTTTTTTTGCGGTATTAATCAAATCTAACAAAAATTAACGGAGTGTAAAATTGTCATAAATGTACCAATTTGGGATTTCTTATGATCAAAAAATTAATTTAGAATAATTCTATCACATGTGTACCAATTTAGGGTTTTTTATGATCAAAAAATTAGTTTGGGATAAATGACTATTGGCTTGGAAAATAGCGAATCCTAATCCAAATAAGAGTTTACCCCTCTTGTATTAAGCTTGTTGACCATGCCTATCATCTTATGAATGAAACCTTAATTGCTATATGTGGATGGGGTAGTTTGCGTATATTTATGGGGGCTAATTCATCCGTGAGCTAAATATAGTCTATGTC
Source organism: Eucalyptus grandis (assembly GCF_016545825.1). Taxonomy (NCBI): domain Eukaryota; kingdom Viridiplantae; phylum Streptophyta; class Magnoliopsida; order Myrtales; family Myrtaceae; genus Eucalyptus; species Eucalyptus grandis. Next base: position 8,458,075 of record NC_052619.1, on the reverse strand, counting down.
ATAAGAAATTCGTGTATTTGATACATTGCCGATGTTGTGAGGCAAATTAATAACTTCTAGGGTTAATGTCATGAAAAACTCCAAATTAATTTACCAAGAACAAATTTTTGAGTCAACAAAAACTCCAAATTAGTACATTAATGACATATTTATCCTCTGTTAACTTTCATTAAATTTTTATGATGAATTTATTGAGTTGAATGGCACATTGTTAACACCTAGATTTTGACAAACAAATTATCCATTTATTGCATAGAAAATCAGCTATTAATTTTTAACTCCTAAAAAACTATTAAAATTTTAAATTTCATGTAGTTTTTATGTGTATTTTTCATAGTATATAGATAAGCTCATTTATGGCATTAAATTGGACTAGTGGTGGTTTGAACTTCTGAGCTTAATGGACTAAACCTACAGAATCATGAAATTCAAGCCCAATGACTGCCCCACGTGGTTGAAAATTGCATGTGGTGCATATGGGTAATTAAAATTGGAAAATTTCAGAAATTTGGAGAGCAATTCGGCCATAAAAGAACAAGAAAGAAAAAAATATTCATATATTTTCTGCAACGGCAAGCATACGAAGGAGATATAGCACGCTTATCTTTACAAAGATTGACATTTGGGAAATTTCCATCTATTTGTCAGTGGTTGTCTATCCACAATCTTGAATTAGTCTTTCCTTTTCACAAGCAGAACTCTATCTTTAGCGTGATATTCGACCAACTTGGGCGCTGATATTTGACTCAAAGAGATAAAGAGGAGAGAGAGAAACAATCGTCTTCCTCAGCCTAACGCTTGCATAGTCACGCTCAAGCTCCTCAAACTCTTCACCTGGCGCCGCTCCCCTGTTGCGAGCTTGACATTAGACCCAGTGTTGTTGCCCTGGTTTTGCTGCCTCCATCACCAAGACGACCCGTGTCTTGCGGCCTGCAAAACAGAGGAGGTCCTTGACTCTACGAGGTGGTTGCTTCGTCACCCACAATTCCTGCCACTGACTGTGAAGGTCGCCGTTCCTGCTCAAGCGGTAATATCTCGTCATCCTTCCTTGTGCTGTCGCTAGCTTGATTGAGGCCGACGCTTTTGCTTCCTCTCGGTCCCCTGACTTGCGTTTCTATTTTTACAGGTTGTTTCCAGATTCTTTTTCGGTGAGTTGTCAACGCCAAAAGCAAGCGACGGCCTCCCCTTGCAGCTGCACCACTCGGTTACTTGTGAACTTCGCTGTCCCAGAGCCGCGCCTTGCACGACTAGCACCATACCAGCGGCATTCCAGTGGTCAATCTTTCCGCAGGTTTTCCAGCGATTATGACTTGCTCTTCAGCAATACTCGACGTCTGAACTCTCGTACCACTGTTTCTAGTCGTGCTCGGTGTTGCCTAGCAGTCATTGCCTATGTCCCTGCTTGCTTGCTATTCCAGGCAAGCGAGGGTGTCCTTAGGCGAAGAGCAAGTGTTTTCCAGACTACCTCGCAAATACGCCCAGCCAGTGTCCAACAAATTTCAGCGACTTTGCAATCCACAAGTCCAAACTTTCCATCATAGCTTGACTTTGCCGTTTCTTCATTACGGGGCTTGTCCATTGGCGGCTGTTGCGAAAGCCCTCAGCCGAGCACCACCGTGAAGCACGGTTGATCCATGACTCTCGTGATTTGTCCCTTGTCCGAACTTGGAAACAAGTAATCAAAGTGAGTAAAACTCCTATCTAAATTAATTCTTGAATATTTTGTTTTCCTCATTTGAAGTAATGCATTCTTAATTGAATTCTTGAACGTTGTTATCTTATCTGAAATTTCTCAGGTTAATTTCACAAAGTGTTATAATCGCCAATTCAATCTCTCACTCGAGATACGATTCATGATTGTACAAAAAGATCATCAATTCGGTCTTATTACGATTCATAATTACATATTGGTCAATCCGATCTCATAGATTTGTCAATTTGTTTCCAAAATTAGAAGGACAAGGATAACATCCTAGATGTTGTGTTTCATGTAGATTTGATTTCTTTCTATTTTTGTTTGATTTTAATTGATTTTTTTAAATCCAAAAGATTAGACACGATTAAAGTAGTTTTTTAATGATAGATTGCATGTTTATTTTGGTTATTTTATAATTTCAAATTTAATTAAATACCAGAAATTTCTTTTTAGAAATTTATTTACTGTTTTTCTTTATTGAGTATTAAATAATGATTGTACACATGCATGATCACCTCACATTTAAGAGTAATTTAAAATCTATGTAAACTACCTACAAAATATTTGTTTGAAATAAAAGAGAAAATGTATCGAAATGGCTTAGAGAAATCTAGCATAATCAAGTCCTTGAATTCATTTAGAAGTAATCTTTCCATTACTTTACTTAGATTTCTAATCAACCTACCGAAAATTAATTAGTGGCAACTCCATTATAAAAAATCATTTGCATGTTAAGAACTTAAATCCCAAGTTGCGAATTGATATGGGCTTAGGAGTGTCCAAGTTAAGTCTAAACTAATAATCCATTAGCCAAACATTTAAGTGGTTCCACTAGCTTTGTGGAGGTCGTGACACACATGACAATAACTCTATTCATGTGGCAAATTCATGTGAAAATCTATATCAATTGGGGTAGTTACGAGTGTACTGGTTTGAGATTTTTGGTGATTGGCGTATCGGTTTGGAGTTTTTGGTGACCCAAAAATTAATTTTGGATAAATTTGTCACAAACATATTAATTTGATGTTTTTCGTGGTATCAACCCTAACTTCTATGTTATCAATGAAAATTAACTTTGTGTTCTACTTTCGACATGTGAACTAACAATTCGCTATATCATGCATACATCACACATATGATGTGTATTGACATGCAAGTTTTATCAATTATAAAATATAGTACTGCATTTTTTTGGATTGAAGGCATTATTTAATATCATCACCAATTTAGTGAACGATTCTATAGTAGAGACAAAACACTAAACTAAGAGGGTTTGAAGACCCGAGTAAGGCACTCAAACCTTATAAAATTTCCTAAGATTATTTTCTCACCCAAATTATCTAGCTTTTCTTTTCTTTTCTTTTTAAAGGGCGAAGTGCTTAAGGATTCTCACTAAATTTTGATAATGCTAGTATAAACACCTAGAGGAGGTGAATAGGTGTTAAGGAAATTTTTATATGACTTAACAACTTAACTTGATTTATAATAAAACAGTAGATAAAAGATTATAAACTGATATATAAGACTGTGAATTAAGTAAAGAGATTAGAGAAAGAGAATTTAAACACAAGGTTTATAGTGGTTCAGCTTAGACCAAGCCTACGTCCACTCTCCCACACTAACAGCCCACTGGCTGAATTCCACTATGAATCAAAAGAGATTTTATAGTATCACTTCCTTGATTCAACAATGTAGAAACTTTGCTACACTTCTTCAAGGTCTCACAAGAATTGATCTCTCTTTTGAGTATAGTTTAAGCTCGACAAATTGTAACAACAAAGAAATAAGAGTTTCAGACTTTTGAATTTTTATTTCACGCACACACTCGAATAACTTGAGCATCCTCCTTATATACTCCTCCATGCCATCATAACCATTAGCACCTTTCCAAGGAGTTCTTCCAATTTACCCGTTAGATAGAATCAATTAGGAAGATCTCAAGTTATCAAAGGAATGTGATGATAGCCTACCAATCCTGCTCGCTTATACAATCAGGATCTAGGTTTCTATAAGTAGAACCTTCCAAGTATACTTCGCAATTCAACGAATCTAAATTGCTCGAATTAATTTCAATACGAATAATAGATCTCGAAGTGCTATCTCCAGCTGTGAGATATTCTTCAACCGCACAAATCAAATCCTTAAAGATATACCTGCATCTGGATAAGTCTTATTCAATGGATAATACTTTCATTCGTCGGTTTGGAAATTGTCAATGAGGGCAGACTTTAAACCTTGAGTCTGGAGGTCTTCGACTTTGACGATAGAGTCTTCAAGTCTTCAGACAAGACTGATGGAAACATTTTGTCAATTTCAAAACAAATAGGAAAGATTTCTCCAACAATCTCCCCCTTTTTGATGATGACAAAAATTTCTTATAGATTTGGATACTTTAGACCCGCAAGATATCACTTAAGCAAACAAAGATATCTCATAAAATATAAGTAAATTAGGATAAAGATAGTAGCAATTCTACATCCACAGAAAACAAGTTAGTCTTGTAAAATCAACTATCTTTACCAAAATCATCAACATAACTTAAGATACTGCAAGCATTAAGAAGGTCAAACTAGTCCAAACCAATCACAGTCCAAACAAAAGATAAAAGTAATCAAAGCCAAATCAAAATCAGAGATCAAAATTAGAGTGTCAAATCTGCATTGACTTCTCCCCCTTTTTGTCAACAGCAAAAAGTAGAAAATACAAAGAAAATTGGATAAAATTAAGATTGTTTGGGAATGTGAACGAGCTGGAAATCTCCCATAAACTTTACAGTCTCCTCCAACGTTTTCAGATCCTCCTTCAGTTGCGTTAAATCCTCACCCTTTGCTGTATCTTGAACTTGATAGTGCAAAGAAACTGAAGTGGCTTGATGAGCATTCTGCATGCTCTAAAATTCACATCCCAAGGCATAAATCTGATCTTTGATTTCCAGAAGAAGTTCAAGCAATCTTTTAAAGTCTACTGAGTTGTCAGTTTGATACTTGCTTTAGCATGATCGGTTTCTGGAGTGTTGCCAGATGATGGAACTTCAGCACGAACATCCAGACTTGGAGATGAAGCCTCATTACCTTCTTCAGGAAAGTGAGAGGCATACACTTCCTCTGGATCGACAAGAGAATGACTAACATCATCACTGGTAAAAGCAAGTGAAGGAGTACCTTTTTTATCAATAGCTCCCCCTGTTTCGGTGCCGTTAGGTGGAGAGAAGTATTCTTCTTGATCTAGCTCTTCTTCAATTTCACGATAATCTTGTCATTCTTCCTCTGTTGGAGAATCACCATGACTTTCTCCTTCTGTTTGATCTTCTCTTCGCTCTTCTTCTTCTATCCTTCCTTCTTCTTCTTCTTTCCTCATCGTTTCCCTCTCTTCACTCTTCTGTTCTGTCTCCTCTTTGTCTTTTTCTCGAATCTCTTTCTCAGGAACAAGACGTTGTAAGTTCTTTAAGGCAAGAGCTGAGATAGTGATGTCATCCTCATCTTCCTCATCTTGGGCTCCTTCTTAAATGGAGCTGTCATGGGCTCATTCCCTTTTCTTTTTACAGTCACAAGGTCTTGTCAAGTCTTGACAAGTGTCTTCTCCTTAAATTGCTCTAAAGCCTTGTTTAGTTCCTTCAGACACATCTTTGAAACCATCTTCAGTCCTACCACCATTGGAACACTGGTTTGAACACATAGAATTCTGGGAGGCTAAATGTTAAGATGTCTGAATAGACGAGTAACAAGAGCATAGTAAGGAAGTTGTCCCTTGTCCTTTACCATTGACCGATACATGTGAAACATTATGGTATGAGGCAGAGAGAACTTGTAAACAATGTTGATGCGTACATCAGCTTCGCTTCAGAATTGGAGACATCAATCTTTGCTGTGGATTTGGGTCTGAGACAGTTAATAACAATCTTATGGAGCAAGACATTAGAGGAACTCATCCTCAAATACGAAATCCGGCCTTCTGCAATTCTATCTCGAACAAGCTCCATAGTGGCATGACCAACAGACACGTTGATTGTTTGGAAAATCCCTCTCTCCACTCCAATCACATCAAGTAGAGTATCCATATCTACCATATAATCCTGATCTCTAACACTAAAGGAAAATCTATTCACATAAAAAAAAGCCTAGATTGGAATAGAAATATGCTGTAAGTTCCGAATAAGCTACAGTTGTCTTAGAGCAGAATTGTTCAAGTTGAAGTAAAGAAAACTTCTCCCTTAAATTTATGTTCAATGAATCGAGAAAATCAAAATCCACACTCATTGGGTTCATCACCCCTCGCTTCATCTCGTATAGCATAAACTCACTTGTGTTCCTCAGAACGAAACAGATCCGTTCTACTTCCTAGAATTTTTGCAGCAACACCCATCCTAGGCTTAAAATGAGTAAACATCTTTTCATCGTCATCTTTACCCTCAGGTTGATCAAATCCTCCAAATCGTGGATCACTTGGGAAATTCGCAAAAGCCCTTTCTATTGAACTAGCAAGAGCAATTCCCAAACATTCCATCGTTCTTAGAAAATTGGTTTCATTTTGGTACCCTTGTTCTTTAAAAAATTCATCAATAAAGGTCATTGGAGAACTACCTTCCTTCAGGGCAGTGTAGAGTTTGAAAGAAAATGCAGGCTTAAGAGTCCTTATAGGTTCGACATTCTTAATAATTTCTTCCTCTGCCTATTGTTGCTGAGGCCCTTGCGATCTAGCCCGAGAAGAATGGCACAGTTGAGAATGTTATTGTTGACTTTGCTGCTGCCTTGAAAAATCTTCTTCCTCAGTCAAATCGAAGTGCATAGAACCCTCACGCATATGCTGTGGTCCTTTGCTTGCTATCCTTGAGGATTTTCTTTAGGAAGACATTGTCCCGGTCTTTGAGAGAATTTTCAAACTCGATTCGCGAGAAAAATGGAAACTTTAAGGATTAAACTAGAGAGAAAAAGTAAGAAAGTGAAGTTCTGTGCTCTAGGGTTTGTGAGAAAAATGAAGAAGAATGACAGTATATAAAGCAATCGAAACAAAGTATACATATCGTCATAAAAGGAAAAATAAAAATGCCTTTTCAAAAATGAATAACTGCCTTTTTGAAAATAGATAACTGTTATTTCAAAAGTGATAACTTCCTTTTCGAAAAGAATAATTGTTACAACTTCAAAAACTTGGAAAGATAACATCAATCAATTGGCGATTAATAAGTAATTGTACCTTTTCGAGTTTTTATCCGAAAGTTAAATTGCTAGAACCGAAATAACTTATAGTTGTAATTCTTGGTCTTATGAGTCTGAGCATCTTCAGACTTTAACCCTGAGTCTGAGTTTTTTCAGACTTTAAGAGATAAGATGTTAAGTCTGGAATGAATAGACTCAAATAAGCTTTTCTCTAGCGGTTTTGTGAATAAATCTGCCAGCTGATTCTTTGAATCAATGAATTGGATCAAGACTTCTCCATTTTGAACATGATCTCTAATGAAATGGTGTCAAATTTCTTTGTGAGATTCATCGCACTGGTGTTGTCACATTTGATCTTGATGCATGAGTCTTTGATTCCAAAGTCTCTCAATTGTTGTTTTATCCATAAGATTTGAGAACAACAACTTCCAATAGCCACATACTCTGCTTTTGATGTTGAAAGAGCTACAGTACTTTGCTTCCTTGAAAACCAAGATATTATTCTGTTACCAAGCAATTGACAAGTGCCCGAAGTGCTCTTTTGATCAACTCTGCAACCTACTAAATCTGCGTCTAAATATCCAAGAAGAGTAAAGTCTCATTCTTTGGGATACCACAGACCTAAGTTTGAAGTAGTTGCAATGTATTTGATGATGCGTTTTGCAGCGCTTAGGTGAGACTCTTTTGGATCAGATTGAAATCTAGCACATATGCAAACACTAAGCAAAATATTAGGTCTAGAAGCAGTAAGATAAAGAAATGAACTAATGATACTCCTGTACAGCTTCTGGTCAACTTTCTTTCCTCATTCGTCTTTGTCCAGCTTCGAAGAACTTGACATTGGTATATCGGTCTTTTGCAATTCTCCAATCCAAACTTTTTAGCAAGTTCTTTAGCATATTTTTTTGGTAAATGAAAATTCTTTCCTTTAATTGTTTTACTTGTAGTTCAAGAAAGAAGAATAGTTCACTCATTATGCTCATCTCGAATTCATCCTGCATAGACTTAGAAAACTTCTTGCACAGGTTTTCGTTAGGTGAACCAAATATAATATCATCAACATAAATTTGAACAAGTAAAAAAATTTTACCTTCATTTTTAGTAAACAAGGTTGTGTCTACTTTTCCTTTAACAAAACCATTTTGAATTAAAAACTTACTTAACCTGTCATACCAAGCTCGAGGTGCTTGCTTTAATCCATATAGAGCCTTTTTCAATCTGAATACAAAGTCTGGTTTCCTTGGGTCTTCAAATCCGGGAGGTTGTTCCACATAGATTTCTTCTTGAATAAATCCATCTAGGAATGCACTTTTGACATCCATTTGGAATAACCTAAAATTCTTATAATAAGCAAAAGCAAGCAATAATCTAATTACTTTTAACCTTGCTACGGGAGCGTAGGTCTTATCATAGTCTATCCATTTTTCTTGCATATATCATTTGGCCACAAGTCTTGGTTTGTTTCTTATCACTTTTCTTTTTTTGTCCATCTTGTTCCTAAAAACCCATTTAGCTCCAATAATAGACTTACCTTTTGGTTTATGAGTTAATTCCCAAACATCATTAATGCTTAACTGTATGAGTTCTTCTTGCATTGCTTCAATCTAGCTTTCATTAGTTAAAGCTTCTTCTATGCTTTTGGGTTCTATTTCAAAAATAAGTGCAACAGCACTAGACTCTTCTTGCCTTTTGGATCTGTTACGAATCCCTTCATTAATATCACAAATAATGAGTTCTTTGGGATGACTAGACTTATGCTTCAAGTTGCTGGTCATTCTGATAGATTGTTGGTCTTCTTCTTCAGTTGAATTTTCAACATCCATTCGTTGTTTTTCTTCTGGAGTTTGAGCTACTTCAGGGGAGGGAGACTTTATAGAGTTTGGAGCAGGTTCCGATTCTTCAGTTTGCGTCTGAATCAATTGAGTTTGCAGAGAGTCTTGAAATCTAACATTGATTGATTCTTCCACAGACTGAGTTTTTTTGTTGAATATTTTGTAGGCTTTGCTAGAAGTTGAATATCCAAGGAAGATTCCTTCGTCTGATTTTTCTTCAAACTTACCAATTCGATCATTTGCATTTTTCAAGATAAAACATTTGCAACTAAACACATGAAAATAAAAAACAATTGGCTTATTTCCTTTGAATAACTCATAGAGAGTTTTCTCCAAAATAGGCGTTAAGAATACTGTGTTAATAATATAACATGCTGTAGAAACTGTTTTAGCCCAAAAACGAGAAGAAATATTACTTTCAATTAAAAGAGTTCTTGCCATCTCTTGTAAAGACCTATTCTTCCTTTCCACAACTTCATCTTGTTCAGGAGTGTATGGAGAAGAGAACACGCGTTGAAAACCAGACTCATCACAAAATTTGACAAAGTCTTGATTTTCAAACTCACCTTCATGGTTTATTCATATTCTTGAAATAACATAATGTCGCGACCTATTTTTTCGGGGGGTGTGAACCACCTAGAGTTTTGGCTAATGGATTGTTAAGCCTAGACTTAACTCGGGCTCTCCCAAGCCCATACCAATTCGCGACTTAGGTTCGAATTCTTAACATGCAAATTGATTTTATTTAGGAGTCGCCACTAATCAGTTTATGGTAGGTCGATTAGACACCTAAGTAAATAATGGGAGAATTACCTTACTCCTACGAACCAGAGACTAAGGGTACGGGACTTGATTACATTAGATTTCTCTAATGCCCTTTCGGTACCATTCTTTTTATTTTCAAAAATGTTTGGCAATTGAATTAATTTTAAATAAACTTCCTAACATGTGAGGTGATCATACATGTGCGCATACCACCAATTTAACACTCAAGAAAGCAAATGAATAAATGATGCAGAACTTACCTCAAAGCAACGAAAGCATCTGCAATGTTAATTTAGAATTCACATCGGCAGTCCTAAATATGATTTCTAATTAACACGCAATTTTTGTCTTGTTTTCACTTAATTAATGAAAATCATGCAATATGCGATGCATGCCACTAATTTAACATGAAATGATATGACATGGCAACATGACTTAGCTATATGACCTAAGCAATATGACATAACTAAGCATGTAATCTATCATAAGCATGAGATGATTTATTCTAAATAACATTTTTTTGTATTTTCTATGAGATTCGAAATTTAAGAAATGCAACATTTAAATATGCAATCTAAATTAATCTAATGACCTAATTCTAATGACGGCCAATTTCTAATTAAATGCACCTAACAAAAATCACTAAATGACGTGCATTGTATGAAACTAATTCTATATGACGTGCACATGATTTTTATTTTCCTAATAAGCATGCAACCTATTTAGGAGAAATTATCTAAACCTATAATATGCAGTCTTAGCATGCAATGACGTGCAAAGAATGCTCTAATTTATCCTAAGACAAATTTTATTAAATTTCAAATGATCTATAGCTAGATTAAGATTCTATCTAATTTAAACTAGGGATTAAGTCATATTAAATCCTAATTTAAACTAAGACATTATCTAAATCTAAAATGCCATTTATCTTTAAAAATATGATCTAAATTTAAAATGAAGCATGCAATTCTAATCTAATATGCACAATGATTTTTTTATGGTTTTTTTTAATTAATTTCGAAATTAAAGCTAACACATAATTAACATGCAATTCAAATAAAAAACTAACAACCTAAATGAATGCACTTTCTTTTTTTTGGATTTTTTTATTTAAAAATTCATAATAAGATTGCAATCCTAAATATGCAAGATGACAACAAACCTAATCCTAATTAAGATTTTTTTGATTTTTATTTTACGAAAATAAGATTTGACTCAACCAACTTAACGATAGCAAATCAAATAAAAGATAAGATTGATATCCAAAAATTGGCGAACCATATCTCGCGCATGAGATCGGGTAGACCAATTTTAATTTTAAATCGCGAATCAAATCTCGGGCTTGAGATTGGATTGTCGATTTTTATAAGGGATTGCAAGTCGGATTTCGGGCGTGAAAATCGAACTGTCAATCCCTAACCTGAGGGACTTTCATATTGGGATCTCAATCACATATTTAAAGGGAACAATTTCACTAAAGAGATAAAATAGCAAAAATAATAAAACAAAAATAAGATAAAGAAAATACCTAAATTTTCTTTTGCTTTTCTCTTTTCCTTTTCTTTTTTTTTTTCTAAAAAGAAAAAGAAAAATAAAGCCGGTGGCCGGTCCGCGAGGGGGAATCACCGGCTAGGGTTCCGGCGAAGCTCCGGAGCGGCGTGTCGGCGGCGGGGGCGTGGGAGCGTCGCGGGTCTGCTCGGCCCTCGGAGGCGAAGCGGAGGCGGCATCGGGCGGCACGGGCTGCGTCGCGGGGCTGCGTCGGGCGCTCGGATCACGGGCTTCGCCGGCGGGGCGCTGCGGGGACGGCGGGAGACCTCTCGTGGCTGCAATGAGGAGCTCCGGCGGGTTCGGGCGGTCAAGCTCGGATCGGCAAAGCAGCCGGGAGGCTCGAGCCGACGCGGTGCGGGCGGTGGCGGATCGCTCGGGTTTCGTCTCCGAACAGCGAGGTGGATCGCGGGTCTTTGGCTCCAAGCAGCAGGCGTCGCGATTCAGGCGCGGAAAGGCGTTGGGCGGCAACGGGTCACCGAAATCGTGGGTTAGCACGGCACGAACGGGAGAGCTCGGGCGGACAACGCGGGGCTTCGAGCGAGGTGGCCGCGGCTGGCCTCGACTTCCAGCCAGCGTCGATGTGGCAAGACTGCAGCGTCCGGCGGGCAACGTCGGTCGCCGATCGGGATGCTGGCGAAGCGGCAGTGGGTGCGGGGTCTTCACGGATGGAAGTTGCAGAGGCTGCGGCGCGGCAGGTGAAGAGGTTCGGCGTCCGGCGGGCTTCGTGTCGCGACGGGGCAGGCGAGAGCCGGGGCGCTCGGGTTACGGGCGGCTGGTGTCGCGTGGCGCGGAGGTGCTTCGGTGCGAGTTGCGGGAGCGGTGAGTGGGGCGGAGGTGCTTTGGGGGAAGATGATGAACGAAAGGTCAAATCAACCTTTACCGTTTCGGCCCTTCCCCCTTCAAAATCCCTTCTTTTTTTACTTTTTTTCTTTTCTGAATTTTTTCTCCGAGAAGCCCCCTTCAAACTCCCTCGTACACGGTTGCTTTTATAGGGGTAAGAGATAAGCCTTTGATTTCCCTTCAAATCTACATCCGCGATATATTTTCACCAACCGATCACTATTGATAGAAATTTAAGATTATGATAAATATTTTCTCGAAATCCAAATCTCGCAAAGATAAATTACAATATCGCAATATTTTTCATAAAATTCATCCCATACCGATAAGGATTCAAGATTAAAATGAGATTTTTCCTAAATCCAAATCTTTCAAGGCCAAATCGCAATATTTTTTTTAACCATCTGCCCTATCTAAAAAAAGATTCATATCTCGAAATTTTTTTAAAATATTATATTCCTACGAGATAATTTTTAATTATTAAAAAACGTGGGCTTGGGCCAACTCCGCTTCGCTCGTGGGCTCGATCCATCCGATTCGAACTCATCCGCCACCGGTCCATTAAAATGCAAAAACTCAAATAACAAAATAAATACAACCTAAATCTATATGTTATGCAATTAATAAAATTAACCCTTAATTTCCTATGCAATAAATAAATAAACTAAATTGCCAAAATTTAGGTGTCAACACATAACATTTCTCATTCTGCACTTTCTTAGCAAATTTTGAAAAATAAGATAAGGTTTCAGACTTACTTGCCGAAAGTAAACCTAAGTAAATCGTGAATAATCATCCACTATTACTAGGCAAAATCTCTTTCCACCAATGCTTTGAGTTCTAGTTGGTCCAAAGAGATCCATATGAAGGAGTTGCAGTACACGGTTAGTGGAAACTTGATTTATTGGCTTAAAAGAACTTCTACCATGTCTTCTCAACACACATGGTGTGCATAGGTCTGATTTTTGGTATTTCAGGTTGGGTAGTCCTCGAACAAATTTCTTGGAAGAGATTTTGGCAATTTGCTTCATGTTGATATGGCCAAGCTTTCGGTGCTAGAGATTCGCTTCGTCTTGTATTGATATTAGGCATTGAGGTCTTTCTGGTTTTATATCTAGAATATAAATATTCCCATGTCTACGCCCGGTAAAAGATTGAGAGTGATCTTTACTGGTTCCTGAACATATCCCTTCCTAAAAATTGATTTTGAACCCAGTGTCGCACAGTTGGCTTATGCTGAGTAGATTACAGTTTAGTCCTTCCACCAAGGAGACATTATTGATTGTCAGACCTATAATCTTTTCTTGTTTTGCATCTAATAATTCTTCCTTTACTATTTCTACCAAAAGAGACTTTTCCTCCATTGATTTGAACAAGCTTTGTGAAACATCTTGAATCTCCAGTCATGTGTCTCGAACAACCACTACCCAAATACCATTTAACTTTCTTCTTGATAGTAACCTACAATTAAAAAAGAAACTCAAGCTTTCTTTGGTACCCACATTTTCTTGGGTCCAGTGAAGTTAGTGCAATATACAGTCTTTGCCCAATCCTTCTTAACATGTCTCCAAACCATAGAACATTCTTTCTCAAAGTGTTCTGAGCCGTAACACTTAGAACATTTGAGAGCACTTCAACCAATAGGTTTTACAAAGACTTTTTGAAAATGATTTCTATAAAAGGCTTTTGTAGGTCTCTGTTTGATTCTTTTCTTTACTTTTGGAAAATCAATTAGATGAATAGTTTCAGAAGTCATTCCCAACCCTGATTTGTTAAAGTAAGGTCTTTGTATCGAAAGAATCTTTTCTAGCTTCTCGGATCCTATCGAATTTGTATCAAAAGAATCTTTTCTAGCTTCTCGATCCTATTGAAAACCTTTTTGAAATATTTGAAATGTCATTTTTCAAACATGTATTTTCTTTTGAAAGAGAGTCTGCATTGTGGCATCCTAAAATTTCATGACAACCCCTGGATATACCATGAACCATGAATAGGTGATGGAAGCGCTATCGGATTTTATTATGGCCGTTAGACTAATGGATTTCAATTAAACAAGGCCGAACATTGAATGAACTATTGTTTTGATTTGGAAATGTATCCTATAACTAAGTGTGATCAAGGATTGTAACTAAAGGATAAATTGACAAAAGAATTTTCTGTTCTTGGCTGTATACTCTATAAGTTGGATTGTCATTTGATGAATGTTGCAATTTTATATAACCAAATGACTATTTGAGATTATGAAATTAAGTGGGGAATTAAGGTGGAATAAGGAGCAAATGTGGGCTGATTTAGTTAAGGCTCAAGACAGCCCAAAGGAGGCCCACAACCCCACCATTCGGCCAACCCAAAAAGCTGGCCCAAATCCTACCCAAAGAAAGCCTATCAGCTTGCATGGAGAACGACAAGTGGCGAGAGGGACTCTACAAGTGTCCTTCCCAAGAAGCCAAGTGTCCTTCTTACAGAGACAAGTGTCATTCCCTGCAAAATTAACCAAAGGTAAGTAATTAAACAACCAAAAAGGAAAAAGGGAGGGGGCGGATTGAGCAAGGCACCGAGAGAGAGAGAGAGAGAGAGAGAGAGAGAGAGAGAGAGAGAGAGAGAGAGAGAGAGAGAGATTTTTGTGAGGGTTGGTCGGCAAGAGGAGGAAGAAGACCGGCCCGTCATACATGCGCCTAGTCCCATCATCGAGCCCGCCTTGCTCCGCCATGTGCTTGCGGTGATTTTGCTTGGATTAGAGGCAAGTAGAGTCCTTTGATCTACACTTTGTTTGCTGTGACTGTGTGTGATGAATGGTGAATTTCGGATGTGATCAAGGTGAGGATTTTCGAAGTTATGGGAGTAGATCCTTAGTCTAGTATTCTGTTTTCTGGAAAAACAGTCCGACCTTTGGTGATTTCATGAGCTGCCTGCAATGTTCTTGTTGGAATCTCACTTCGACTTCTTAATGACAGTTATAGAGGACTTCTTGGAGAGTAACATATCAAAATTTGAGAGTAAACTAACAAGTATTTGTTGGTGAAACTATTTTTCTTCAAAGATACTAGATCTGAAAACTGTTATGTTGATCTATTATGATTTTGTGAATTTCGTGCAAGTATCCAGTCCGAATTTTCTCTCGTGTATTTGATAAGAGTTGTAGGAGACATCTTGATAAGTAACATACTAAAATTTGAGAATAAACGGATAAGTATTGATTGGGGAAAACGATTTTCTTTGAAGAGGATGAATCTGGACAATGAACCGAGAGTTAGGGAGAGTTATAAAAATTATAAATTTTATTACAGAAGGAATTAGACTTAGATTTATTAATGGGACTTTTACCACTAGGTCTCAGATATAACATATTAAATTCTCAGAATTTTCGGAGTTCATTTAAGGAATTAATCAAAATTATTTCTGAAACTGTGCAAAAGTGGCGTTGGAAATTCTTTTGCTGTGATGTATGGACCTATGTGATTGATGTGAAACTTTCTTGACATAGTGTTCTCCATGAAATATCTTTCTCTAGGTCTTTTTATATTATGATAAATTTACAGAATTTATTGAGATTTTTTACTACTTTTCCAAGAATTTTTACTAAAGTGGTGCATTCTGTTTTACCCGAAAATTGTTCTATTTTCAAAAACCAATGAATGGCTTTATGAAATGTGATATTGTGGGTGTTTTGTACTGCTTATATGGTGATATTTGGCATATCATATGACATCAAAAAGGCTGGTTTAGACCTCTGATATTGTTGCACCAAATGTTAAATTGAAAATGAGATATATATGGGAATATGCATTGTGATGATGATAATCCCATCGGAGGTGTGAGCCGACGATGCCCCCAGTGTCGGGATGCCCGGGTGTATGTGTCGGATGCCCGAAGGTGTGAGCCGGAGGGTCCTTGGGAGTTTTGAGATGCCCGGTGGTATACAATACATAATTCCAGGGGGGATGCCTAGTGGTATGTCGGTACGTAATTCCGGAAGGCAAGGGTAACAATTTTCATAGCGAGCCTCGGCAATTCCTCGTGATGCTAGGTGGGATGCGAGATGCCCGGAGGTGTGTGCCGGATGCTTGGAAGTGTGTGCCGAGGGTTCCTTGCGATGCCAGGTTAGGTGTGAGCGATAAATGAGGGATGCAAACATTGGTCCCTGGAAGAAAAATGATGAGATCCTTTTAAAAGATAAAAATGGAAATTAAATCATGCGCATGGATGTGTACATATGGCATGATGCATGATCTGCTTATGAAAGTAAATTGATGCTATTTGACATTGAGAATGCGATCATGAAGGCTTGAATGGATCTCATGGGGATGTATACATGAGTGTATGAATGATATGAATCATGCGTATGTATATGCATATGGTATAGGATGAACCTCATGGAAATACAAGGATGACTGCATTGTGGTATATGCACGATGGCATAGTGAGATATGCATGACTACATGGCGATATATGCACGACCGCATGGTGATGTATGCTTGATAGCATGGATGATATGTGCTTTACTTGTGATATCTTGATTGTTTTGCTTATTACATTGTATAGTTTGATGGATCTTTACTAATGAGTGTTTGTACTCACCCCGTTTGGGGACTAACATTTCTGATTAGATAAGATACCTTTGCTGCCACTGCCATCGATAGATGGATCGAGTGGTTGGATATGACTGCAAGGAGAAGGATAGCAAAGGAAGGAACTTTTGGATGTCGACACTGGTCGATAGACTTTAAGTATACAACTGTTGGAGGAGATGCCGGTCATCTTTTGAAGTATAGCCGAGTATAGAAGACTATGGCATTTTGATATATCGATGAATGATGTCTATCTGATTTAAGTAAATAAAAGTGTTCGGTTTTTACCTATAAATGTCTTAGTTGGTGTGCATCGTCTTCTGAATATAAGGAAGGGAGTTGATGGATGTGCTTCCGCCATATAAATTGCGTAGGGACCGATCTAAAAGATGTAAATCCCGAGGATTTATGAATTATAACTCTTTGGTATCGAATGATATATTATCGGAGTCAAGTGAAAGGTAAGCGAACAAGGGCGACCCTAACGATTCGGGATGCGTGTCGGGGTGCCACATGCATTTTCTTTCAAAATGACAAAAATTTGTCTAAATTATCAAACTTTTCTTTCCAAGAGATTTCCTATTGCTTCGGTGTAGAATTCTCCATTTTTAGCTCGGAAATCCTCTTAAGAGAAGTTTTGAGACTAAAACAAAGTTCATCAATATATTTCAAGACTTTAGTAGAAATTTTTAAATTGCTTACCTCAATTTCACTATGTGAGTTTGAGTTTGTATCTGTCTCCAAGTCTCGAGTCGATTATGAATTTTCCATTAAACAAATATTGGCATAATTTTCGTCACTTTCTTCACATTCAATATCACTCTATGTCTGCCTTGAGAGCCTTCCCGTATTTCTCAGCTTTTCCTTTCTTTTTCTTCAACATGGGACAGTTGTGTCGATGTGTCCTTTTTTTCTTGCATTCAAAACAGATCACATCTTTATTGGATTTATCATCCTTAGTTGATTTGTTTTGAGACTTTTGAGTACTTTGTTTATTCCAATTGAATCTTCTTCCATTTTTGTTTAGTTTCCTGAACCTTTTTATCATAAGGGCTGCTCTTCATCATCTATGTCATCTTTAGAGTCTGTAACATCAGAATCATCGTTAGATCTCAAAGTAATTGATTTCTTACCTTTTGGATCTTCTTCTTCATTGATTTGCTCCACTTCATAGGATTGAAGTGTGCCAACCAATTCGTCTATAGAAAGTGGCATGATCCTTTGTGTTTCCTTATCAAAGTCTTTATGTGATTCAATCTTTGGAAAGTCCACGCAGCAACTTGTTAACCTTCATGGGTCTTGAGATTGGTTGACCCTAATACTCTAGACCATTTACAATTTCTGTAAAATGACTAAACATGTCAGTAATAGATTCTCGTAGCTTCATCTTGAAGGCTTCATACTATTCGAGTAGAATATTGATCATTGTTTCTTTCACTCGATCAATTCCTTCATAAGTAATGTGTAGCCTGTCCCAGACTTCTTTGGCTGTTTCACAAGAAGATATTTTATTATACTCAGTAGGAGACAATGCACAATATAAAGAGTAAATTGCTTTTGCATCAAGAGCTTGTCTCTTAGTTATTTCTTCTTGAGTCATCTTGCCGCGTCGCAACTTCTTTCCCCTTTCGAAACTTATGTAACTTTAGGAATAATTCATTTTTCTACCACATCCCATTCGGAAGACCTTTTGATCTTAGGAATGCCTTCATCTTGTTTTTTCCATATGTTGCTTAAATAAAAGGGTGGGGGTATCGTCGTCTCATCTAGTCTCACTTTCCTCGGTTGCTTCTTCGGTCCTTGGCGATGTCGGACCACTTTGACCAAGGGGACTATTTTGGTTCACTAAATCGCATCTTCGATTCACAATCTGAACGACCTTTCCATGTACGATACTCTATCGTCCATGTCTAATTTTTCAACATTTAGCACATGAGTTGGGTAAGGTTCATACATCCTCAACCTTGACACGTGAAAGACGTCATGCGCTTGTGCCTACCTCAATGACAATGCAAGATGATACGTTAGGATCCCGATTCTTTTCAAAATCTCAAAGGAAACTACATACCTCGGTTCTAGATTTCCCTCCTTGCTGAAACGCAAGGTATCTCTCATTGGTGACACCTTCAGAAAGATGTAATCACCAATTTGGAACTCTAAGGACCTTCAATACTCAACGATACAACTTTTCTGATGGCTCTGAGCGGTCTATAATTTGATTCTGATCATGAAAATCACTGACTGCTAAACTGACTTTGGGCCTGTGATTTTTCTTTCTCTAATCTCATCTCAACAAACTGAAGTTCTGCACACTCTACTCTGTTCTGCCTCAAAAGGAACTATTTGATTGTTCTGTTGAAACTAGGAACCTCGGTTTTAGATCTGATATAAGTTCGTCACTAGTACCCATGCAGACAAACTGTCTGACACACATACACTTATGCATGTCTATTCCAATCAAGATCCTTCCATACCGTGATAAAGTGAGTCGACTTCATCAGTTTATTGACCACTACCCTAACTTGAGTCATTATTCCTCTAAATCCTTAGTAAAGCCATCACAACATTCCATCGTGATATACTTCCATTCCCACTCGGGACTCTCGAGTGATTGTAAAAGTCTTCCCGGTTTGCCTTACTAAACTCCTACTCACTAGCACATCTAACACTTACAACCTGTGGCAATGTCTATCTTCATATCGGTCTACCAATCGAGCCGACATTGATTCGACCTACCTCACATTATATTGTCAAATACTTTTGTAATACCACAGTGAATTTCCTAACAAGGTCTTCTCCTCAAGTTCCATACTTCCGACACCTATCATCACCCACGATACTTCGATGTTCCATCTTTCGAAATCTGAAAGTCAACTTTTCCCTTACCGATATACTCTTACGGGATTTTCTAAGCATCCCGATCTGTCAACTGAAGCGTATGATTCTAACTTGAATATCCGGTTCAATTTTGAGGGCAACTATAGAATTCAAAAGGTAGCCTACCTCAAATTTGAAAACCAATTTTCGAACTTTCTCCAAGTAAGTTCCATACTTTAACCAAAAGATATGCACCATTAGAGACTCTTGACTCACCGCATCGGTGACTTCTTTCTTTCCCTAGGGTGATACCAAATAACACCATCCTAGTCCCGCTTGAGGTTCCGTTCATGACACCGTCTCATATTCAACTCATTAGGTCTCAACTGGCGGGACGCATATGCAATGATCTTATCATGTCGCATCAGTACGCACCTAGTCCTCCGCACAACACCTCACTATAGATCTCGTTTCACTAATAACTGCTTCAGTCTTCATCGAGTCCACGGAAATTCTATCACCATCTCAAATGTCTCTTGTGCTCCTTAGCATTCCTCGAATGCACCAGAATGTCATTAAAAGACACGAGCGAAACGATCTAGATATTCCTTGCACACTTGGTTTGCCAAATCCATGACAATGAGTGGAGTGTTTACCGAGCCAAACGGTCTTACAATACTCTCGTAAAGATCATATCAAGTACGAAAAGCTGTTTTCAATATAACCTCCTTCTTTGTTCGTAACTGATGACATCTTGTTCTCAAGTTGATCCTTGAAAACATCAACACTCTTGATGTCTAGTCACCCAATTCGTCGATCTTTACAATGGACGCTTGTCCTTGATCGTCACCTAATTGAGTTGACAATGGTTGATGCATACTCGCAACAAACCATCTTTCTTTTTCTCAAAAACAAAACTGATGTTTCCCTAAAGTGATACATTGATATGCATGAATTCCTCATTCATCAATCTTCGCATCTGCATCTTCTGTTCTACCAATTCAGAGAACAATCGCTGGTAAGAAGCCTTCGAGAGTGGCTCTATCCTGGTGCTAGCTTGATCGCAATTTCTATCTCTTTCTCTGACAACGGTCTGACAATTCTTGTGACAACATATCTAGAAATTCTTAGACCACTGAGATGTCTTCCATCTCTAGTTCTCCAATCTATCCTACCCAAGACAATCGACAAGCAACCTTGGCAACCTCTGTCTAACAGACAAGTTGCCTTCAACCAACAAGATTAATGAAATCGAAGATTATTTTCGACTCCCAATAACCTTGACACTTTCACATGCTAATGGACTAAATTGGATTACTCCAAGACCATGATTCATTATCACAAGATGCTCCATGAACCCACACTATTCACGTGGTGTCGAACTCACACCTCAACAACTAGTCAAGCACAACTATTGCTAGTGATTCCCCTCTCTTTCACTTTTACTTCAACAATTTAAGTTCTACCAACTCAGCACAAAACTCTGATGTGCTGCTCTGATAAAATCACCTTCAACACATTCTTTCTCTGATCGGTGCAAGGTCAATTCTACTCCCATTCCTTTCGCCATCCTAGTGGCATTTTGGCCGTAGTAGCGATGTCTATGCTACCTTAGACTTCCACTAACAGTCCTTCACTGATAGCCATGCTGGTCATCATTACAACATGTTCTAGTCATACTCGGACACACCGGATTCATCCATACTTCATTCTACAATTCCGACACCTATCTAATGCGTCTTTTATCTCCTATCGTGAAAGCATGCACTCTTTATGGTACCGAGACCTATTCCAAAACTCCACCGGTGCGTTCTATGGCGCATTTCCTCTAATCTGTCCCATCGGCCTTCTAGGACCGTCTCCGGTCAGTAACTCTATTGGATATACTCGAAACAAATTCTTGTCCTAAGAAAACATAAGGCCAATCTTTGTCGTCATGCACGGGAACATCATGTTCCATTTTGACTCAGTGCTGACCTAACTATCACACCCTTCTTATTGGGTGGAATAGAATACTCTTCTCTCCACATCGGTCTTTTCCTTGACCGATTTCCATCTCTGCTTAAACTGGAGCTGTACCTTGACTCGGATGCAACGGCTCGCTCCCATATCATATCTTCACACTGAACCTCAGCAGGTGCGGCAACACGGCGGTAGTGACAGCGACAACAACGGTGGCTCAATCTTGAGCTTGCTGGCTCAACCAATTCCAAGGAAACTAGCACCTGAACGATCCCGTCGAACCTAGGATCGCTCGGTGCTACTACAATAGTACCAACCTGCGATGGTACTCTTACACTCGAGCTGGCCAAAGCCAACACTCTGCCACAACCATCTCGGGTACCGACCTTAGTCGGTGCTTTATCCCAAGTCATAGAGGACATTGTCCTCTTACTAGAAGTGTGGCACCCCTAAACACCTAAGGTTGCCACAAGTACTTCTATACCTAATGAACGCTAATCATATCTCTTATCAGAAGTATGGCAGCTCATAGGCATATGTATATTTTTTTTATATCGGTCCTAGCGCAACTTATTAGCGGAAGCATAATTGAAATATCATCATCTCTCCCTCCATCTATCATGATACAATGCACACCACTAAGCGCCATAGGAAAACATAAAGCCGAGCCACTTTTATTTACATATTTTCATGATGGATTTTTTTCTCGGTTCAGTATAACAAAAGAAGGGCCAAGACTTTTGACTACACTCGACCACAACCTCAAAAAGAAAAAACTCGACCCTCTATGTCGATCATGCAAAATCCTCCATCTACTAGTGTTGGCTATTGTCCAAAAAGTTGTAGCTCCTACTTCTTGCGTGCGTGCAGTCACACCCATGCTGGTGCGTCGGGCGGTGACGGCGGCAACATCCCCGCATCACTCCGTCTCGACGAACGTGAATAGATATGAACTCCTAAATGACGGGGCCCTCGGCCCGCCCACGTCATACATCACTAATGCGTGAACCTAAATGAACGTCGGACCGGGGATGGTAGGACAAGTCGATCTCCACACACTCGACCTCCACATCCGAAGGAAGGCCGTAAAAGACGCCCCGCGTGACAGCAGGGACCGGCATCTTTCTAATCTGAAATGTTGGTCCCTAAAGGGGTGAGTACAGCCACTCAGCAGGTAAATGACCCAATAAACCACTCAATGCATCACATAATACAATCATAACAATCATAGCATATGACATATCATTCAAGCATCCATGCATAATTTACCTTGGAGCCATGCATATGTCATCATACCACATGTACACACATCCTCATGTAATCATCACCATCATATCATACATGTACCATCATGCCATAGGTGCACATACATCCATGCACTTACCATCATCATGTCACGCATACCATCATGCCATAGGTGCACATACATCCATGCACTCATCATCATCATGTCACATATGCCATCATGCCATAGGTGCACATACATCCATGCACTTACCATCATGCATCCATGCATACATATTGCCATACCATGCATGATTCAATTTCAATTTCCAAATTTTATCTTTTCATTTTGAACCGCCACATTTCTCTTTCCTGGGACCAATATTTGCATCCCACATTTATCGCCGCACCCCACAGCATCACGAGGAACCTCCGGCGCAAACCTCCGGGCATCGAGCACAATACCAAGCATCTCATAACCCAACGGCATCACGAGGTATCCCCCGACACAAACCTCCGGGCTTCCGGCTCCCATGCTTTGGGCATCTTGAAACTCCCGAGGACCCTCCGGCATTTAGCCATTTAAGGCCACCGGGCATCCGGCATTTTACACTCCCCGGCCAGGCATCCCGACACTCCGGGGCATCGTCGGCTCACACCTCCGACGGCCTTCTCACTTATCTTAGTTCACATTTTCAATTATAGCTCAATTTCAACATGGCATATGATGTGATGGCAAACAAGATCATTTTCATCATTTGATTCTTATATGCATTTTCAATCATCATCATACATGAAGAAAGATACAACCACTAATGACAATACAACCCATGGGGTCCATACAACTTAGAATAATCCATATATCATGTCTTTTTTGAAACTTCCCAAATTCCAGCTTGCACAATTTTGGAAAATATATAAATTAAATATCCATAAGATCCTCAAAAATAATACAATCAGAGCATGTAATAGAAAAGACATAAAGGTAACAATTTCATGAAGAACGCATGCCCAAAAGAGCTTCACACAAGAAGATATAGCTCACACAATACAGCATGCAAAATTCGGATAAAATCAGATTGCGCAGTTCTTGAAATATTTCGATTAAAATACCCGAATGACCTCCAAAAATTCTGAAATGTTAGCAGGTTATAGTCAAGATCCTAAGGTATATTTTTCATGTAGACATCTAGGCCATATTCGCTCTATATAATTTAATATAGACGGTCAAAGCTCCTGTTCCTAGTACCGAACAGTCCAGTTTAGCTATCTCCGAAAAATTGAGGTTTTGCCTAATCATCGTTCCTCATTTCCTCTGAAATTTTGATATGTTTTGCCTCAAGAGGTCCCCTACAACTTTCATTAAGGGATCTAGGTGATGTTCTCAAAGGATAGTAACCATATAGTCCACAAAGTCTCGGGAGTCCAGTATCGTACTTCCAGATCTGCCGTCTTCAAAAGAAACCGTTTCACTAGGCTACACTTGCTCGTTTTACTTCAAAATTTGAGTATGTTAATATTTAGGATGTTTTCTAAAACTTTCTTTAAGAAGTTGAAGTGGGATTCTCGGTAAAAAGTGACATGCAACACACAAAATCATCAAGAGGTCAACAAAACAGTTTCAAATCTGGCGTTTTCATAGAGGAAGTGTTTCACCCCTTAAAAATCAGCCATTTTATCCCAAATTTTAGTATGTTATACTTTGAGATGTTCTCTACAACTTTTGTGAAGAAGTCGAAGCCAAAACTGACTCTAAACCCACATGCAAGCCTCTACCAAATTCTGGGTCAGGCGGCACACTAAAAAACAGAACACATTTTCAAGAACAACACACTCAAGCTTCGGTTTCTCACCCTGAACATCCGAGATTCACCACCATTCAAACACACAAGCAAGACACAATATGCAAGACCAGAATATAGATCCCAACTTGCCTTTGTACCGAGCAAACAACGGCCCACGGACGGCGACGGACGCAGCGGGCCTCCTCCTTCGCGCGGCTTCTCCCTCTCTCTCTCGGTTCCTCACTCTCTCACAACCCTCTCTCTCTCTCTCACTTGGCTTGGGCGACAACCCCTAAACCGGCCACTCTCTCTTTTATTTCCCCACAAAATCATCATTTGCAATGATTAAGAGCCACCCACAATGGCCAATGCATGAAGTCTCCTTTTTGCCACTTGGCAAGACCCATGCATAATGGGCTTGGAAGTGGGCCGGCCACTCCCCCTCTCCTTGGTCGACGGCAGCCCTATCCGTGGGCTTCATGGGCCGGCCTTTTGGCCCATCAAAGGTCCATACTCTTGGGCCTAAGGCCCAAGCCTAATTAAATCAAATTCCAACCCATTTTTAAATACTAATTAAATCCTTATTGAATCAAAGTACTATAGTGTATAAATTAAATAATTATACACTTGAAATCACAAATCCATAGATTCTAACCCACAATACATATGGCCAAAGGTAGATCATCCTTTCCCAAAATTTATCCATTAAATTTGGCCATAGTCCTTAATACAAGACATTAATTTCAGCACCCCTAATGACCGGTAAGGAATTTCAGGATGCCACAAGGAGTTCTCAGCTCTTTCTCACTCATGGTTTAGTCTTTACACTGAAACCCGTTTTCCAAATCCACACTGGATTAGAAGGTGAGCGATCCACACACAACAAACAATTCTAGCATTCAGCTAACACAGACATGCACCAGCATTAATTTAAAGGCTTTTCTTACTACTATCCCAAGAGTCATTGCTCCTTATCACTCCAATCTTGAACCTGGCTCTAATACCACAAAAATGGGATGTCACGTCCCGATCCTCGGTCACGTGCCCATCCTTATCTATTTGGTCGATTTTAAACATGATATCCCAGGACAACGTATCGCCGACCCTTTCATTTTCAATAGCACATGCGGAAGCAGTTATAAATCCTAGACAATAAAGCAATGGGATAGAAAAGTAGGGCCATAATTTTCATACTAAAATTCACAACCACACTTTTATACAAGCACCTCATAGTATATAATGCAATACTATTCACAGGGGTTTGATCTAACACTTATTTACATATAATCAAGGTCTGACAAAACAAGATGGGATCTCAGTTCTCATCCGAGTCGTACTCATGATCCTCCTCATGGTCATCTTCTTCTCCAAAATTTTCCTCCTCATCTAGTTCCACATTAGAGTTCTCCTCTTCGATTCCTCCTCCTCGGGCTCCTCATCGGGTCCCGAAATGGTTATTCAATTGCACAATTCAATTGTCTAACATGCATCACAATTATCTAATAATCACTAATCTACTTTAATCTAACCACATAATTGCACTTAATTAAATTTAATCAACCCTTAAGCATAATTAGGAAACTAAGAAAGTATTAGTGAGTAAAACTCACTTGGCAAAGCGAAGACTGAAACACCGCGATGGCGATGCGATGGCGGCCGAATTCCAACTTTTCGGTGACGTCAACTATCACTTGGGTTGGGCCCAAAGGCCTTGCAAGCCCATAGCAAATTGCTGGGCTTGGGCTGAACTTGGGCCAACTAGCTTCGTGGGCTGAGTTACTAAAACTTCTTGGGCTTCAAATGGGCCAAACACGTGAAGATGGGCTGATGCATTTCACGAGCTGAAGAAAGCCTGAAGGAGCTGCTGGGCCTGTCTGAAACTCATATGGGCTGAGCTGATCCTAACCAACTGTGGGCTGGAAATCACGAGCCCAAGATTGAAGACACTGGGCTAAAGAAACGTTTCATTGGGCCATGACATGCGGAGGAGAAACAAATGGGCGGAATTGTTTCCAGCTTCGCTGGCTTCATCTGGCGCGGCATGATCGAAGTAGAAACAGAGCTGGGTTTCGGCTTCGCCGGTAGCTAGATCCGTGAGCTTCAGTGGTGGCTGATTTGTGGGTGGTGTCGCGACAAAGAGTCAATAAAGACTTCGATTGAAGAAGACCAACAATGTTAGGGTAGCTGGGTGGAGAGATCGTGGAGATGGACCGCACAAGAGTTATTTCGGTTGATTGAGCTGTAGGGAGACGTGCGCTTGCGGAGCTGCTAATGGGCTAGGCTCCACGCAGCTGAAGGCGAGAGGCAATGCGGGCGACTTGCTGGCGTCCAAGGAGTTGAAGATTGGTGGATTGGACATGTGGAGAAGAGAGCAGCTTTAGCGAAGTAGTCGTGGGCTGGCCGCTAGATTTGTAGGGTCAACGATGGAGCAAGGGTGATAATGGATGAGGCAGTTGTAATAATGGAGTGACAAGGGTTAGTGGATTGTAGCGGCAGAGAGAAAAAGGGACGATGAAGCTGTTTTTTTTACTCCCAAAGAAAAAGAAGGAATTAAAGGAAAGTAGAAATGGAAGGGATAAGAATGAGAGAGAGAGTTGCTGTGGAGATGAAGTCGGTGAGACTTGCTGGAGAAGCCGAATGAGAGGGGGTCAAGTCAAAACAAAATATCTCATTCATGATTAACAAACCATAAAAGTCTTCAGCCCAACCAATGGAGAATTTGCTCCAATTTCACCCAAATTAAATCATTTTTTTGTAGGTAACTATGCCCATTTTCAGCCAACCTTTCCAATGGGTCACTCAA
Source organism: Eucalyptus grandis (assembly GCF_016545825.1). Taxonomy (NCBI): domain Eukaryota; kingdom Viridiplantae; phylum Streptophyta; class Magnoliopsida; order Myrtales; family Myrtaceae; genus Eucalyptus; species Eucalyptus grandis. The sequence goes on along the minus strand of NC_052619.1, from coordinate 8,431,080 downwards.
GGGGCCAATTTCTCCACAATTCCACACCAAATGAAGTCAATTTGAGGACCAAACTGTAGTAGTCCATCACCCCTACAAATTTGCACAATCTCCTCACCATTGACTTAAATTTGGTGACCCAAAATTCCTCTAATAATGCCCATCCGAATTTCCGAAACCGAATTCTATTTTGTGGTTAAAATCAATCAAACGCGATTTTAGTCCGATCCGACCTACCGGGTAGCTTTTAGGGATTTTACTAGGTTATATCTCTTAATGGATTTACCCAATATATTGGTTAACTCGTGACTGATTAACTCACAGAAAAAGGACCATAGGTGTGCCGGTGAAATGCCCATTTCATATATTCGAGACGGGGTCAAAATTCGAGATGTCACAATATGAGTCCTTTAGAATGAAACCTGGAGAGTCTATTGGTGATATATTCATCCGCTTTATAGAAATTGTAAATGCCTCAGCCTACCATGGTCAATCAATTTCTGGACCAATGAAGGTTAACAAATTACTATGTGGACTTTCAAAGGACTGGAATCATGTGAAGACTTCAATCAAAGAGACTCAAAGGATCATGCCTCTTTCTGTTGATGAGCTGATAGGCATGCTTCAATCGTACAAAGTGGAGCAAATCAATGATGAGGAAGACCCAAAAGGTAAGAAATCAATTGCACTAAAGTCTAATGTTGATTCTAATGACACAGATACGGACGATGACATGGATGACGAGGAACTAGCCCTGATGATAAAGAAATTCAGAAAACTGAATAGGAAAGGAAGAAGGTTGAATTGGAAGAATCAAAGCAAGCAAAGTTTCCAGAAAAGTCCAATGGAAGATGTTGAAACAAGCAAATATGTACTATGCTTCGAGTGCAAGAAAAATGGACACATCATGCCTAATTGTCCCTTGTTGAAAAAGAAAAAAGGGAAGTATGAGAAGTACAAGAAAGCTCTCAAAGCAAAACATGGAGTGATATTGAATGTGAGGAAAGCGAAAGGAACTTGCAAATATCTGTCGATGGCTCACTCAAAATCGAATGACTCATATTCAGATTCTAACAAGGAAATCGATATAAGTCACTTAGAAATTCATGTTAAGGTTTATAAGTATATAGATGAACTTTGCCTCAACCTCAAATCTTCTCTTAAAAGTATTTCCGAACTAAAAAAGGAAAATTCTAAGCTCAGGCAACAAGATGACTCTTGAAAAGAAAAGTTTGAAAATCTGAAAAGTGATTTTGATAGTCTGAAAGAAAATGCTGACTATCTTTCAAGGGAAAACGTTTGTTTGAAAAAAGAGATTTCAGATATTTCCAAAAAGTTTTTCAATGGATAAGAAAAGTTTAGAGAAAATTCTTTCAGCTCAAATACCCTATTTAAATAAATTTGGTTTGGAATGAATAATAAACAACTTCTCTAATTGATTTTCCCAAAGTAAAAGAAAGACTCAAACAAATACCTCCAAAATCATTTTACAGAAATCATTTTCAAAAAGTTTTTGTAAAACCTGTTGGTCAGAGTGCTCTCAGATGTTCTAGGTGTAATAGCTCAAAACATTTTGAAAATGAATGTCCTAAAGTTTGGAGACTTGTTAAGAAGGATTGGGCAAATGTTGTTTTTAACACTAACTCCACTAGACCCAAGAAAATTTTGGTACCAAAGAAAGCTTGAGATCTCTTTTTGCAGGCCATTATTAAAAGAAAACTTAGATATTGTTCTAGGCATATGGCGGAGACTCAAGCGGTTTGTAAAATTTGAAAGACAAAAAGGAGGAAATGTCTCTTTTGGTGGGAACAACAAATGAAAGATTATTGGTTTTGGAATAGTAAAGATTGGAAGTCTAATCCTCAACAACGTTTCTCTAGTAAAAGGTTTAAATTATAATCTTCTGAGCATAAGTCAGCTGTAAGATATAGGTTTCAGAATCAATTTTCAAGAAGATATTTGCTCTTGAGTCAATTGATATTTGTCACAATCCTTTACTGGGAGAAGGTATGGCAACAATTATCATCTGGACATAAGTCCAAAGAGCTCTCAGTGCCTCATTTCTATTCAAGATGAAGTAAACCTCTGGCATCGCAAGCTTGGACATGTGAATATGAAACAAATTGCCAAACTTTCTTCTAAGAAGCTGGTTCGAGGTCTTCCTAAAATGGCTTATCAAAACTCTGAATTGTGTACTCCGTGTATTTTGGGGAAACAGGTCAGGAGTTCCTTTAAACCAATAAATCAAGTTTCTATGAATCGTGTTTTGCAGCTTCTTCATATGGATTTTTTTGGACCAATAAGAACTCAGAGTATTGGTGGAAAGAAATACTGTTTAGTAATTGTTAATGATTATTCAAGATTCACTTGGTCTTTTTCTTAGCAAGTAAGTCTGAAACTTTTACTTACTTTTCAAAGTTTGCTAAGAATGTTCAGAACAAGAAATGTTATGTTATCTCAAGCATAAAGATTGATCATGGAGGAGAATTTGAAAATCAAATCTTTGCAAATTTCTGTGATGAATCTGGTCTTCAACATGTTTTCTCCTCTTCGTATACTCCAGAACAAAACAGAGTTATGGAAAGGAAAAATAGACCGTCACAGGAGATGGCTAGAACTCTACTAATAAAGGTAAAATCTCTTCTCATTTTTGGGCAGAAGCAGTTTTAACTACTTGCTATATAATTAACAGGGTATTTTTAAGGCCCATCTTAGAGAAGACTCCCTATGAAGTATATAAAGAGAAGAAGCCAAACATCTCCTATTTTCATGTATTTGGTTGTAAGTGTTTCATCTTGAAGAATGCAAATGATCAAGCTGGAAAATTTGAAGAAAGATCAGATGAATGAATATTTCTTAGGTACTCTACATCAAGTAAAGCTTATAGGGTGTTCAACAAAAATACTCAATCTGTTGAAGAATCTATTAATGTCAGATTTCAGGAAAGTAGTCAGATTCAACTAGATCAGACTCAACTTGAAGAGTCTGAACCAGTTTCAGACTTAATAAAGTCTGATTCCCCAAGAGAATGTCAATCTTCTAAAGATCAAGATCAAGCAGAACAGGAGTTAGAAGATTGGAAGGAAACAGATGTTCAATAGATTTCAACAGGACATGACAAACTGAATAACAACTGGAAGCACAAATCAAGTCATCCCAAAGAGCTCATTATTGGCAATATAGAAGAAGGAATCCGCACCAGATCTAAGGCAAAAGAAGATTCTAGTGCAATAGCATTTATTTCATAAATATAACCAAAATGAGTAGAAGAAGCACTGTCTGATGAAAGCTGGATAGAAGCTATGTAGGAAGAACTCAGGCAATTCAGTATCAATAACGTTTGGGAGCTGGTTCCTAAACCAAAAGGTAAATCTGTGATTTGAACGAAGTGAGTTTTCAGGAACAAGATGGATGAAAATGGCAAAGTAACCAGAGACAAAGCAAGGCTTGTTGCAATATGATACACATAGGAGGAATGAATAGACTATGATGGGACTTATGCACTTATAGCCAGGTTAGAAACAATTATACTACTACTTGCATATGCATGTTTTCATAATTTCAGGTTATTCCAGATAGACGTCAAGAGTGTTTTCCTTAATGGATTTATACAAGAAGAAGTCTATGTGGAACAACCACTAGTATTTGAAGATCCCAGAAAACCAAACTTTGTCTACAGACTGAAAAAAGGAGTTGTACGGTCTGAAACATGCACCTTGAGCTTGGTATGAGAGACTGAATAAGTTTTTGATAAATAATGGTTTTGAGAAAGGAAAAGTTGACACAACCTTGTTTATTAAAAAGGAAGAAAAAGATTTCCTACTCGTTCAAATATATGTAGATGATATAATCTTTGGATCTTCTAACGAAAGTTTGTGCAAGAAGTTTTCAAAGTCTATGTGGGAAGAATTTGAAATGAGTATGATGGGAGAGTTAACTTTCTTTCTGGGTCTACAAGTCAGACAATCGAAGAAATGAACATTCATTTATTAAGAGAAATATGCCAGAGATGTTATCAAGAAGTTTGGAATGGAAAATTGCAAGAAAACAAAGACTCCTATGTCAAGTTCTTTAAAGCTTGACAAAGATGAAGGTAGAAAGAAAGTCAACCAAAAGCTATATAGAAGCATGATTGATTCACTTCTTTATCTAACTGCTTCTAGACCATATATTTTATTCAGTGTGTGTATATGTGCTAGATTTCAATATGATCCCAAAGAGTCACACCTTAGTACTGTTAAACGTATCATAAAATATATTGCGACTTATCCAAAGTTAGGTCTGTGGTATCCAAAAGGAGGAGACTTTACTTTACTTCACTTGGTTACTCTGATGCTGATCTGGCTAGTTGTAGAGTTGACATGAAAAGTACCTCAGGGACATGTCAACTACTTGGACAAATGTTAGAGTCCTGGTTTTCAAGAAAGCAGAATACTGTGGCTCTTTCAATAGCAGAAGCAGAGTATGTTGCTCTTGGAAGTTGCTGTTCACAAATTTTGTGGATCAGACAGCAACTAAGAGATTTTGGAATAAAAGAATCATGCACTGAAATCATATGTGACAACACAAGTGCTATCAATCTTACAAGAAATCCAATTCTTCACTCAAGAGCAAAGCACATTGAAATTCGTCATCACTTCATTAGAGATCAATGTTCAATTCATTGATTCGAAGAAGAATCAAACCGTTGGAGAGATATTTTTATTCTAAAGTCTATAATTTGACTAAAGTTTATGATCATGCGACTCAACAAATCAACATGAGGTATTTGAATATGTCTGAAAATCTTCAAGACTCAGGTAGTTATATTTTAAATTTTTGGCGCGTAAGTTTCTATCCAAAATGAACAGCTATGTTTATTCTTAATTTACCGCTTACCTTTTTTATATTTGGAAATTGAAATTTCCTTGCTAATTTTTCGGATTTATTATTCGCAGTTATCTTTTTGAATTTTTTGAAAAGGCACTTTCCTTTATGACGGTTTAGTTGCCTTATTTCAATTTCTTTAAATCTCTCTTTTCCTTATGATTACAGTTTTTTCAAAGCCTAACTCTCAAACCCTCATCTTCTTGAATTTCTCTCTCAAACTCTCTGCAAATTTTTACTTTCCTACACAAACATGTCGTCGAAGTCCTGCAAGTCCACTTCAATGTCGTTCCAAAGGAAATCTTCTCGTATTGCTAGTCGCGGGCCTCGGAATGGTCCTGAAGGACAAACTCATTTTGATCTGACCGGAGAAGATTCACCTTCTCCTTCTCCGCTATTATGCGAGATGAAGAAGTTACTCAGGATGCAACCCTTATTTCAGTGAGAAGGCCTGAGGTACTTCTTAAACATTATAACTTTTTGAAGAAGGGAGGAAGCCTTATGAATTTCATAAGTAACACTCTGAAAGAAAATGGCTATGGGATTGAAACCATATTTTTGCGAGCCATGGAACGATTAGGATTAATAGAACCTGGAACTGCAAAAAAGGAACTTTCGAACTTTCCTTCCGATCCTCATTTTGGGTCTGAAAATCAGCCAGAAAACAAAGATGATAATGAAAGGATTTTTAAGAATTTCCAACCCAAGTTTGGAGTTACGGCTAAAATCATTGGAGAAAGGACGAAACTGTTTCATTCAAAAGAGCATAAGAAATTTTTTGTTCAAATGCTGAATAGAGGAGTTATCAACCCTCGAATTGTGGATTTTGACTTCCTAGATTCTATCAAGATCAACTTGGGGGAAAAGTTTGTCAAACTTCAATTGGAGAAGTTCTGTGTAGATGTGACATACTTTTACTCTAATTAGTCCATTTTGGATCCCACTTATATTCGGTTTACTATGTGTGACAGAATTTTTGATGTAGATGTGAATCTCTTGGCTGACTTGTTGGGTGTAGAAATAAGTGGATTTCTGCCTATTGATGTGTCTAATGCGTAGGCCACAAGGTTTCTAGTACGTGACATGATTCCTAGTGGCAATATTTACTTATTCTACAATGCTTGCTTCAATTATCTTGCTACACAAGATAGTTATCAATTGCATTAGACCCAAGGCATCATCAAAAACTAATGTATCTAGATTTGAAGCAAAGATGATATGGGCGATCTGCAATGGTGTTACTTTTTCACTCCCTCACACCATCATTCTGCATATGTACAAAACAATCATGAAAGAAAAAAGGACAATTGCCATAATCTGCATTGATAACCAGACTCTTCAAATACTTCCAGATACAACCACCATCTTAGCTTCGCTCTAGAACACTTGCTCCAATGTAAATTGGACTGAAAATGATTTCAAAAATGCAATTGAAAGATCTCTCTGCAGCACTGGATTGTTTAAAGAAAGAATTTGCTAGCAAAATCAGGCAAGGATTTGTTGCTAAGAAAAAACGTAAAGGAAAGAGTGTTGTTTCGAAGACACCAAAGAGAAAAAGATATATCCTTCTGCAGGATGAAGAGGAGGAAGATGATGATTTGACAATCTCTGCCATGGCCTTGCGTAAACTTCAAGGTTTTGCTAAGTTAGGAGAAGAAGATGATGATGAAACCGAGAAGGAACCAGAAGAAGAGAGTGATGCTCAAGAGACTGAAGTGAAAGAGATTGACGGTGATGACTCAGATGGAGATGCTGGTGTGAACCTAGAACATGATGAGATTGACAAGGAAGGAGAAGATACTAGGGAAGTTGATGCCCTAGATTTGAGGAGACTACAACCGATAAGCAAACGGTGCTGGAAAAGAAAAGGTTCAAGAGGAAGAAGTTACCTCTCAACCTCGAAGGCACCAAAATAGGGGAGTAGGTGAGAAAACTCCAATTGTTGAACCTACTGCTAGTGATGGCATTAGTCGATCCCCTCCAGATGCTGAAGATGTATTCGTATATCATTTTCTTGAAGTCTCACCTGAAGGTCTAGAGAAAGGAACTGCTATTCAGGGGGAGCAACAAACTACACACGTTAAGGTTGATGTTCCTTCCATTCTGGATACTCCACAGGTGCAATTTCCTGAAGCTAGTGCCCAAACAGAAACGGAAGCAAACTATCCTTGGATAGTAGAACTCCTCTTGGATATTGTTGGCACAACAATATCCTATGGAGTTTGAAATTCAAAGTTACATGTTGCTCTCAGATCTACCTCAGAATTCCTTACAGGCAAGGCACAATCTCTTGACACTCACGTTCAAACTTTGAATAAGTAGTTTTCCTAGACTGTGGCAAAAGTGGAGGCTGTTAATCATCAATGCCCGTGATAAGCTTTGGAGACCGTGCGTCTTTGCCGGTTCTGACTTGTTCGTGTTTCTGTGTCTCTCGATCATTTTGACTGACCTCTTTTTTACAACTCACCGACTTTATCTTTTGTTGTTGACAAAAAGGGGGAGAGCTTATGCGGATTTAAAACTTGAATCTTTTTGTGGTTGTGTTTTTAATCTGGAATCTTTTTGAAATAAACTTGTGGTGCTTGAACTTGTGTTTGAATTTTAATTGGTTTTGGCACTTGTTTTGTAGTTTTGATGAGACCGATATGTTTGTGGATGGACTATTATATTATTCATATGTTCTTTTATCATGTGCTGCTAAAGTGTTGTTTTTGAAGGTTATAATTTCTTATTAAATTTGCATGAAAGTTTTGTTATCATAAAAAATGGGAGATTGTTAAGAAAACTTCTATTTGGTTTTTGAAGTTGACAAAATTTTCCTTCTCTTATTCTTATTCTTATTCTTATTCTTATTCTTATTCTTATTCTTGTTCTTGTTCTTGTTCTTATTCTTATTCTTGGAATATTAGACTTCTATGTTATATCATGGAATGCTGTCAAAGTCTATTTTACATTAGAACTCTTCCCCACTCTCGATGAAGATCTAGACTGAACAAGTCTAGAATGAAGACATAATCAAACTCAAGTTTATTGATCTTCCAACTAGGATTCAGTACGATCAAGACATATCTGGCTTTATGGTGAAGATTCTCACATATCTTTTCTAAATATATTGATGAAATCAATTTCGAAGAAAAATTCCTTTTGGGAAGTATCTGCACATGGAAACCTAGATTCTAATTGTATGGGCGACCAGAATCATGGATCTTCACCTTAATCTTCAAGCAGCTACAAAATTTCCTTTGATTGATTATGTCCAATGGATTGATTGGAAGAAATTCCTCTGGAAATTGCCAACAAATAGAAAGGCATAGAGGAGTAATTAAGGAGGTCATGTAGTTCATTTGAGTGTGTGCATGAAGTTAAAATTCAAAAGTACGAAGTTACCAAATCACTCATTCTTCTTCAATTGTGCTTACAACTATACTCAAGAGAAAAACACAAAGGAGTGACTTAGTGAAAGAGAAAGAAACTCTTTAATGAAAATACTCAAATTGTTGTAATTCTCTTTTGATTTCATAGTGAATCCGGCCATAAGGTTGTCGGGCGTGGGAGAGTGGACGTAGGCTTGATCTAATTATGTTTCAATTTTCTCTTTCCTTAACTTCTTTAATTTGGTTATTGCAATATTTTCTTGTGTCCTGCTAAATTCTAGATTATCTTATTTGAGTCTAAATTGAACTTAGAAGTCTAATTTAATCAGACCTTGCTTGAGAAAGTAACTATTGTTTTTATTGGTTAAATTTGTCTTTACACCTATTCACCCCTCTAGATGGTTATACTAGCAATTTTAAACCTGTAGTCAACTAAACTAATATTTGTGTCTCCATCAAGTGTCAAACTTCAATAGTACCAATGAAACATAAAGTGCATACAGTCCAAGTTTATCGTTTGCCTTATGCTCGGATCTTTTACCAACCACTTCTTCAAAAATAAGAGTAGCTAATGAAAATTGTGTAATTTTTGTAGTATCATTATCAATTGTTCTAAAAGTCGAAGCTATTAAATGAAGGCATGATTTAATATTTAATTACTCTAATAAACCATGCCTTCATCAAACAACTTATGCTTTTGGAAAAATTGACAATGGTTTCAAAAAATCTCACATGATATTAGAGCTGAAGCCACAATTAAATTTCCATGCTTAGTACTAAGCAAAAAAAAGATCAAACTTAGCGTGAGGAGGAGTGTTAGAGTGATAAATATTAAATTACGCATTTATCTAATAGTTTAGCTCGTAGAACAATTGGTAATAGTATTGCTACATCTCACAAGAATCACAAGTTTCGGTTACTCTAAATACAAATATTTGAGAAAACTTTACTTCTAAGAAAAGGTTTTAAAAGTAAATGAGAAGAAATTGTCAATTATTCACCTAAACACAATATATAATCACATTAGAGTCGATTGTCTAATTTATTTCACTGTCTAAATGAGTTCCAGTGGTAAGACGATGTGTGCGGTTCAAACCTTTGTTCACCATTGATATTTTTGTCCCTATTAATAAAATGACAAAAAGTCATCTAACCAACCAAAATAAATTAACGTTTGACTTTTAAACTTCTAGATTTTCAACTTAAATTAGGTTTCTAGGTTAGCTCTTGCATATTCGAAACCCGTAATGTGGTCGAGAGGCAATAACATCTAAAAGCCTTCTAGGAATATGAAGTTCGAAGTCTCGATGTAACTTTGCAATATAGGTGAACAACACAATAGTTTATTCTAGTAATCCAACTATAGAAAACCTACTTTGACAGGTCATATGAAACGTTGCAAAGCCAAATGTACACTTCTTCCGAATCGATTTCAAGCAAAGAAAAGTTTAGTATTGAGTGGATTTGGAATAATGCTTGTGCATGAACCCAAAGCAAAGAGTAATTAATGGTTCTATGTGTCCTTCAAAATCAACCTCACCTATATTGGCGAAATCCTGAACGATGCACTTATTTCTTGATAGATCCAATGGATGCTTTTGGAACATGGATGGGTGGAACTCATGAATCTTTGTCCATCCATGGATTCTTCTCCTTCGCTGAGTCGACAGTCCTCAATGCGACAAACTGCACCTTTGCACTTAAATCCAGACCCAAAGTGATATGCCATGTCCTATCGCCTTTCCTAATCCTTCCTTTAGCCTCATAATAGGCCAATTTGTACCACGATGAGCTGCGGACATGTTTCTAGATCAAAATAGAGTCATTCTTGATGCTCCATGTGCTAATTAGTGAGGTCAAAGGTTCTTTCTACCTAATCGGAAACGACTTAGCCTCCCGGCATGGATGCAAAATGCTTGAAGGCCATCTTAAAGTCAGGAGTGTATAGCCTAATCTTCATCTTGAACATCTTCCTTTGCGATTGAGGTGGTGAAGAACAAGAGCTGCTCCGAGATCGGGGGAGCATTAATGGCCGAGGTCGTGATGTTGGTCTTCGGGAGGCGCGCTCCGGCGACCGCCATCATCCTTGGAGAGTGACAAGCGGATCTTCTTCTTGTCCTCTCCACACTAGAATACGCAGTTATGACTTTTGTCGTCAGAGCCTTTGTGAGTGCATACGGTGTGGATGAGTCGGTACTTGGAGTAACGGTGGTCGGAGAAGACTAGTTGGAGAGGAGGATTCTTCTTTGCCCGCCCATCCAAAAGGCGGAGTTTGAGATGAGCATTGACACGAGCATCGACCCGGTCATTGCCAAAGTACTAGTTGAGGATGATGCTCTCAATGCTCACTACTAGGGCATAAGAGTTACGGTGTACCCGGTGATTGATTCATGAAAGAAATAGATTAGACGCAAGTTTCATTTTTCATTAGACCAACATTTAATTTCTAGTAAGAAAACATAGAAACTTTTGTACCTAGTAGATAGAATTGATAGTAAATTGAGAATGTGCAAAGCTATATCCTTGTTCGATGTCATCTAGGTTTTGAGGATTCGAGTCCAAACCACTCATAAAACTTACGCCACACAAACCTAAGCATAAGCTAGGGAAAGAAATTACCTGAAATTGAGGGCATAACCTAAATAAAGTTTTCTTTTTTAATGAAATGTTTTTAAATTACATGACACAATTTCAACATAAGATGGCTTGCTATTTGTTAGAAAACTCCTTTTAATATTTTGAAGTTGACAAAACTTATCCGAAGTCTAGTCTAAAGACTTCCAAACTTTAGTGTCAAGTCTTATGACGCCAAGCTTTAATGTCAAAGTCCGCACGCTGACAAATTCTAGACTAAATGCCACCGAAGAATGAAGACTTATCCAGACCGTTGGATCATCTTTATTTCTTCAAAGGTTCGATTCATATGACTTATGGATGGCTTTAGTTAGATATAGCACCTACATGACTGGGTATCTTTAATGGAATCAATTTCAATATTCCAATCTTTTGGAAAGGTAAGTAAACTTGGAAAGAATCTACTTATGGAAACCAAGATTCTGATTGTATGAGCGAACATGATTAATGGGCTTTCATCACAATCATCAAACGCTCGAGATCTCCTTAATTGATCTGTCAACGGGTTGATTGGAGGAATTCCTTTGGAAGTCCCAATAGTCGAAGGTATGAAGGAGATGAAGGAGACATCTCTAGTCATTCAAAAGGGTGTGTGTAAGAAAATTTTCAAAGTCCGAAGCTTCCTAGTTCCTTGCTATTTCATTCACCGAGCTAAAATTTGTATTCAAAAGAGAAAAGACTTATAGTGTGTCTTTCTTGAAAGAGAAATGTACTCTTTTTATTTGTGAAGTCGGGATCATCAAGGCCGTAAAATCTCTTTTGATCCTTAGTGAAATCCGCCGGTAGGCTATCAACATGGGAGAGTGGACGTAAGCTTAATCTAAGTTGAACCACTATAAATTATGTGTTCGTATTCTCTTCCACTAAACTCATTTATTTTGTTCGTAGTTTCATCTAAGCTATTTAAATCTTAAATTCGTTCAAAGTCTCAGTCATTTTCTAAGAGCAAATACTATTGAACTTTGCAAAAAATTTCATAACACCTATTCACCCCTCTAGGTGTTGTTACTAGCCCTTTCAATTGGTATCAAAGCTGTGGTAGCATTTGATTGAAGTGTTTTTACTTCTAAAGCTAAAAATTTATGGCTAGTATTTTGGCTCAAGTTTGGTTGAAGGCCAAATAATACCAGGAGCCTCACTACTTTGATGGGGAAGAAGTAGAATGTGTGGAAAACAAGATGAAAGCATTTACGAGATCGAAAGATCCCTTGGAATTAGATGTGGTAGAAAAAAAGGGATCATTCCTAAAGCTACATCAACCTCGGAAGAGGAAAAAAAGTTGTAGATGCTTTAGCAAAATAACACAAGCAGAATTAACCAAAAGACAAGTTCTTGATGCTAAAGCTATCTACTCTTTATACTATGCTTTATTTCTTCTTGAGTATAACTGAGATTTCTTCTTGAAACAACGAAAGAAGTTTGGGATAGATTGCATATTACTATAAAGGAACTGACTCAAGTAAAAGGAAACAAAAATCAATATTCTACTGCGGACAAGATGAAGCCTTCAAAATGAAGCCCGAGAATCCATCACCAATATGTTTAGTCGTTTCTTTGAAATCGTGAATGGATTGACATATCAAGGAAAGCCAATCTCCAAGACCAATAAAGGTCAATAAACTGCTGCGTGGACTCTCCAAAGACTAGAATCATGTGAAGACATCAATTAAAGAAACCCAAAGGATCATGCCTCTTTCGGAGATCTAACTAGTAGGCACACTTCAATCATATAAAGTGGAGCAAATCAATGAGGAAGAACATCCTAGAGGTAAGAAGTCAATTGTTTTAAAATCTAATAATGATTCTGATGATACATATTCAAAAGATGACATGGATGATGGGAGGAGCTAGCACTTATGATTAAGAAGTTCCATAAAATTTAATATGAAGGGAAGAAGATTCAACTAGAAGGAGCGAGCACTCAAAATTTCCAAAAGAAACCCACTGAGGATAATGGAACCAGCAAGATGTGATATGCTCCAAATGCAAGAAAAAATGACATATCGAACCTAACTCCGTCCTCCGTTGAAGAAAACGAAAGGAAGAACTGAGAAATATAAAAAGGCTCTTAAAGCAAAACTTGGGGTGATATTAAGTGCGAAGAAAGTGATGAAGAATATGCCAAACATATGCTTGATGGCCAATTCCGAATCGACTCGCATTTTGAAACAGATTCGGGTCGGACTCAAACAAAGAAGTTGAGGTCACTATCAAGAGGAAGATCAAATGGTATTTAGATAGTGGCTATTCGAGATACATGACAGGAAATTCAAGTTTCTCTATAAAACTTGTACAAATGAATGGTGGAAAAGTTTCCTTTGGTGGAAACAGCAAATGAAGAATTGTTGGATGTGGAACCGTGAAGATTGGAAGCGACTATCAATAATGTCGCCTTGGTGGAAGATCTAAATTACAATCTACTGACATAACTCAGCTTTGCGTCTTGGATTCAAATTAAATTTCCAAGAAGGCATCGTTAGGAGCAGTAAAGACTTCTCTCAATCTTTCATTGGATGAAGGCATGTGAATATTTACCTTATGGATATAAAACCATAAAGTTCTCAGTGTCTTATGTCTATTAAAGATGAAGCAAATCTTTGACATCGAAGCTTGGTCATGTTAACATGAAGTAGATTGCCAAGATTTATTCAAGAAGCTTGTTCGTGGTCTTCCCAACGACTTATCAAAAGTCTGAATTATGCACTCTATGTGTTTTAGGAAAATAGGTTAGGAGTTCCTTTAAACCTATAAATTAAGTTTCTATCGAGCTTTGCGGCACATATGGACCTCTTTGGACCAACCGAACTCAAAGTATTGATGGAAATAAATAATGCCTAGTAATCGTAGATGATTCTCACTTTACTTGGGTTTACTTTCTAGCAAATAAGTCTAAAGCCTTCTCTCACTTCTCAAAGTTTGCCAAGAATGTTCAAAATGAAAAAAAGGATATGCTATTTCGAGCATACGAACAGACCATGGAGGTGAGTTTGAAAATCAAGACTTTGCGAAGTTACGTGATAAATCTGGTTTCCAGCATGTTTTCTCTTCTCCATACACTCCAAAACAAAATGGGGTCGTGGAAATGAAGAACAGTCCTTACGAGGGAAATGAAAACCCTCTTAATTGAGAGCAAAATTTACTCTTGATTTTGGGCTGAAGCAGTTTCTACAGCTTGCTACATCATCAACAGTGTTCTTAAGGCCTATTCTAGAGAAAACCCCTTTTGAAGTGTATAAAGGGAAGAAGCCAAATGTTTCTTAGTTCCATGTATTCGGTTGTAAATGTTATGTTTTGAAAAATGCAAATGATCGAACGGGAAGTTTGAAGAGAAATCGAACAATTTTCCTTGGCTACTCAACGTCAAACAAAGCATACGAGTCTTTAACAAGAAGACTCAATACGTGGAAAATCTATGAACGTCAAGTTTCAAGATTCGTACGAGATAAGCTAGATCGAGACTCAACTTGAAGAATCGAACCCGCTCCAAACTTTACAAAGTCTACTTCCCCGAAGGGGAGTTAGACTTCTAAAGATTAGCAACAAGCGAGATCTAGGAGATTTAACCAAAGTAGAGGACCAGCAGACTCTCAAACCCACCAACAAGCTGGAAGGATAAGTCAAGTCATCCCACATAACTCATCATTGGCAACATTGATGAAGGGATTCGCACCGGATCCAAAATGCGAGAAGAGTCTAGTGCTCTAGCACTTGTTTCGACATAGAACTCAAAGTGTAAAAAAAAATACCAATCGATAAAAGTTGGATTGAACCTATGTAAGAAGAGCTTAGACAATTCAGCATCAACGATGTTTATGAGCTAATTCCTAAACTTAAAGGTAAGTCTATTATCGAGACAAAATGGGTAAGATGGACGAAAAAGGAAAAGTGGTCAAGAACAAAGTAAGACTCATGGCCAAAGGATATACGCATGAAGAAGGAATAGACTATGACGAGACCTATGCACTAGTAGCGAGGTTAGAAACAATTAGATTATTACTTGTTTTTGCTTGCTATAAAAATTTCAAATTATTCCAGATAAATGTAAAGAGTGACTTCCTCAATTGATTCATCCAAGAATAAATCTATGTGGAACAACCACCAGGATTTGAAGATCCAAGAAAGCCAGACTCAGTCTACAGACTAAAAAAGTCCTTGTATAGACTAAAGCAAGCACCTTGAACCTGGTATGAAAAGTTAAGTAAATTCCTAACCCAAAATGATTTTGTTAAGGGAAGGTAAATACTACTTTGTTGAAAAAGAGAGGGTAAAGACTTTACTGCTGGTTCAAATTTATGTTGATATTATCTTTGGATCACTTAATGAAAATCTATGCAAGAAATTCTTTGATGTATGTAGGATGAATTCGAGATGAGTATGATGGGTGAGTTAACTTTCTTTCTGAGATTGCAAGTTAAATAATTGAAGAAATGTATCTTTATTCACCAAGAAAAATATGCAAAGATCTCATTACAAAATTCGGATTGGAGAATTGCAAGAATACGAGACACCAATGTCAAGTTCTTGAGTGGATAAAGATAAAGGAGGAGAGAAAGTAGACCGAAGCTTTGAAGCTTTATCGGTTCTCTTCTTTACCTTACATCTAAACGACATTTTGTTTAGTGTTTGCATATGTGCCAAATTTCAGTTTAATCCCAAAGAATCTCATTTAAGTGTTGCAAACGCATCATCAAATATGTTGTGACTACTCCAAAGCTAGGTCTATGGTATCCCAAAGAATAAGACTTTACTCTCCTTGGATATTCGGACAGGATTTAGTAGGTTGCAAAGTCGATAGAAAGGGTACTTCGGTTTTGTTAACTATTGGGCGACATCTTTGGTGTCTTGGTTCTTGAGGAAGCAAAGTGTTGTAGCTCTATCAACAGCGAAGCAAAGTATGTTGCTATGGGGAGCTATTGTTCTCAAATTTTGTGGATAAGACAACATCCAAGAAACTTTGGAATTGAAGAATCGTGCACGAAATCGGATGCAACAACACCGGTGTTACTAATCTCACCAAGAACCCAATCCTTCATTCAAGAGCAAAGCATATAAATATTCAACACCATTTCATAAGAGATCATGTCCAAAATGGAGAGATTATGATTTAGTTCATTGACTCGAAGAATCAATTGGTAGACATATTTACAAAGCCTCTAGAAAAATCTATTTGAGTCTATTTACACCGGGCCAGATATTTTATCTCCTACGGGTTATAGTTTGGAGGCGACGGACTAAAAATTTCCAGAGCTACTTTAGTAAGAGAATGTCTCGAATCCAGGTATTTTATTTTGGAATGAAAATTTATGCTTAACCGAATCATTGCTTGCCTATTTTATTTTTAGAAATTATGTTTTTCAATTTTTGGCAATTTTTATTTCGAAAAAGCAGTTTTTCTTTTTATGGTTCGATTATTTCTTTGTGACGTTTCATCTTCTTTATATATATACCTATTGTATTTCTTTCGAGCATTTCATGCCAAACCCTAGAATACGGACTCTCTACTCTCTCATTTTTACTCTCAAGTTTGTTCTGCAAGTTTTCATCTTTTTCACTCAAACTTGTTCGAGAAATCCTCCACACTGCAAAGATGTCTTTTCAAAGAGAGTCATCTCAAATCGCAAGTAGGGAACCACATAATATACCTAAGGGCTCGACACATTTTGATATGACCGAAGAAGAAGAGTCTCCACAACACTCTCCACAATGTGCTACATAGAATCCTCCGCGCCAATCGGTGGAAGAGAAGTCGAGAAGATGTAGAACCTCTCGGAACCTTGAAACCCGGGTTCTTTATGCTTTACTCTCATTTGAGCGAGGTGGTACTCCTATGTCTTTTATTGATGAATTTCTAAGAGAAAAGGATATAAGAACAAGACTCTGTTCTTACGGCGATGGAAAGATTAGGAATAGCACCGAAGGAGCGATAGATAGAGCGTTTCTTAACTTTCCTATTGATCCTTACTTTAGTTTTCAATCAGCACTGAAAAAAGATGATGATGAGAGGATGTTTCGAACTTCCAGAAAATGGGCATTCTTTGCTGATGTGTCTAGTGATGGAACAAGTCTCTTCCACTCTAAGGATCACAAACGGGTTTACACCCAATTGTTGAAAATAGGGGTGATGAACCCTCGATTGGTTGTTTTGATTTTCTAGACTTGATCAAGGTGAACTGATGGAGAAATTTGCTCTCCTTCAATGGAAAACTTTTGTTATGAAACTACATCACATATCTGAGTTGACTACATATTTCTATTTGAACTGTCTTTTCTTGACTCAATAGATTTCAATTCACTATGCATGATAAAAGCTACGTGGTGGATGTTGACACGTTGGCTGACATTATTTGGGTGGAAAGGAGTGATTTCTAACAATAAGTGTCTCAATTGGACAAGCGACAAGATTTCTTGTTAGGGACAAACTTCCTAAAGGAGGCATTACTTATTCTAGAATATCATTCTCGAATATTTTGCTGCACAAAGTCGTGATCAAGCGCATCCAACCAAAGGCAACTTCAAAGACAAATGTTTCCCGATTTGAAGTCAAGCGTGTTTGCTATCGGTAATGGAATGAAGTTCTCTCTCCCTCATACAATCCCAATGCACCAAATGTTGTGAAGGATAAGGGACACTCTCTTACTCAAAGTTGGTCACACAACCTGTTCGAAATTTTCAAATTCAGTTTCCAGCCTCTCTTTGTGCTAGAACTATTGCTCCTATGGTTATAGGATTGAAGATGGTGTCTAAGATGAGGTTGAAAGAACTGAACAAGGCCATAGAGCTTGAAGGAAGAGACACCCAACAAAACCAAACAAGACTTTGCTGCAAAAAGAATGAAAGGCAAGGAAATTATGCATGAACTTGCCAAGAAGAAGATCTCTTATCTTGTAGGACGAAGAGGATGAGGATGATCTTACTATCTTTGCCTTTGCCTTAAAAATCTTCAGAGTTTTGTCGGTTTTGAGCAACAACGGGATAAAGAAGAAAGGGAAAAGGGAGAAACAGAACAAAGAAAAGAAGGAAGAGAAGACGAGAGAAGGAACAGTAAAGAGAAGAAGCAAGAAAAGAAGCCGAAGAAGCAAGAAGAGAAAGCTGAAGAAGAAGAGGGTCAAGATGACTCCCAAGAACCAACATTTACAATATCCTTATCTGAGGATTCTAAAAAGACAAGGAGTGGACCTATAGGGGCTCGAATTGAAAAGAACATCACTCTCGATCGAAATTGAGAAGACTCGAAGGCGAAATCCCTTCTCCACTGTAGGCACTAAAATAGGGAGCTCGTGTAGACACATGGACTTCTTCTCAGCACTTTGTGAGTGATGATATCGAGTCGATTTCCTGCCGATCTAGAAGAGGTCTATGCCTCTCATTTCCTGAAGCAGTTCCCTCATCTATCAACACTCTACAAACTCAACACATTGAGGCTAGTGCACAAACAAAAACTACTTTAGACTTTCAAAGGATCTGAGCTCCTTCGAAGTTAAAAGCACGTAATATGGAATGGAGTATGATATCCAGAAGCTTCACTCGCTTTGCAATTTACTTCAAATTCTCTCCATGAGGAGGTATAGACTCTTAACCTTCAAGTTCAAGCTTTACAACAGCAAGTTAAAGGAAGCAAGGTTGAAGATGTTGAGAAGCTAAAGGAGACAGTGCCAAAATTGGAGGAGATAGTTCGGTCAACGAGGATTTCAGCTCATTCAAATTCCAAAACAAACTTGATTTCATTTGTCTTTTATCTATTTTTACTTTCTCCACTTTTTGTTACTCACAAAAGGGGGAGAACGTGTAGATTTGATTTACTTGAACATTTGTTGAACTTTTATTTGAACTTTTATTCGTTATTATGTTTGACCTTTGTAGGTAACTTACTTTTATGGTAATGATTATGGATGGATAGTTTTAAGTCTTGATATTTGTCTTATCTTTCCAAGATTAACATGTTTTATGTGGTTGCAGAATCGATGTTATCTAGATCCTAATCAACTTATTTTTATAACATATCATATCTTGCTTAAGAGTTGTTTGCGGGTAAAAAGTTCTAAATCTGCAGAGAAAAGTTTTGTCATCATAAAAAAGGAGATTGTTGGAGAAAACTCTTTTAATGTTTTGAAGTTGACAAAACTTATCCAATGTCTAGTTTGAAGACTTCGAGACTTTAGTGTCAAATTCTAATGACTGGTAGACTTTAGTGTCAAATTCTGCCCGTGCTAACAAATTCCAAAAAGTGCCCTTTGAGAATGAAAACTTATCCATATGCAAGATCATCTTTATTTCTTTAAAGGTTCGATTCGTATGGTTTATGGATGGCTTTCGGTTGGATATAGCACCTACATGATTGGGAATCTTTAATGGAATCAATTTCGATATTCCAATCTTTTGGAAGGTAAGTAAACTTGGAAATAATCTACTTATGGAAACCAAGATCCTGATTGTATGGGCAAACAAGATTGATCGGCTTTCGTCACAATCATCAAACGACTCGAGATCTCCTTAATTGATTACGTACAATAGGTTGATTGGAGGAATTCTTTTGGAAAGTGCCAGCAGTCGAGGCATGAGGAGTATTTAAAGGAGACATCTCTAGTCATTCAAAAGGGTGTGTGAACGAAAATTTTCAAAGTATGAAGCTTCCTAGTTCCTTGCTACTTCATTCACTAAGCTAAAATTTGTACTAAAAGAGAAAACTTGTAGTGTGACTTCAAGAAAGAGAAACAAACTCTTCATTGTGAAGTTGAGATCATCAAGGCTGTAAAAATCTCTTTTGATCCTTAGTGATATCCAGCCGGTAGGTTGTCAACGTGGAAGAGTGAACGTAGGCTTGATCTAAGCCGAACCACTATAAACTCTGTATTCTTATTCTCTTCCACTGAACTCCTTTATTTTGTTCGTAGTTTCATTTAACAGCTAAAGTACTGAATTTGTTCAAAGTCTATCATTTTCTAAGAGCAAATACTTCTACTGAACTTTGCAAAAAAATCATAACACCTATTCAGCCCCTCAGGTGTTGTTCTTTGTCTTTTTCACTCTTGACTAGTGAACCTAATAAAATTCCTCTTGCTGTCGCGGCCTCTTTTGGACTCCCGATCGGGCGCGCCGGTAGAGGCTAATGGTTTGGCTAAATCTATTGCTTATCCTAAACTCTCTCAAATCCACCAATTCACGACTTAATAATTCAAGTTTTTAACACGTAAGTTAATTTTAAAATGAAGTCGCCACTAATCAATTTTAGGTGGGTCGATTAGAAACCCAAGCGAAATATTTGGAGAAATCCTCACTCTGTGCAACCAAGGAAACTAGGTTCGGAGACTTTTACACTAGTTAATCACTAATGTTCTTTGGTACCTATTCTTGTTTAAACCCTAAGGTTTTTAGATTTTAGGGGTTTTTCATGCATTTGTTGAGGAAAAACATTTTGGATTCTTTTTGGTCATTTTTGCTATTTCTAACTTTTGGCCTTTTTTAGGAAAATATGAGATATTTTTATTTAATGGAAAATAATTTTTAAAATTTTTTTATTAAAAGAATATTTATTATTATCATCATAATATAAAAGAGCAGGGGTTGGATCCCGAGTTGGGTCTAACTTTGGATCGATGATGCTGAGCCGGGCGGGCGGAGCACGAGCCCGGCTGAGATTCCTTTTCTTTTGGATGTTTTAATCAAGGCTCACGAAATTAAAAACAAAAAAACAAAACAAAAGGGCCGTCCACTCCTAAGCCTATACGAGCAACCCATGTGCAACCGGGCTTGGTTGGCTCGGACCTACCAAAACCACACCCGGTCACGCCGAGCAGATCCCTGCAGGGCAACGACCGTGTTCGACCCAAGCTGGACCCGATTTTGCAACTCTCTCCTCCAATGCTTCTTCCAGTCAGGAGGGACGATTGGATCGTTGGTGTGCGGCGGACCTTGCGGCAAGCGAGTGGCAAGGTTGATGGCAACGACACGGCGGGCGATGGCGATGGCGGTGGCAAGGGTTTCAAAGAAGGGGCGTCGTTAGGGTCTGCGGGAATGGGTAGAAGTGGCATGGTACTAGTGACCAAGGGGCATTGAGGTGAGCGGTAGCAGCTCGATGTTAGAGCTCGGCGTAGGGTCAAACAACGTCAACGTTGGGCTTACCGTAACGATGTCGGCAGCGTTGGGGCATGTTGCGATGAAGTTGGATCCGCGATGGTTCAAGGCTATAAGGGCGTCGGCGAGTGGAGCTTGCATAAGCCGGGCGATCGAGGGCTTGGCCTGCGGCGGTGGAACGGCAAGCAAAGGTCAAGGGCGCTCACCATCTTCGGGGATGCATTTGGAGGTCATCGGGGTTGGTGAAATTGCAGCGGCAGGCGACGGCGACTCCCAAATCTGATCCAGCAAGGTCATATCTAGCCCTTCTGCTTCCCTTTGCTCTCAGATCTTCAAATCTGATCTTTGAATCTCAACTCCTCACGAGATCTCGCTCGAGGCTTCCTTCGGCCTCCCTTCTCTCTTCGGGTTCGCTTGTTCGGCCTCCCCGATATCTCTTAATGGAAGGTCGTTTAAGT
Source organism: Eucalyptus grandis (assembly GCF_016545825.1). Lineage (NCBI taxonomy): Eukaryota > Viridiplantae > Streptophyta > Magnoliopsida > Myrtales > Myrtaceae > Eucalyptus > Eucalyptus grandis. Next base: position 8,409,698 of record NC_052619.1, on the reverse strand, counting down.
TCACGACCCTTCTCTACCTTGCTCACTCTTTGAGTTCCCACGAAGTCTCGGGGGATCTCTAAGCTCACGGCTTCGTGTGTTCGTCGACGGAGGTGGTGCCCTCCTATTTATAGGCAAGGAGGCCGGTTGGCCGAGTTCGGCGGCTGGCCCTCACATCTTGTCGGCCACAGGTGCGGCGAGCCGGTTTCTCTCCTCGAAACTTACTTGCGTGTCCTATCTGCTACAAATCTTCTTCCCTCTTCATCGTAGCTTGTCCTCGAGCGCGTCATCGTCACTAAGTGTGGCCTATAGAGGCAGAGAAGGAAGGAGCGAGGAGGAAGAAGAATGAAGAAGAAGGAAGGAAGCCAAGCGGATCTAGGGAAAAAAAAAGAGGCTGGGCCTTGGCTGTGCAAAGGGAAAAAGGGAAGAAAAGGGAGCTAGGCGCAAAGGCCCAACCCTAGTGGCTATTGCTATTTTATTTATTTATTTATTTATTTATTTGTTGTTTTTGTTATTTATTATAAGGATTAAAGAGATTAAGGCCTAAAAATCTAATTAAAATTTAGGTGTCAATAGCGCCCTCTTTGAAGGTGAGCTCACAAAGGTTACATTCAAAGACAAATTAATACCTAAATTTTGTCCATGCATATGCAATAGGTTATATCTTATTTGGGACCTAGTGTCCTATGCAGAAAACGAGGAATATAACAATACACATACTAAGCGGATAAGAATATGCTGTAGTTACTTATCAAGAATGAGTGAGATAGGGTGTGAACCCAGTTGTAAGAAGTATCAAGGTATCATCTTACCTAGTGATGTAAGGAGGTTGTTTTTCCAAGATCGGAACCTTTCTTTGTTCGCCTTGATGGGAAATTGTTTTCAAGACCCAAACCATTTTTCGGTCACTGTTAGAGCAATAAGTGGTTTGTCTAGGACTTGAATCTTTCTCAGGTCACCTTGACAAGAAATTGTCTTTCAGGACCCGAATCATTATTTGGTCGCCTATTAGAGCAATAAGTGTTTACCCAACCTTTCCAAGGGATGCACCTACATTTCTTAGTGCATCTTGTTTGTGAGGCTGCTGATCCTTTATTAATGACACCAGTTTGGGGTGTCTAATCCACTATCAAGGACACCGGATGTGGGGTGCTTGATCCTCTATCAGGACACCGGTTGTGGGGTGCACGATCCTCTATCAAGGACATCGGTTATGGGGTGCCTAATCCTTTGTTAAGGACACCCAGGTTGAGGATGCCCGATCATGCATCAGGACACCGAATGGTACAACCTTTCTCGGGGATGCGCGGCCTTTCTCGGGGCATCTGTTTGTTGGTGCTTGATCTCTATCAAGGACACCCAGTTGGTACTCGACCTTTCTCGGAGATGCGCCAACCTTTCTCAGTATTTCGTTGGGTGTTTGATCTTCATCAAGGACAGGTTGATGCAGAGCATTTTCTCGGAGATGCGTTGACCTTTCTCAGGCATCTATTTGTTGGGTGTTTGATCTCTAGCGAGGACCTTTGGTTTGTCACCCGACCTTTTCTCAGTTAAGGCATTTGTTTGTTGGGTGTTTGATCTCATCACGGACACCAGTTAGTAACGGAGCCTTTTCGGAGATGCGGCGACCTTTCTCGAGCATCTTTGTTTATAGGTGCACGATCCTCTATCATGGACACCGGTTAGGGTGTCCGATCCTTTGTCAAGGACACCGGTTGGGAGTGCACGATCCTCTGTCAAGGACACTTTGGTTGTGAAGTGCCTAATCCTGTCAAAGACACCCGGTTGTGGGGTGCACGATCATCTATCAAAGACACCGGTTGAAACCCGATCTTTCTCGAGGGATTCGCCGACCTTTCTCAGGGCATCTATTTGTTGGTGCCTAATCTTCGTCATGGACACCGAATGGTATACGACCTTTCTCATGGGATGTGTTGACACCTTCACAAGCATTGAAAGAGTACGGGATATTAACAAGTACGAACTTGGAGGATACAGTTGTTGCAAGTATCAAATGGGTGCTTGGATGATCACAAGTACTATATACGAAGGGTGCCTAGACATTTGCAAGCATCGAAGAGGTACTTGGATGATCACAAATGCAAACTCTTGGAGGATACCTAAACATTTGTAGGTATCGAGGGGTACTGGATTATCACAAATACAAACTCTAGAGAATACTTGGTCATTTTAAGGTCTCTGGTAGATGGAATATTGAGGACATAGTTGGGATATTCGTGAAGGTCTCCTCTCTCTTGGCAATTGAGAATATCGAGGACGCGCCTTGGCTATTTGTGAAGGTCTCTCACCTCTGGTAAAGGGAATATCGAGACGTGCACAGGATATTCGTGAAGGTCTCTCGTCTCCTGGTAATGGGAAAATTAAGGACGTGCCTCCATATTCGTGAAGATCTCTCACCTCCCGATTATGGGAATATCGAGACGTGCCTCGCATATTCGTGAAGTTCTCCACCTCTTGGTATTATAAACTTGAATGTGGCACGAGACTTACTCGGGTGGCTTGAGCACTCAAAGGGCTAGAACACCGAGTAGCCGCAAGTGCACAAAGTACTAGAATACTTGGATGAACACAAGTATTTAATGATACGATATGGGACCATTCGGGCAGGTCTAAGTGTCATGATGATAAGATATACCTTAGTAATTGCAATCACATGAACAGTGGAATACTTGAATGGCTACTAGTATTCAAGGATACAATTTTGAGGACAACTCAGTAGGTTGAGTGTCATGAAAATGATGTGCACGGACGTGGCGGGTACTAGATAGTGGAAGGCGCTCAAATGTAGTGGGATACTTGGTCGGTGCAAGCATCCTAACTATGAGGATAACTCGAACATGTCGAGTGTCAAGAGGGGAGTATCCGAAAGGCGATACTCTCGAAGAGCTTGAACAAGTCGATTGTCGATAAGAGAGTACCTAGATAGTTATAGATACCCAAAGACAAATGGGGATAGGGATATGCTTACTTGGCAATATCTTTGATCTACGAGTATGTACTATTTGCATAGTATGTACACATGATTATATGTGCTATAAATTCATGAATTTAAATGTGATTCATGCATGACAATTTGTCAATCTTGCATCATCCGAATTCCATTGGGTAAGATTTTGAAAGATAACCTTCATTTAGAATGTAGATGTCTTGAGCATGCGGATGGGGATTTTCAGTTTGAAAGGACTTTCCGCTCATTCTCATGAAAAAGGCTATCGACCATTGATGCAGGATTTATAAAGACCACACTATCTCACTATCATCATGTCGGCGGGGTCAGTATTCTTGCAAGCGGTATGATTTTACCAATGTGAGAGGCCTTTGCCAGTTATAATGTAGGCTTGGTCAACGGCTTATCAAGGCTTATCAAGGGGCCATCAAGGTCACGGCTTTGTGAAAAGATGCCACACGATCATCTATGGGTTTGCAAGTCATGAATCATGCGAAAAGAGATAGAATAATCATGCTCATACTTCTTCGAGCGATGCTTATAAACATATGAAATTCGACGTTAATTGAAGTGCCCTAGTCTGAAGAGACTTTTACAATGGGACTCGATTTAGGCTTGACTCACGTGTAATGGGGTGAGAGTTGATGAATGCCTTGGCATTTTTCACTAGTCTTTCTTCTCACTGTCAAATGGGGGCTCTATTAATTGAACCATACATCAACTTTTCTTGGTTGTATTTTTTGTTTGGGGGCATCGACCTTGCTTTTACCAAGCACCTTTGCTTTTTCATGCCCTTAGTTTTTATTCCAATTTTTTTCATTTTTGGGCATTAACCTAACCTTACTTTTACAGTGCGCTACTTTTTTATGCCCCTAGTTTTTGTTGTTTGAGGAGCTGGCTAGGCAAGTTCAAGCAAAACATTGTTGTTAGACTCTTGAGTCTTCATCTTGATTGGCGCTTTGGCGCTTGGGGTTATGCTGCTTGAATGGAAATAACTCTTGCTTTGTCTCAATGTGAGGTAATAATTACGGATTCATTTGAGCTGTACAATTAATACAAGTGCATAGAGAAGGAATTGCTCTTTGTCATTCTAGGACACTTAAATTAACGTGAGTGTTCATACGCAATAAAGACACCCAAAGATTGATGCAAGTGCGAGCAAGAAAATTTCTATGCCTCTTCTCACCTTGCGATGCTGTCTCACCTACGATTTTCCCCGAGTGTGGGGTGGTTCTTGACGGGGGTAGGACATAAACTTCACCAGTGTAAGGGCTTAAAGGGGTGAGCTGTGGCATCTGGAAATTCAAAGCCAAGCCTTAAGGTGTGTTAAATGTCTTTAATTAGGTGATAGAATTTTATGGCTTATGCTTTAGTATTTGTCCTTTAATTTGATGAATTTTGCTATTGTGGAAATTTAAATTTAAATGCTTGGCCATATGATTTAAATTTCAATAATTAAAATATCCCAAGACTTTGGCCAAGATGAAAATTTGAATTTAGAAATATTTATAGAAAGGAATTCAAAAAAGAAAAAAGAAAAAGGGGATTAATTTTCGAAATGGGCCTTGGACCCATTAGCCTAAAGCTTGGTGGGCCAAGCTAGTCGGCCATTAGGGCCCAATAGGTGGCTGTCGACCAGCCCAAAGTGAGTGGCCGGTTGGGCCTAAGCCCAAGCCCATTCAAATTCAAAAATAAAAATGACAAGTGGCCAAAGGAAGAGCATGCATTGGTTGGTCATTAGGTGGATCAATCATTGCAAATGATGGGATTAGGGATATAAAAAGAGAGAGAAGAGGAGTGGCCGGTTCGTCTAGCTCCATTCGGTCGAGAGAAGTGAGAGGGAGAGAGATTTCGAGAGAAAGGGAGAGGAGGGACCGAGAGAGAGGAGGTGGGCCGAGTTGCCGCCGCCCGTCCGCCGTACGTCCGCCTAGTCCGACCGCCGTGCGCCGTCCATCGCTGTTTGTTCATCTTGGAGGCAAGTGGAGTCCTTAACTTCTCTTGCATGTCTGTTTTGTTGGTTGCATGTTCGGTTTTAGGTGTGATTTGGGCGAAAAACCGAGGTAGGGTTGGATGTGTTCAAGCTATGTGACTGTTTTCGTTTGGTTTGTGGTAGTCAGTATCTTAGTCGAGCTTGCATGTGTACTTGGAGTGCGATTTTGGCTTTGGTGTCTTCATGAAAGTTGAAGCTAACATCTTGTCGTATGACATACTCGAATTTCATGGAAAACGATGGTGATATGTGGGGTCAAAAGCTTTTGTTATACGGAGACCTCAGATCTGCGAAATCTTCACTGACCTTTTGTTGATTTCTTGGTTGCATGTTGATTTCTGTTGGAGATCTCACCTTGTTGTCTTCTTGAAAGTTGTAGAAACACCTTAAGCTACAACATAATCAAATTTGAAGCAAAAATAACAAGTATAACTTGGTGAATCTGTTAGATCTTGGAGATGGTTGATTCTGGTGAGGTGTACCGAGACACCCGAGACTTCATGGGTTAAAATGGTGACCATAATATGGTTATTTGACCTATATCCCTTCATGAAAATTGTAAAGGACATATTTTTACATAACATACTTAAATTTCAGAAGGAACGAAAAGAGATTTTATGGGTGAAATCTAGGAAATACGGAGGAGTGTGTTCTGGACGTCGCGGTAGAGATTCCAGAAGTTTCGTGGGGTTGTATAAATTAATCTAAAAATAATTCGGCTTATAGTTCTGCATGAAAAGTGCACGAAAAATGTGTTGGCTATCACCCTGAAATTTCGTAATTTTTGAGGGCCATATGAGTATTTTAATCAATTTATTTGGAAACTGTGCAATTCTGGTCATTATCCGAATATCATGTGCTATTTTGTGAAAATTGTGAAATTAGGTGAAATTCAATTTGGCCATGAATTTTGTTTGAAATTGGATTTTAATTGGTTTTTTTATGATTGTTTGAATATTATGATTTTGGGAAAATCATAGATATTAAATTTAATATTTATTTATGAAAAAAAATAAATCTAATAAAATAATAATAAAATAATGAAATAATAAAATAAAATAGATTTTTATTTGGCCATGGATTCAATTCCATTTGTGTGGCACTTGTGTGATGAGGTCTTTGTACATGCATTAAGTTGAAATACTTATGTGATTAAGCTATGACATGTGCATGACATGTGAATTGAAATGCAAGTGTGATATGTTTGATGCCATGCCAAATTTCCATGTTAAATTGAGATAAAAGATAAATGTGGATGAGAATGAGGTTGTGGTGGAGGTTGTGGTGGCTCGGTGGCGTAATTCCAGAGAGATTCCTGGGAGTTTCGGGATGCACGAATGTGGGGGCGGAAGCCTGTCGGAGGTTTCTGAAGGGAAGTGACTCGCGATGCCGGGATTGGGGTGCGAGATCCCAGGCTAGAAGGGTAAGGGCCGGAAGCCACTGTCGGAGGTTTCGCAGAAGGGTGTCTCGTGATGCTAGTTGAGATGCGAGATCCCGGAATGTGGGGCCGAAGCCCGGTGGCCATGAGATGGGTGGAATGCGGGATCACTGTCGGAGGTTTTACTGCCGAAGGGATGGTGATGGTGGTGATGATTTGAGAAAGATAATGTGCGGATCAATTGATAAGTAAAAGTGGAAATTGATCTATGATGTGATATGCATGGTGATGCATGGCTAATGATATGATATGTGGTGATGCATGGCTAATGATATGATGCTTGATATGCATGGTGATGCGGCTAATAATAAATATAGTGTATTATGCATGGTGATGCATGGCTAATGATGATATGATATGCATGGTGATGCATGGCTAATGATGATGTGATATGCGTGCATGGCTAATGATGATGTGATACATTGATGTAGCTATGTAAATATGATGTGATATGCATGGTATGCATGGCTAATAATGATATGATGTGATATGCATGGTGATGCATGGCTAATATTGATATGATATGCATGGTGATGCATGGCTAATGATGTGATATGCTGCAGTGATGCATGGCTAATGATGTGATATGCACGGTGATGCATGGCTAATGATGATAATGATATGCATGGTGATGCATGGTTAATGATGATGTATTATGCATGATGATACATGGCCATGATGATGATATATATGCTATAATGATGCATGAATATGCTGACATCAAAAGGTAAGCAATGCCCGCATTGTATGATGATATGCATGGTGCACCGAGTTGTTATTGGATTTCCCATATGCTGAGTGGTTGTCTTTCACCCCTTTTGGGGATAACATTTCAGATTAGCACTATGTCGCTACTGCTATTTCGCGTGGGGTATTTTACGGTCGTCTGATGTTGAGGTGGAGTGTACGGAGATGGATTGTCCTACGTGCTCGGATTGACGTTTTTATCCGGAGTGCGATGCTTAGTTATGTATGATATCGGCCACGGGGCCCCGTTACAAGAGTTCCCTGCCTCAGGCACGTTTGTGGATGGAGAGATGCGAGGGATGCTGCCGCCGCCACCACTTGATGCACCGGTTGGGTGTGAGACTCGCGCGCGGCGAGTAGGAGCTGAATCTCTTTTTGATGTAGTTAGTCGACGCCGATGGGAGGGTTCCTTGTTCACACATGATGTTAGGGTGAGGTTTCTTTTTGAGGTTTTAGGCTGGACATGGCTGAGTCTAGCTTTTCCTTGTTATGTACCGACCCGAGTAGTCCCATCTTGAAAATATATGTAAATAATGTGTCGGCGTTTGTTTATAAAAATCCCGATGTTTAGGCGGTGTGTATTTGTATCATGGGTTAGAAGGGAGATAGATGACGATGTGAATTTTGCTTCCGCTATGAGTCACGCATGGGACCGCTTTTAAAAAAAAAAAAAAAAAAAAAAAATGCCTGTAATGCGGCAAGGCTAATTTAGCCAAGAGATAGAGATGGTAAAAGATAACACAGAGTCTTGTGTGACACACGAAGGGTTCGGGTGTCACATGAGCAATGGAAATACCTTTCTTTATTTTGGTTATCAGTCACGATTCGTGAGAGAACTCTATACCACTGTAGTCATGGAATCTTAGACTTATCTCTGAAGTGTATAGATGGGGGGCGTGTGTAGGATGGCTTGCCTTTCATAGTCTGACAAGCCTGCGATTCCAGCATGTTCGATCAATCTTATATTCTTCTTAATTATGTCCTAATAATCCTTAGTGGAATCGGTGATTTAGGCAAACAAAATCATCATGCAAAATCCATTTGGAAAATGCATTAAGTGTTTTAAATGTGAAAGATTTTGCACAAATGATTGAATTTGCTCAAAATGCTTTATCGACAAAATTGTATTTACAAATGTGTAAGTTTTGAACATCAAAGGAGTTATTCACAAGGGTTATTCACATATGGGTGTCGATGGGTTGTCCTTATTAAGTAGGGAAATGACACTGAAGGATCGGCGAGAGGTTGGAAATTTGATCATTGATCTAATGAGTGCTGCTTTTGCCCCTGCGGGAGAGAGAAGATGAAAATGTATCAATCGACGGGGCCAAAATTAAGTATGAATTGAGGCCATAAGGGTTTCTGCCATTTGCTTTGGCGATACTTGAGAAGCCATTTTACTGGGAGAGCTCATTAAGGTCTTACATGCCTCTCATTGATTTGTTTTCCACATCTTTGACGATCAAGTGATCCTACAATAGACAAGAGGGAATGTGTTAGCCATGAAATCTTTCAAGAGTCGAATAATTGGCAGTACAACTTTACCCTTCACTAGTTTGTAGATGATTAGATGGACACAGGTGAGAAAGGGACACGAAGTCATATGTCCCTTGCTTCGTTCGGTCAATTATTCTCTGAATTGGCTCTGAATGACATGTCATTTTACACGAAGTCGGGTGAATTCGATACGGGTCATTTCCATGTACTAGCTTGGCAAGTATTGATTTGTCAAATCTAACCATCAAGTTTGGCTCTTGAATCCCGTGCTTCGCGATAGTGAAAATATGTCAAAGTGAGTTTAGAGAGGAGTATTAGAAGCGTCTGGAATTACCCTTCTCTAGAGTTTGTATATGCTGACTCCTACGGATATTTGAATGTTGATGACGGCTCTTTGTCTCGGCACGGTTCAACGTCTCCTTTGATGGGCTTTCCTCATTTGTGGCCATGTGTGCAAGATTGATGGTCATTGATTCATCTTCAACGCCTTCCTTCTATGGAATTTTCTTCTATCTTATATGAACATGTTGACACCTAGATTTTGACGGTCCGTTTAGTTATTTATCGCATCAAAATTGGGTTTAATCAATAATTAATTAATTGCATAGCATTTAGTTGTAGGTGCATTTATTTTTATTTGCATTTCTTGGACCGGTGGTGGATGGGTTGAATTAGTGATTTTGGGTTTTAAATTAATAGGCTGGACTAAGCCCATGAAGAAAATTAACACAAGCCCGTCGTTATGTTTAATTAATTATCTTGTGAAAATTTAAGATTTGATGCGTATTATGATGATTTTGGAAATTAAAAAATGTGCTTGTAATCTTAAAGTTTGGAATATTAAGGAGGATAAGGAATATTCTAAAATATTTTGTTGCGGATGGATATCTCGAAAGATTTTAGAATTGGATAATGAGTTTTATCTAAAGTGAATTATTTGGAAAAATCTTCACAAAAATTCCAGTTTATCTTCAATCGTAGTCGGCATATAAAATCTTCAATGAATTAGAATTAGATTTTCTTGTGGACTATAATGAGGTCTTGAGTCGTGATAATTATGTGGCCAGGCCCATGATAGGATGCTCACTAACCTTGGCGGGGTTGTCCGTTGGACGGGCGCACGCCATCCAACACAATGAGGAACTTCTTTTCCAATTCGATGCGGTGCATTTCCGTCATCTCGTGCAAATTCATGTCCTTCACCTCCCTCGCTAGCTTCCCCATTTGCTTCAGTATCTCGAATAAGAAATCCTGCATGCCCATTCCGACTGTGAGGCGGACCGAAGCGCACCACTCAAAGCCCAGGCGTCTTCCTGTAGACGCATCTCGTGACGAACGTCTTGCTGACGCCTTGCCCACCCCAAATCAAAGTGCAACCAAGATTTCCCTCTCTCGTTCCGTCCCTCCCAAGTAATATTATATTCTCCTTCTCATTCTGCCACAACAAGTTCATTGATGCTTGCTGTTGGGAATAACGGATCCCCAAAAAGCCGGATTCGACACTAAATCGAACCCCTAAAATGAATGCGGAAGGTCATGGAAATACATGTCAGCCGTCTGCGCGCCTTGGAATCGGCGTGCGCTTGTTGTCTGGTCGCCTGCTTGTCAAAGTTTGAGGAAGAAGCCGATCCCGTTCGATCCGATGACTTCGGTGGCTATGAGAAGGAAGATGCATCGTCGTTTGCGCTCGCTTTTCTTTTAGAGGGAGAGAGGGAGAGAACGTACGTCTTAAATGCCAAAAGTGCATTCTCCCTCTCTTTCCTCCCTTATATATGTCCGCCGAACGAAGAGGAAAGGAGCGTCTTTTCATCCATGTCCCTCCATCCACGGGCCCTAATCATGTGGGCCGGGCTTTCAGCTAGCAGGCGGACGGGCCTTAAGCCCATCACATAAAACCATCATCTCCCACTCGCACATGGTGGGCCGAATATGATTCTCTTTCCTCTCTTCACATTCATACCGGTGAATAATCCGTGCGGCAAACATACTTTGAGAGCTCGTTGCTATACATCTGGTAGGAATATATAGCAGCTCATAATGGGCATCACATCTGAGTAGATTTAGTATGCAATACCTTAGATCGATCGATCACATTTACATCTCTCTTGATCTCTTTTAAATAATGATATATATTGTATTCACAATTATGATTATCCAAGACAGTCATAATTGATTTAGCGGTGAATAAAGAATACAATGTGATTTTCAAAATCGATCTTCCTATTTCCTTCAAACTCTCAATTTCAGTTCAGCTTGCTTTTCTAGAAATGCCCCATTAGATCGAATCAACTCATGACCATTGGTAACATCCTAAGATAGCAAACACTAAATAGAAATCTTGAGAATAAGTAAGAGTCATGGGGGACTAAAAATTGAGGAACTCTTTTCACCTCAAAGAGTCTCTACGACATAAAAGTTGAGATCAAACTTTTTGCCCTCTTATTAGTCGTCTCATGCATCCGTAGTATGAAAATACATTACGGTATTAACTCCTTTCCATAGGAGCGTATGTCTACACTTTCAATACCGTATAGATGATAGTTCGGACATACCCAATGTCTAGCTTGAGTTCACGCATCTACTCATTCACAAAATTCATCGAACTCACATCGGCATCATAGACAGATAAAGTAAAATATGTGGGGTATTTTACTTTCGGACATAGTACATATTATGTCCTCATCTTAACACTCAGTTAATCGACATACATGTTTTAGCTTGAGCTCTCGATTATCACCTGGATAATAAGCTTAAAAATAGTCTCATCTTTATTTATCACACGGTAAATAGAGCGTTACCCGTGTGAGTGGGCCAATCTCTTTATATCCGTTCGACATACTTTCTCAACTTAAAGTAATGCACGAGCATTAAGATACATAAAGATCAAACAAATATTCATAGGCATTAATGATGAAAACACAAATTCATCAAATGTGAACAACAGGGAAATTACAATATTCGATACACATCGGTCTCACAAATCCTAGAGATTTCATATGGCCACAAAACACATCTCTAGGTATTGAACTTTGTCATAGGATCTGCTACCATTCTATGCGTAATATGTGCTTTAAGTTCATCTTTTCGTGTAATCGCATCTTTGACGAAGTATACTTGAGTATCTATGTGTTTGGTTTGCCATGATATTTTGGATCTTTGGTGTACACTTTTGCTGCTTGGCTATCACGGTTAACCAATAATGAATCTGCAGCACTTTCATGCTAACACTAAATGATCCAAAAAATCTTTTAAGCCAAACTCCTTCTTATCTGCTGCTGATAATGCCACGAACTCCAATTTACATCGTGGACAAGGCTATACACGTTTGTTTTCTTACTTTTGCTCCAACATATGGTGCATTATTCGGTAAGAAAACAAAACCAGATGTAGATTTCCTTTCATTTAAATCTCCTCCCAATCAGCATTAGAATAGCCTTAGAGTCGCGTCTTTTCCTTAATAACTCAGTATAATCAGCAGTCCCATTTAGATACTTCAGTATTCTCTTAACGGCTTTCAATGTGCTAGACCTGGATTGGATTGATATCTTCTCACCATTCCAACTGCAAAACATATGTCAGTCTGCTTGTACATCATAGCGTACTTCAGCTCAAATAGCACTAGCATAAAACATGTTTCATTTGTTCCTTCGCTTGTGGAGTCCTTGGACACGATCTATGGCTCAATCTTTCACCTTTTGCAATAGGGAGTGTATGGGTTTACAATCTTGCATACGAATTCGTTCAAGAACCTTATTTATATATATATTTCTTGCGAAAGAGATAACGATCTCTTCGAACGATCTCTTGAAATCTGCTCAAGAATGTATGCAGCCTCACCCATATCCTTCATCTCAAGTTGGAAGATAATCAACTCTTGTAGTATTAACAAGCTCCATATTGCTTCCGAAGGTAGTATATCATCAACATATAATGATATGATCACAAATTGATCCTTGGATCTTTTGATATATACACAATGATCCTCATCTATCATTGTAAAGTCATGTGCCATTAGGCATTATGAAAACGTATATACCATTGTCTCGATGGCTTGGCAAAGGCCATATATCGACCTCAAAAGTTGACATACCTTTTCTTCTTGGCCTTTCACTATGAAACGATGTAGGTTGTTTCATATTTATTTTTCCTCTAATTCTCCATTGAAAAAGCAGTCTTTACATCCATTTAATATAACTTAAGATCCATACTAGTCACTTTATTCTAGAATAATGCGAATCGAATCGGTAAATCTGGGTACGGGAGAAAATGTTTCTTCATAATCAAATCCTTCATGTTGGTTATACCCTTTTTCGCCACAAAGGCGAGCCTTATGCCTTTCTATCGGAGCCATCAGCTTTTCGCTTTATTTTGAGAACTCACTTGTTCCCCGATAGGCTGCGTCGCTTTTGGAAGATCGGCGGTTCTCGAGACTTGGTTTTATTTCATTGACTCCCATTTTTTTCTTCCATTGGCATGAATCCATTTTTCCTTACTAGGGCAATTGAGCCTCATTAATATTTCTTGGCTCATCCTCATCTTGTGGAGCAATCATAAAAGTTTCCCCTTCAATGTCAAAACGTCGACGAGAATACTTTGGCGACTTGTTCACCATATGGGAGATTGTACACTCAGCACATCATTTCCCATTATGCTCCCACTTGGATTAGATAATGATGATGTTGTCTCATCATGTGGGTGTAATTGAGAATGAGTTGAATTCAATTCATCACTTCTCATATTACCCCTACTTGGACTGAACTCCACTAATATCCATTATCTTGATCAAGGTTTCAAATAGGGAGTAATCTTCCCCTGATTTAAGCCCTTCTTAGGAAATTCATCTTCTAAGAATGTGACATCTGTGATTCAAATTCAGTTATACTCTCACTTTCCTGCTCACCTATGAACACATACCCTTTCGAGTGTTCGGAGTATCTGCGTTAAAATACTCTTATTTCCTTTGGGACAAATTTCCCAAATTTGTGAGAGGACTCATGAGTATAGGCAGCACAACCCCATGGCTTAAGAAAATTTAAGTCCGATTTTCTACCTATCCATAACTCATATGGAATGGAAGTAAGCGATTTGGAAGGCACTCGGTTAAGTATATATGCAGCAATTAACAACGCATCACTCCAAAAAGTGATAGGTAAGTTAGCATGCGCCATCATAGACCTAACCATTTCCAGTAGGGTTCTGTTCTTCTTCTCTGCAACACCATTTTGTTGAGGAGTATATGGAATAGACAACTGTCTTTCTATTCCTTTTTCATCACATAATTTTCTGAACTCATTAAATAAATATTATCGACCTCGATCGGATCTCAATGCTTTTATTTTCTTGTCTAATTGATTTTCTTTCAAGTTCCATAAACCTTTTGAAACAACATAATGCTTGATTTATGAAATCAAATAAACATATCGAATCGAGTATAATCATTATAAAAGTGATGAAATAAACAGCCCCATGCACTTCTTCTCACATTCATTGGACCACGAGACGTCGAATGGATTAAATGCAGATGAAATTTAGCTATTTTACCTTTTCCAAATGGTTTTCTTTGTCGTTTTTTCCTAGGCAATACTTACATAAATAAATCGACTTTTCAATGTTGCCCAACAAGCCCTCTTTGGCTAGTCTATTCATATGTTGTTGGCCAATATGACCAAGTCTAGCATGTCACATAATCACATCATTATCATAATAAGTAGAAAAACGTGAAACAAGGGGCATAACAAATATTGACATCGCCACCAGATCGACATCTAGTATAATAAAACCATCCAGAAAATAACCACAACCATAGTAGTTTGTATCCAAATACAAATCTACATCTCTATTATGGAATTCATATTAAAACCAAGCGTAACCAACACCAAAACAGACACAAAAATTTTGTGAATCTCCGGAGCATATAGGAACAAAGTGCGTGCCCACATGTTCGGTTAGTGCAATCCCTTTAACTTCAACTACGGAGTTATTTCTCACATAGATACACTTAGTTCTAGTTGGTATCGTCGAATTCCACGAAAGATTCTCTATCCTTTGCTTTATATTTTATCGCTCATGAATCTATATTCCACAAAGGATTGGATTCAGCCAATAATACAGAACTTGACACATAAGCAAAGTTCTTAAATACACAAGAGGTGTTTACCTTTTTCGGCTCACAACAGGTGCGAGCATAGTGACATTTCTTGTCACAATTGTAACACCTCACCCTTGACATTTTCTTCACTTGAGGACGTTTTCCTCTCTTGTGTTGGTTAAGGACTTGACCCTTTGCATTCCCACATATTGAGCGAATCAATACGCTTTTGCGCTAGGAAGCCCAAGCCCTTTATGAGCTGAACCAGCATTGCAAATATCTATTTTCGGCTCAAATGCCGTTAGGCGGTCCTCTACTAGCTCAAGGTGGCGCATGGCATTCTCAAGATCTTCTATAACATGGTCAAGAGCTTCTAGTGCTTTTTTCTTTTCCAGCACATATTGAATCTTCATATTCAATATTTCACAATTTTGCCATTCATATCAGCAATTACGTTCTTAATTGCTAAAACCATCGATCTGAACATATCGGACATACATGCACGAATAATTAATGCCTATCATTTATGCATCTACTTTTTGCACTGAGACCCATCATATCAATGAACAATTTCAAGTAAGGTTTCAGAATCAAAATGTCACTATGTTTCCAATCATCCTCCAAAAATCCTAACTCATAATTATTATTAATATAATTGTCTTATGCAAAATAAATTATATGAAGTTACAAAAACTTCTATGAACTACCTGACAGTCAACAATAACAAAAAGCAAATAATATTGGACATCTAAAAGAATAACAATGCTTTCACATAATACAACTATCCATTACACTAAGCAATATATACAGAAAAATATCAACATAGAAAGAGATATCCACATTCAAAACATCTCAAACTAATCTAAGAAATAAATAGGGAATGTCCTTCTAATCTATCTGTCAAAATATCTGAGAAATTTGAAGGCACATTTGCCAACCATGGAAAAAACTTTTGGAGAGCTTTTATGTCGCCACAGGCGCATTCACTCGCGCCATGTGGCGCTCATTTTAAGGGTTGAAGTTTTGGTTAACTCAATCTATAGTACTTTCTCTTACAAAAGCTACCACTAGCCTCCTATAACCCGGGACCACGTTGACCTCCCATAGCCGATCTAACACTGCTTGCCATTTAGGTGGAAGAGTGTTCATCAAAGCCGGCACCTTCTCAAAAATCCGGCATAAGATAACCATTCCAGATGATTTCTGTATCATCTGATTGACTGACCACATGTGATACTAAATCACCGTCATGCCACCGATAATTAGCTAACTGTCATCAGCCTTTTAAGTCTTGCATTTCCCTCGTCCGTTCTCGGGATTGCAGGTATCCTTGCATAACGCATCATAGTTTCTGCAACAAATGCAGAATTAAAAATGGATTACTTATAATCCATAATGTACATAAGGGAAAATACATAATTTTCCATGATTCATGCAACAAATGCAGAATATAAACAATGGATTACTTATAACCCACATAGACATAATTGAAAAAGAAACAAATTCTTTTTTTTTTTCAAGTCAACGGTCAAAGTCAACAGTCAGTTGCAGTCGGTTCGGTCAACGAAAGTCAACGGTCGACGATCAACGAGGTCAACGGCCGTCGGTCAGCGGTCAGTGGGTCAACGGGCGGTCGGGCCGATCGGGCGGGTCGGATGAACCAGCCGGCACGTGCCCGCGCGTGCGCGGGCTGGTCACGCAGACGCGTTAGGCTGGCACGATGCCGCCGTGTGCGTGGGCTGACGTCACGAAGGCGTCGGCCCCAGCACGTGCGCGGCACGCGCCAGGCTTCCGCACATATCGAGTCGGGTCGGAGTCGCCGGTTGGGTTAGGTCGCCGGTCGAGTTGCCGGCTGGCCAACGATCGTCGGCGACGTCATCGATGGCGTCATCTGGCGGTTAATGTGACGTCGCGGTGGCGTCGGCACGCCCCGGTTGTTGCCCGACAGCGTGCCCGGTCGCTGGCCCCGTCGGCGCACACGTGCCCGATTCGCCACCGTCGCATGGCACGCGCTTGTGGCCCAATCGGCAGCTTAGTGTGTCGCGCTGGCGGCGCCACGACATGTTGATGGACTCATCTCGGCGATCTCTTTCACCTATATCTTCAAAAATTTATTTCGACTTACGAAACTCGAAAAATGGATGAACGGTGCTCGAGTGTCGGGATTTCTCGCCCGATCCGTGTCGGCCGATTATTTTCGCGAAAAATCAATCTAAAAACATAAAAGGGGTCGGGAAAACATGAACTAGGGTTACGATACCAATGTTGGGAATAGTGGATCCCCGAAAACCGAATTCGACACTAAATCGAACCCCCTAAAACGAATACGGAAGATAAGCTCGGAAATACATGTATAACCGATCCTAAAAGCACATCACGGAATCGAATGCGTACCTTGTTAGCCACGAGATTAAACACCAACGTCGAAGTTTGAGGAAAAGAAAACCGTCCCGTTCGATCCGATGACTTCGATTGGCCTTGAAGGGAAGATGGCGTCGCCGTTTGCGATCGCTTTTCTTTTAGAGGAGAGAGGGAGAGGAACGTACGTACTAAATGCCAAAGGGTGCGTTCTCCCTCTCTTTCCTCCCTTATATGTCCCTCCAACGAAAGGAACGCCCCTTTCATCCATGTCCCTCCATCCACGGGCCCTAATCATGTGGGCCGGGCTTTCAGGCCCAACTTGGGCGGACGGGCCTTAAGCCCATCACATAAAACCATCACTTGCCAATCCCATCAATTAGTCAACCTCGCCAGTTTTTTTTGTCTTGCCCTAGAACTGTTGGAAAAATAGACGAGAAGAAAATGAAGAAAATATATTAGGAGAATACGTAACCTTGTTTGTTGTAACCAGAAAATTAATTCGAGAGAGTAAATAAATAAGAAGGGGAGGTAAGATATAGCTAATCGAATCTTTTTCAAGGTGATTAGTTCTCAATCACTATCGATTCCAATCTCCAAGGTAGAACCCTTCCTCTAACTATTACGCATAATTTTGAACCAAAACCGAAATTGCAGCAGAACTAGATAAACAAACAGATTAGACAGCAGCTAATCAGGCTTTTGATTGCAAATGAAGCCCACGAAGCAGATGTATAAAGTACAAGACCATTGCCGGGACTATTATGGCAAAACCAAGGTTAAACATAAGCTCCAGAAGTCAAATATTGAAAAGATCAACAAAACCATTTGTCACTCTTTGGCGAATAAAGCTGCTTTATGAGAAGTCATAAGAGATACCCAAGGCTCCGCTACTTCCGGAAAGATATTTGCATCCTTCCTGTCACGCGAAGCAAGGACGCTCCGACCCATCTTCGGCTGAACATTAACTTTGTTCTTGAATTTAATTTGGGTCTTACTCTTTTTCCCCTCATGCTGAACATTTGACTGAATTTTTGCATTATTGATGTATCGTTGCGAATCCTCTTGTTGAGATGCATTTATGATTTGTATTAAAAAGTCTCAAATTGAATATATTGATATGGTGTATACTAGTTAATATGTACTAATTGGTTTGGATGTTTGTTGCGTGTTGCTGCTTGCCCTTGTCTAGCAATGGCGAGGCAAGCTCACCAATAGGGCTAGTCGCCGGAGAGAGAGAGAGAGAGAGAGAGAGAGAGAGAGAGAGAGAGAGAGAGAGAGAGAATTAATCAAAAAATTTTGAAAAAATGAAAATATTATTTAAAAAATTGTTCGTCGTACTAGCCGGCCAAATTTGGCTGAATGGACTTAATTGATACAATTACAAAGGTTTAAATTGATACATGAACCGTGAATTAAATAAATATGAAAATCTAGGAAATACATGAAGGAAAATTCCAAATAAGGATCTGAAGTGAACTAATTTTCTCAAATAAGGATCGAAATGAACTTTGTGTCGAGATAAAGACCTAAAGTGGACCCATTGTCTCGAGATAAAGACCTGAAATGGTTGAATCAATTCAAATAAGGACTAAGCTTGCTAGTCAACTAAATATTCGCCAACTATCAAACACGTGACATTTCCGACAACCGGAATTTGGGCAATTAGGGAAAATCAACAAATTCTAAAACATAAACAAAAAACCCTAGGTTTTCTACGGTATCCCTCTTCCTTGTACCCATCCTCTGCAAAGTCAAAGACCAAAGTTCTCCCCATTCCTTGTACCCATCCTCCACAAAGTCGAAGACCCAAATTCTCTGTCGGTTGAGGCACGAATTCAAAACAAGAACAAAACCAGATTCTTCTTTCTTTGTTTGCGGAGACACAAATTCTCCGCCGGTCGAGCAAGGCGAGGAGTGACGAGAATCGAGTAATGACAATGACTGGGTAGCGACTTGGTTGAGGAGCAACGAGGGAGAAGAAGAAGAAAACATAAACATCTAAATGAATAACCTAAACTTAATTAATTTAGAATTTTCAATTTTTCCAATCATAAATTTTTGACAAAATTGCCCCTATTTTAATCTTCGGAAAATGTTTGTCAGCGAGCTAAGGCCCTCAATAGAGATTAACTTGATCACTTTGGGTCCTTATTTGATACAAAATTCACTTCGGGTCCTTATCGAAATAATAGATCCACTTCGGTCCTTATTTGACACAAAGTTCACTTTGGGTCATTAATCGAAAAATAGATTCACTTCAGGTCCTTATTTGGAATTTTGCCATACATGAATTAAATAGATACAAGAATTCAGGAGATATATGAGTCAAGAATTAAGTAGATATACAAATCCAAGGGAAAAATTATAAAAAAATTCTTAAACCTATTGCAATTTTTCCAAATTAGCAATGTTCAATAGTGGATAGTTGCCTAGTGAACCCTAGTTTATGCAAATGTAGCGCACTCGGATATATTAAGGGTCTGCATGACAACGTTTCTGTTTCTCCTAATTTCTGTTCTTTTGTTCCCCTAACAAAAAACAGCAAACCTGTTTATTAAAACATTTGTTCAGGAACAGTTTGAGAAGCAAAAAAAGTTGCTTCTTGTTCCGGGGGAACAATTTCTAAGTAAGCTGATTTTCTTTTAATTTTATTTTCTTGCCGCGACTACCGTCAACCGCCCGAAGCCACCGCCGCGATCGCCGCCATCGGTCACCGTCGGTCGCCGCCGCCCCCGTCGCCGCGCCGGCCTCCGCGGTTGCCTCCGCCGGCAGCTGCCGCCACCGCCCGTCGCCATCCGCCATCGGTCGCCGACCACCGCCGCCTCAGCCTTCGGCTGCCCAGCCGCCGCCGCCGCATGATCGCTGGCCGCCGGCGCCACCGCCGACCCGCCGTCGGAAGCCACTCCAGTTGCCCGGCGCCCAAGCAGCTGTTACCCGGCCGTGGAGCGGCGGCGGTCGGCGGTGAAAGTGATCGCGGCCGGCGACTCGTGAGCGACGGCAATCTTGGTGCGGCGGCGCGCGGCGATCCGTCTGCAAAAATATAAAATGAATAAATACAAAAAAGAAATTGTTGCGTTACCAAACACATTTCTATTCTTTTTCTATTCCAGGAGTAGAAATTTTGTGTCGTTCTCGGCAAACGGGTTAACTTTTACTCAGAAATTGTTCCCCCGAGTAGAAATAGAAAAGAACTATTTCTGAAAAAAAAAACTCTTCCAGAAACGAAGCGTTGTCATGCGCAGCCCTAAGTTTCCTTGAATATACAGGAAAAATTCCATCTTTGAATATGTAGGAATCGGTCAATAAAATAATGGTCGATTTGGGAAAATGTACCAAAATAGTTATAAACCTAGCAAATTTAGTGGTAAACATTTAAATTAGATTGACTTAGTTATAAATCTTTTTATATTTATACCAATTCAATCCATCTAAAATTAATTACATGGACACCGATGGTCTTATTGGCATGGCATATGTTGACATATTATTTTTTTTATAATTTTTTTGAATTTTTTTTATTAATGTAATAGGTGTAGAATTTTTTTGTACCTTTCAAAATGGGGAGAAGTGACGTGGAGACGGGTGACGTATCCGCGGGGCAATACGAGGCTAGTTCGTGGCCTTGGACGCGCAAAGCAAGGTAATTACTTTCGATGCGTGGAAAATCAATAATCCCCCAAAGGTGCGATTGTAGTCCTGGTGGAGTTTGACTGGTACATGAACCCGGACATCATGGGACTCTTGGGCCGATGCTGGTTGGTTTGGCAAACGTACGGATTCTCATCGCTTTAGATACTTTTATTTATTTAATTATTTATTTTTGCTAGAGCTGTCCAGTATACTACCGAAAAACAAAAAATAATGGGCGACGAGAAGGGGAAGGTCACTAGAACTCGTCTCTATGAAACCCCTCTTCTCTATAATCAGCTTCGATTTGGTCTCCACATTACGCTTGCAATCTATCTTTAGTTTTCATTATCCGATGGATTCTCAATTGGTCACTTTTCCAATAAATTACGAGCTTTGATTGCAACTATTGATGTTTTATAAAATTTCGAACTTTTTCTTAGTAAAGTACGAAAAAAATGAAAAAAATCTTCCATACACGATGATGCAGGAATTCATCCACAAACAAGGCCCACTTAACCTGTGCATAGTTACTTTTCAACACACAAATTATAAATTTCCTTAAAAATTAATTGCTTCTAAGAAAAAGACAAACTATCGGCGATTGTAAGAATTTCACTGCACCAAATTCATTCAGATCTCTTTCTTTTAGGTAACACGTGCCAATCTACTAAATCATAATTAAATCAATTTTTTTTAATGAATATGAAAGCATATCAATTCCAAAATTTTTAAAAATTCCAAAAGTTCTATAAAATAAATAATATAATTTTTTGGTAACTTATTGATAAGTTATCGAACAAACAATTTAATAGTCACTTAATCTATAACAAAAATAGTCACTTAATATTGTCTGAAACTTATAATTTTTCTTAAAAATTCAAAAAAACATGATATCCACAAAAGGTAAGCTCTTATTTGTAAGGGTGTGCATGATCAGGGCGGGCGGTTCCCGACCTAGACCTAACCACCCTCTAAGGACCGGTTCCGAAAAATTGGAATCGGGATCTACCCGTTTGTTGCATGGATCCATCCCGGAATCGGACCGCCGATCACAGTCCCGGTTCCCGGTGGATCCATGGTGTGAAAGCTAGTACAAGCACCTAGAGGAAGTGAATAGATGCAAAAATAAATTTTCCAGAGAGAAGTGTGCAATTATAATCAACAATAGAATATGAAAATGAAATTAGACTCTTATAAACAAATTGAGTTATAATCAAAGTAAAAGAGCTAAGGGAAGAGAATAAAAACACAAGATTTATAGTGGTTGACTTAATCCAAGCCTACGTTCATTCTTCCGCACCGACAGCCCACCGCTAGATTTCACTATGAATCAAAAGAGTTGTTACAGTAAAGCTCTTTCTTGATTCCACAGTGTAGAGACCTTGCTACACTTCCTTAATGTTTCACAAAAATATAAACTCTCTTTTCAGTACAAGATTTCGCTCAACAATTGAATTGACTAAGAACAATGAGCTTAAAACTTTGGAATTCTTCTATCGCGCACACACTCGAATAACTGGAACATCTTCCTTATATACTCTTCATGTCATCACACCCGTTGGCACTTACCAAAGGAGTTCTTCCAATCTACCCGTTGGACAGAATTAATTAGGGAGATTTTTGAGTTAAGGAATATGTGTCGATAGCCCACCAATTCTGTCGCCCATACAATCGGGATCTAGGTTTCCATAAGTAGAACATTCCAAGTATACTTTGCCAATCAACTAATCCAAAATCCCTGAATCAATCTCAATTTAAATAATGGATTCTGACATGCTATATTCAGCTAAGAGATCTTCTTCAGTTGATAGAATTAAATCCTTAACGAAATACTTAATTTTGGATAAGCCTTCTTCGACGGTCTAGAAATTGTCAATGAGGATAGACTTTGAGTCTTGAGTCTGGTAGTCCGGAGGTTTTCAGATTTTGATGGAAGAGTCTGCAAGTCTTCAGACTAGGCTGATGAAAACGTTTTGTCAACTTCAAACACTCAAGGAAGTTTTCTCCAACAATCCCCCCTTTTTGATGGTGACAAAATTTTCATGCAGATTTGGATAACTTTGTCCTGCAAAACAATACTCAAACGAACATGGATATCTCACAAAAGATAATTAGCTTAGTAAAGATAACATTAAAATCTGTATCCACAGAAAGTAGGTTAGTCTTGTAAATGAGCAACTATCTTTGTCATGAAATACCAATAGTGCTTAAGATAAACAAACGATCAAACAGTCCAAATCCAAATCCGAGTCACAGCCAAACAGCCAACCACAAAAAGTAAAGTCAATCAAACACAAAGTCAAAGTTTAAATCTCAAAAGTTTAAATCTCAAATCTGCACCACATCTCTCCTTTTTGTCAGCATTAAAAGGTAGAGATGAAAAGAGAATGGAATTAGGATTGCTTTAGAACACGAACAAGCTGAAAATCTCCTATTGACTAGACAATCCATTCCAGCTTTTTCAAATCCTCCTTCAATTGAGCCACATTTTCACCCTTGGCATTTGCATGAACTTGAAGAGCAAGGGCATGGATTTGATCATGCAAAAGAAACTGAAGAGGCTTGACCTGCATTTTGCAAGTTTTGAACTTCGCATCCTAGAGCATAAATTTGGCCTCGCATCTCAAGAGAACATTAAGCACTCTGCGAAAGTACGCACAGATTATCACCGAGTTCTGGCTTCTGCATGATCAGAAGGTGTATTGGCAGATGATGGCAAGTCAGCATGATCACGCAGATTGGGCAATGAAACCTCATGGCCTTCCTCAGGAAATTGAGAGACATAGATGTCTTTTGGATTTGCTGGTAAACGACTTACTCCTTCACTAGTGGCAGCAATTGAAGATGTACCTTTTTCTCGAGTATCTCCCCCTTTGTTTCATTGCCTTCGGGCGGTGAGAAGTGTTGGAGAAAACTTCCTTGAGTGTTTTGAAGTTGACAAAACGTTTCCATTAGTCTAGTCTAAAGACTTGCAGACTCTTCCATCAAAGTCGAAGACCTCGGACTGCCCAGGACTCAAGACTCAAAGTCTATCCTCATTGACCGTTTCTAGACCGTCGAAGAAGGCTTATCCGAAATGGAGTATTTCGTTAAGGATTTGATTTTGTTGACTAAAGAAGATCTTTTGGCTGGATATAGCATGTCGGAATCCATTATTCAAATTAAGATTGATTCAGGGATTTTGGATCCGTTGATTGGCGAAGTATACTTGGAAGGTTCTACTTATGGAAACCTAGATCATGATTGTATGGGCGAGCAAAATTGGTGGGCTATCGTCATATTCCTTAAATAACTCGAAATCTTCCTAATTGATTATGTCCAACGAGTAGATTGGAAGAATTCATTTGGTAAGTGCCAACGGGTGTAATGGCATGAAGGAGTATATAAGGAAGACGTTCTAGTTGTTTGAATGTGTGCGCGATAGAAGAATTCCAAAGTCTGAAGCTCATTGTTCTTAGTCAATTAAATTGTTGAGCGAAATCTTGTACGCAAAAGAGAGTCTATATCTTTGAGAGACCTTGAGGAAATGTAGCGAGTCTCTACTGCTTGTGGAATCAAGGAAGAGCTTTACTGTAACAACTCTTTTGTTTCATAGTGAAATCCAGCCGGTGGGCTGTCAGTGCGGAAGAGTGGACGTAGGCTTGGATTAAGCCGAACCACTATAAACCCTGTGTTCTTATTCTCTTCCCTACGCTCTTTTACTTTGATCGTAACTCGATTTGTTTACAAGAGTCTAATTTCCTTTTCATAATCTATTGCTGATTTGAGTTGCACACTCACTCGGGAAATTTGTTTTTACACCTATTTACCCCCTCTAGGTGCTCGTACTAGCTTTCACAATTGGTATCAAAGCTTGTGTACTCACTTAAGTTGAAGTGTTTTTACTTGAGTTAAAGATCCATGACTAGTATGTTGGCTTCGGGACTAGTTAAAGGGCAAGCAATATCGAGACCTCCTTATTTTGATGGAAATGAATACAACATATGGAAAAACAAGATGAATGCATTCCTAAGATCAAAGGATCCTCGGAATGGGATGTGATAGATAAATGAATTATTCCTAAAGCTGCACCGAGTCTCGAAAGAGGAAAAGAAGCCATTGAGCTTAGTGAAATAACTCAAGAAGAGATAACCAAGAGACAAGCTCTTGATGCAAAAGTAATTTATTCTTTATATTGTGCATTATCTCCCGATGAGTATAACAAAATATCTTCTTGTGAAACAGCTAAAGAAGTTTGGGATAGATTACACATCACCTATGAAGGAACTGATCGAGTGAAAGAAACCAGAATTAACATTCTACTCGGTCAATACGAAGCATTCAAAATGAAATCAGGAAAATCTATCATTGATATATTTAGTCATTTTACATAAATCGTAAATGGTCTTGATTATTAAGATCAACCAATTTCTGGACCCATGAAGGTAAACAAGCTATTATGGACTGTCCAAGGATTGGAATCACATAAAGATCTCAATAAGGGAGACACAAAGAATCATGCCACTCTATGTTGACGAATTGGTTGGGACTCTTGGTCTTATGAAGTGGAGCAAATCAACGAAGATGAAGATCCTAAAGGTAAGAAATGCATTGCATTAAAATCTAATGATGATTCTGATGTCACAGATTCCGAAGACGATATGGATGATGAAGAGCTTACTCTCATGATAAGAAAATTCAGAAAACTAAACAGAAATGGGAGAAGATTTAATCCAAAGAAACAAAGTTTCAAAAGCAACAGACTAAGTCAGTTGAGGATAATGAATCTAATAAAGATGTAGTTTGCTTAAAATGTAAGAAAAATGGACACATCAAACCCAATTGTTCCCTTCTGAGGAAAAAGAAATGAAAAGCTGAGAAATATCGAAATGCACTTAAAGCAGAAACTTGGAGTGATACAGAATGTAAGGAAAGTGATGATGATTATGCCAATATTTGTCTCATGGCACAATTAGACTCAAATTCAGACAGTGAAGTGGATGTAAGTAATTTGAAAATCCCTACTAAAGTCTCTAGATACATTGATGAATTATGTCTTAGTCTCAAAACTTCTCTAAAGATTTCCAAACTTAAAAGAGAAAATTCAGTACTTGAAACAACAGTAAAATGTTTGGAAAGAAAATGTCAAAAGTTTAGACAAAAGTGTTACTACTTTGAAAGAAAATGCAAACAATCTTTCAAAAGAAAATGCATTCTTAAAAAATGATATCTTAAGTATTTCTAAAAAATTTCTATAGGATCTAAGAAACTTGAAAAAATTTCAGCACAAAAACCTTACTTCAACAAATCAGGCTTAGGAATGACTACATCAAACCATTCCTCTAATTGATTTTCCTAAAATAAAGGAAAGAATTAAGCAAAGATTTACAAGAGATTCTTACAAAAATCATTTCCAAAATTTTTTGTAAAACTAGTAGGTCACAATGCTCTTAAATGTTCTAAATGCAATAGCTCAGATCATTTTAAGAAAGAATGTCATTTGATTTGGAAACTGTTAAGAAGGTATGGGCAAATACCGTATATTACACTAACACCAATGGACCCAAGAAAATATGGGTACCAAATAAAGCTTGAGTCTCTTTTCTAAATGCAGGTCACTATCAAGAAAAATGTTAAATGATACATGGATAGTGGATGCTCAAGACATATGACGGAGATTCAAATTACTTCATAAAGCTTGTACAAGTTAATGGTGGAAAAGTTTCTTTTGGAGGAAACAACAAATGAAGAATTGTGGGATACGAAATCTAAAGATTGGAAGCCTTACGATCGGTAATGTTTCCTTAGTGAAAGGACTCAACTACAATTTGCTGAGTATCAGTTAGCTGTGCGACACCGGTTTCAAAATCAACTTTCAAGAAGGAATATGTTCAAGAACCAGTAAAGACTCCTCTCGGTCTTTCACGAATTCGAAGACATGGGAATATCTACCTCTTGGATATCAAACCGGATGAAACTCAATGTCTAATCTCAATTCAAGAAAAAACAAACTTATGGCATAGAAAACTTAGGCATATCAACATGAAGCAAATAGCCAAAATCTCGGTAAAGCTTGTTCGTGGACTACCCAATCGACATACCAAAAGTCTGATCTATGCACACCATGCGTGTTGGGAAAACATGTAAGAATTTCATTCAAACCAATAAATCAAGTATCCACTAATCGTGTACTGCAACTCTTGCATATGGATCTCTTCGAACCAACTAGAACTCAGAGCATTGGAGGTAAGAAATACTATTTAGTAATTGTGGATGATTATTCACAATTCACTTGGGTATATTTCCTAGTAAGTAAGTCTGAAACATTTTATTATTTTATAAAGTTTGCTAAAAAGGTCCAAAATGAGAAATTGTATGTTATTTCAAGTATACGGACATACCATGGAGGTGAATTTAAAAATCAAGACTTTACAAAATTCTGTGATGAATTTGGGTTTCGGCATGTGTTCTCTTCACCATATACTCGAGCAAAATGGAGTTGTGGAAAGAAAGAATAAGTCACTTCAAGAAATAGCTAGAACTCTTTTAATTGAAAGTAACATATTTTTTTTTTTTTTTTGGGCTGAAGCGGTTTCACGCATGTTATATTATTAATAGAGTCTTCTTGAGGCCTATTCTGGAGAAAACTCCTTATGAGTTATTCAAAGGAAAGAAGCCCATTGTTTCATATTTTCATGTGTTTTGATGTAAATGTTTTATATTGAAAAATGCAAATGATCGAGTTGGTAAGTTTGAAGAAAAATCAGATGAATGTATTTTCCTTGGATATTCTATCTTAAGCAAAGCTTACATAGTTTACAACAAAATGACTCAATCTGTGAAAGAATCGATGAATGTTAAATTTCAAGACTTTATGCAAAATCAATCGATTCACACTCATCTTGAAGAATCTGAACCTGCTCCAGACTCTACAAAGTCTAAATCTTCAGAAGCAGCTCAAACTTCAGAAGACAAGCAACAAATGATCAACGAAGATTCAAATGAGGAAAAAGATCAACAGTCTGACAAATCAACCAGCAACTGGAAGCATAAGTCCAGTCATCCCAAAGATCTCATTATTGGTGATATTAATGAAGGAATTCGCACAAGATCCAAAAGGCGTGAAGAGTCTAGTCTTTGTAGCTCTTATTTCTGAAATAGAACCCAAAAGCATAGAAGAAGCTTTAACTGATGAAAGCTGGATTGAAGCTATGCAAGAAGAACTCAGGCAATTCAGCATCAATGATGTCTGGGAATTGACTCCTAAACCGAAAGGTAAATCCATTATTGGAGCTAAATGGGTTTTTAGGAACAAGATAAACGAGAAAGGAAAAGTTGTAAGAAACAAAGCAAGACTCATGGCCAAGGGATATACGTAAGAAGAAGGGATAGACTATGATGAGACTTACACACCAGTAGCAAGGTTAGAAGCAATTAAATTATTACTTGTTTTTGCCTGTCATAAGAATTTCAGGTTATTCCAAATAGACGTCAAAAGTGCTTTCCTAAATGGATTTATCCAAGAGGAAGTCTATGTGGAACAACCACCCAGTTTTGAAGACTCAAGGAAATCAGACTCTGTATTTAGATTGAAAAAGGCTATATATGGTTTAAAGCAAGCACCTCGACCTTGGTACGACAGACTAAGTAAGTTTTTAATTCAAAATGGCTTTGTCAAAGGTAAAGTAGATACTACATTGTTTATCAAGAAAGAAAGCAAAAGCCTTTTACTTGTTCAAATTTATGTTGATGATATTTTTTTGGATCTTCTAATGAAAATCTGTGCAAGAAATTCTCTAAGTTTATGCAGGATGAGTTTAAAATGAGCATGATGGGTGAACTAACCTTCTTTTTCGGGCTTCAAGTGAAATAACTGAAGGAATGAACCTTTATTCATCAAGAAAAATATGCTAAAGAACTTGTCAAAAAGTTTGGACTGGAGAATTGCAAAAAGACTGATATACCAATGTCAAGTTCTTTGAAGCTAGACAAAGATGAGGAAGGAAAGAAAGTTGACCAGAAGTTATACAGGAGTATCATTAGTTCACTTCTTTATCTAACTGCTTCTAGACCTGACATTTTGTTTAGTGTTTGTATTTGTGCCAGATTTCAATCAGACCCTAAAGAATCTCATCTAAGTGCTGCAAAGCGTGTTATCAAATACATTGGCTCAATTTCAAATTTGGGTCTCTGGTATCCTGAAGAATGAGACTTTACTCTTCTTGGATACTCAGATGCAGACCTAGCCGGATGCAGAGTTGATAGAAAGAGTACCTCAGGCACCTGTCAACTACTTGAAAACAGAACAGTGTCTTGGTTTTCAAAGAAGCAAAGTACCGTAGCTCTTTCTACAACAGAAGCAAAGTATATAGCTCTTAGAAGTTGTTGTTCACAAATTCTGTGGATAAAGCAACAACTAAGAGACTTTGGAATTGAAGATTCATGCACTGAGATTAAATGTGACAACACTAGCGTAATCAATCTCACCAAAAATCCGATTATTCACTCAAGAGCAAAACATATAGAGATTCGACATCATTTCATTAGAGATCATGTTCAAAATGGAGAAGTTTCGATTCAGTTTATTGATTCAAAGGATCAACTTGCGGATATATTTATAAAGCCTTTGGAGAAAAATCAATTTGAAGTTATTCGTTACATACTCAATATCTTAAAGTCTGAGGAAGTTCAAACTCAAGACTGAAAGTCTAAAGACAATGAGACTTAGACGATCAAGATTTACGACTGTAAGTTAGTTCTATTTTAGAAAGTTATCTCTCGGACCAAATCTTGAAAATGTACAATCATCTATCCGAAATTGTTTGATGTTATTTTCCCAGTTTTCGTGATTATTGCAATCATTCCTTTTCGAAAAAAGAAGTTATTTTTAAAATGACATTTATCTAATTTTTGAAAAGGCAGTTATTTTTTTTAAAAAAATGCATTTTTAAATTTCCTTTTTACGACGCTCCGTATGCCTCGCTTCGACTGCCTTATATACTGTTGGTTCTTCTTCGTTTTACTCACAAAAACCCTAAGAGAGCACAGATCTTCCACTTATGTCTTCTTTTCTTGTTTAATCCTCGAAAAGTTTTCATATTTCTTGGGAAACAAGCTTGGAATCTCTCAAAGACTGTGAAAGATGTCGTCTCAAAGAAAGTCTTCGAGGATCGCGAACATGGGACCACAGCAAATGTGTGAGGGGCCTACGCACTTTGATCTCACCGAGGAATAAGAATCTCTAGACAGCAGCAGAGCCCACAACATTCTCGCAAATAGCGTCCATCTCCTCCATCTAGACCTCGAGTGTTGCACATCGAGAAGAGGAAGAAATCATCGAAGATGCGTAACCCGTAAGAACTCATAAGCCCGCTTTTACTTACAAACTTTACCATGCTTTGAAGAGGAGTGGTACTCCGTTGAACTATATTGGTGAATTTTTGAAAGACAAAGGGTATAGAAATGAAACTTTCTTTTTACGCACAATGGAACGATTGGGAATTGCCCCTGCAGGGTCGACGGAAGAAGCATTGGCAAATATTCCAAGCGATCCACGTGTTGGAGGGCTGAGTCAACCTGATGGGAATGATGATGATAGGATGTACAATCAATTTAAACCTAGAATGGGTGTTGCGGCAAAAATCCGAAGCAAAAGGACAGACTTGTTTCGCTCGGAGGAACACAAGCAACTGTACTCTAAGTTGCTAAAGCGTGGTGTGATAAACCCTAGAAGTGTGGACTTTGATTTTCTTGACTCTCTTAATGTCAATCTGCGAGAAAAATTCAATCTTCTTCAACTCGAACAGTTTTGTTCTGAAACGACAGAGGTTTATGCTGAACTTACTGCTTACTTCTATTCGAATCTCAGTTTCTTAGATGCGAATAGATTCTTTTTCAGTGTTCGAGATCAGGACTATGTGGTTGACATGAATACATTGGCTAATGTGATTGGGGTTGAAAGAGGGAGATATCAACCTATGAGTGTGTCTATTGCTCGTGCAATGATAGAGTTTGTTCAGGATAGAACAACGAAAGGAAAGATTTCCTATTCGAGGATGAATGCGTCCAACATTTTGCTTCACAAAATAGTAATTAACTGCCTCGAGACCAAAATCAACTTCAAAGACCGACGTTTCAAACTCGGAGGCAAAGCGATGTATGCCATCAATGCTTTGGCAAAAAGTTATCTTCTCCACACACTATTATGTTCCACATGTACAGAACAATGGTGAAGGACAAGGGTCAACTTCCTTACTCAGCACATGTGACCAAGTTATTCAGACATTTGAATGTTCAGCCTCCCCGGATTCTTTGTGTTCGAAGATGCGATCAAATGGTGGTGGGACTGAGAATGGTCTCTAAAATGCGTCTGAAGGAACTCAACAAGGCTTTAGAGCAATTCAAGGTGAAAACCCCCGTCAAGACTCATCTAGTCTCTTCAGCTGCAAAGCGGAAAGGGAAGGAGCCCATGGTTGCTCCATCCAAGAAAAGAAGAGCACTCATCATTGAGGATGAAGAGGATGAGGATGATATCACCATTTCTGTGATGGCATTGAAGAACTTGAGTCGTTCTCTTCCATAGACAATGGAGAGACAAGAACAAGACAAGGATGAGACAGAACAGAGGATTGGAGAGAGAGAAGAATTGGAGAAAGAAGTAGAGGAGGAAATGATTGAGGAAGAAGAAGAAGAGGGCAGAGGAGAACAAGCAGAAGCAGAGCATGAGGAATATTTTCTCCACTTGAAGGCATGGAAATAGGGGGAGATCCCCGAGAAAAGGGGTACGTCCTCATTTCCCCCACCGGTGAAAGAGTAAGTCGCTCTCCAGCGATTCGAGAGGACATCTATGCCTCTCAATTTCTTGAGGAGGGACCTAATGTTTCATTGCCCAATCTGCGTGACCATGCTGACTTGCCATCATCTGCCAATACTCCGTCGATCGAGCAAAAACGATTACTCGGACGATAATTCAGCGGGACTTTCGTAGAGTGCTTGATGTTCTTTTGGAGATGCGCGGCTAAATCTATGCTCTAGGATATAAAATTCAAAACTTGCAGAATGTAGGCCAAGCCTCTTCAGTTTCTTTGCATGATCAAATTCATGCCCTTGCTCTTCAAGTTCAAGCAAATGCTAAGAGTGAAGATGTGGCGCAACTGAAGGAGGATTTGAAAAAGCTAGAAGGGATTGTCCAGTCAATGGGAGATTTCCAACTTGTTCGTGTTCCCAAGCAATCTTAATTCTATTTTCTTTTCATCTCTACCTTTTTAATGATGACAAAAAAGGGGAGAGATGTGGTGCATATTTGACTTTGAACTTTGAACTCTTGACTTTTATGACGATTATGTTTGATTGACTTGACTTTTGTGTTTAGCTGTTTGGATTTGGACTGGATTTGGATTTGACTGTTTAAACGTTTGTTTATCTTAAGCACTATTGATATCTCATGACTTTGCTCATTTACGTAACTAACCTACTTTCGTGGATGCAGATTCTAATGATATATTTACTAAGCCATTTATTATTTGTGAGATATCTATGTTTGCTTGAGTAATGTTTTGCGAGTCAAAATTATCTAAATCTGCAGGAAAGTTTTGTCACCATCAAAAAGGAGAGATTGTGGAGAAAACTTCCTTGAGTGTTTTGAAGTTGACAAAACGTTTCCATCAGTCTAGTCTGAAAACTTGCGCACTCTTCCATCAAAGTTTGAAGACCTCCGGATTGCCAGACTCAAGACTCAAAATCTATCCTCATTGACAGTTTCTAGACAGTCAAAGAAGGCTTATCCGAAACGGAGTATTTCGTTAAGGATTTAATTCTGTCAACTAAAGAAGATCTTTTGGCTGGATATAGCATGTTGGAATCCATTATTCAAATTAAGATTGATTCAGGGATTTTGAATTTGTTGATTAGCGAAGTATACTTGGAAGGTTCTACTTATGGAAACCTAGATCCTGATTGTATGGGCGAGTAGGATTGGTGGGCTATCGTCATATTCCTTAAATAGCTCGAAATCTTCCTAATTGATTCTGTCCAACGGGTAGATTGGAAGAATTCCTTTGGTAAGTGCCAACGGGTGTGATGACATGAAGGAGTATATAAGAAAGACGTTCTAGTTGTTCGAGTGTGTGCGCAATAGAAGAATTCCAAAGTCTGAAACTCCTTGTTCTTAGTCAATTAAATTGTTGAGCGAAATCTTGTACGCAAAAGAGAGTCTATATCTTTGAGAGATCTTGAGGAAATGTAGCAAAGTCTCTACACTGTGGAATCAAGGAAGCGCTTTACTGTAACAACTCTTTTATTTCATAGTGAAATCCAACCGGTGGGCTGTCAGTGCAGAAGAGTGGATGTAAGCTTGGATTAAGTCGAACCACTATAAACCCTGTGTTCTTATTCTCTTCCCTACGCTCTTTTACTTTGATCGTAACTCGATTTGTTTACAAGAGTCTAATTTCCTTTTCATAATCTATTATTGATTTGAGTTGCACACTTCACTTGGGGAAATTTGTTTTTACACATATTCACCCCTAGGTGCTTGTACTAGCTTTCACAAGAGGTACTCTTCATGCTCGTTTCTTCTTGTTCACCTCTGCCCTCTTCTTCTTCTTCTTCTTCTTCTTCCTCCTCAATCCTTTCCTCCTCTGCTTCTTTCTCCAATGATTCTCTCTCTCCAGTCCTCTCCGTTCGATCTCCTCCTTGTCTTGTTCCTATCTCACCTGTCTCTGGAACAGAACAACTTAAGTTCTTCAATGCAAGAGCAGAAATTGTGATATCATCCTCATCCTCTTCATCCTCCAAGATGAGTGCTCTTCTTTTCTTGGATGGAGCAATCATGGGCTCCTTCCCTTTCCGTTTTGCAGCCGATGAGACTGGGTGAGTCTTGACAGGGGTTTTAACCTTGAATCACTTCAAAGCCTTATTAAGTTCCTTCAAACGCATTTTAGAGACCATTTTCAGCCCCACCACCATTTGATCGCATGTTCAAACACAAAGAATCCTGGGAGACTGAATGTTCAAATGTATGAATAACTTGGTGACAAGTGCTGAGTAAGGAAGTTGGCCTTTGTCCTTCACCATCGTTCTGTATATGTGGAATATAATAGTGTGTGGAAGGGAGAACTTTTTGCCAGCGTTAATGACATACATCAGCTTTGCCTCCGAGTTTGAACATCGGTCTTTGAAGTCGATTTGGGTCTGAGGCAATTGATTATTATCTTGTGAAGCAAAATATTTGAGGCATTCATCCTCAAATATGAAATTTTTCCCTCCGTCATTCTATCCCGAACAAGCTCTATCGTTGCACGACCAATAGACACACCGATTGGTTGGTATTTCTCTCTTTCAACTCCAATCACATTAGCCAATGTATCCATGTCAACCACATAGTCCCGATCTCGAACACTGAAAGAGAATCTATTCGCATCTAAGAAACTTTGATTATAATAGAAGTAAGCAAAGTGAGTTCAGCATAAGCCTTTGTCGTTTCAGAACAAAACCGTTCTAGTTGAAGAAGATTGAACTTCTCTTGTAGCTTGACATTTAGAGAATCAAGAAAATCAAAGTCCACACTTTTAGGATTAATCACACCACGCTCTAGCAACTTAGAGTACAATTGCTTGTGTTCCTCCAAGCGAAACAAATCTGTCCTTTTGCTTCGGATTTTCGCCGCAACACCCATTCTAGGTTTAAACTGAGTGTACATCCTATCATCATCGTTCCCATCAGGTTGACTTAGCCCTCCAACATGTGGATCGCTTGGGATATTTGCCAATGCTTCTTCTGCTGACCCCATAGGAGCAATTCCCAATCGTTCCATTGTGCGTAAAAAGTAGGTTTTATTTCGATATCCTTTGTCTTTCAAAAATTCATCAATATAGTTCAAAGGAGTACCACTCCTCTTCAAAGCACAATAAAGCTTAAAAGTAAAAGCGGGCTTTTGAGTTCTTACAGGTTCTGCATCTTCGATGATTTCTTCCTCTTCTTGATGTTCAATATTCTGAGGTCTAGATGGAGGAGATGGACAATGCTAAGAATGTTGTGGGCTCTGCTGCTGTCTAGGAGATTATTCTTCCTCGGTGAGATCAAAATGCGTAGGTCCCTCATGCATTTGCTATGGTCCCAATGTTCGTGATCCTCAAAGACTTTCTTTGAGACGACATCTTTCACGTCTTTGGGAGATTCCAAGCTTGTTTTGCAAGAAAGGTGAAAAATTTTCGAGGATTAAACAATATAAGAAAATAGAAGTGGAAGATCTGTGCTCTCTTAGTGTTTTTGTGAGTAAAACGAAGAAGAATCAATAGTATATAAGGCAGTCGAAGCGAGGCATGCGGAACGTTGTAAAAGGAAATATAAAAATGCCTTTTAAAAAATAACTGCATTTTCAAAAATTAGATAACCGTCATTTTAAAAATAACTTCTTTTCGAAAAGGAAAGATTGCAATAATCACGAAAACTGGGAAATAACATCAATCGATTACGGATATATGATCGTACCTTTTCGAGATTTGATTCGAGATATAAGTTTCTAAAATAGAAGTAACTTACAGTCGTAAATCTTGATTGTCTGAGTTTGAGTGTCTTTAGACTTTCAGCCTTGAGACTGAGCTTCCTCAAACTTTAAGATATTGAGTCTAGAACGAATAACTTCAAATTAATTTTTCTCCAAAGGCTTTGTAAATATATCCGCCAGCTGATTCTTTGAATCAATAAACTGAATCGAAATTTCTCCATTTTGAACATGATCTCTAATAAAATGATGTCGAATCTCTATATGTTTTGCTCTTGAGTGAAGAATTGGATTCTTGGTGAGATTGATTGTGCTGGTGTTGTCACATTTGATCTCGGTGCATGAATCTTCAATTCCAAAGTCTCTTAGCTGTTGTTTTATCCACAGAATTTGTAAACAACAACTTCCAAGAGCTACATACTTTGCTTTTGCCATAGAAAGAGCTACGGTACTTTGCTTCCTTAAAAACCAAGACACTGTCCTGTTACCAAGTAGTTGATAGGAGCCCGAGGTGCTCTTTCTATCAACTTTGCATACGGCTAGGTCTGCGTCCGAGTATCCAAGAAGAGTGAAGTCTCCTTCTTTAGGATACTAGAGACTTAAATTTGAAGTTGAGCAATGTATTTGATAATACGTTTTGCAGCACTTAAATGAGATTCTTTGGGGTTTGATTGAAATCTGTCACAAATACAAACACTAAACAGAATGTCAGGTCTAGAAGCAGTAAGATAAATAAGTGAACCAATAATACTCCTGTATAGTTTCTGGTCAACTTTCTTTCCTCTTTCATCTTTGTCCAACTTCAAGGAACTTGACATTGGTATATTAGTTTTTTTGCAATTTTCCAGTCCAAATTTTTTGACAAGTTCTTTAGCATATTTTTCTTGATGAATAAAGGTTCCCTCCTTCGGTTGTTTCACTTGAAGCCTAAGAAAGAAGGTTAGTTCACCCATCATGCTCATTTCAAATTTATCCCGCATAGACTTAGAGAATTTCTTGCACAGATTTTCATTAGAAGATCCAAAAATAATATCATCAACATAAATTTGAACAAGTAAAAAGCTTTTGCTTTCTCTTTTGATAAACGAAGTAGTATCTACTTTATCATTGACAAAGCCATTTTGAATTAAAAACTTACTTAGTCCGTCGTACCAAGCTCGATGTGCTTGCTTTAGACCATATAGAGCCTTTTTCAATTTGAATACAGAGTTTGGTTTCCTTAGGTCTTCAAAATTAGGTGGTTGTTCCACATAGACTTCCTCTTAGATAAATCCATTTAGGAAAGCATTTTTGACGTTCATTTGGAATAACTTGAAATTCTTATAACAAGCAAAAGCAAGTAATAATCTAATTGCTTCTAACCTTGCTACTGGTGCGTAAGTCTCATCATAGTCTATCCCTTCTTCTTACGTATATCTTTTGGCCACGAGTCTTGCTTTGTTTCTTACGACTTTTCCTTTCTCGTTCATCTTGTTCCTAAAAACCCATTTAGCTCCAATGATGGATTTACCCTTCGGTTTAAGAGTCAATTCCCAGACATCATTGATACTGAATTGCCTGAGTTCTTCTTGCATAACTTCAATCCAGCTTTCATTAGATAAAGCTTCTTCTATGTTTTTGGGTTCTATTTCAAAAATAAGAGCCACATCACTAGACTCTTCACGCCTTTTGGATCTTGTGCGAATTCCTTAATTAATATCACCAATAATGAGATCTTTGGGATGACTAGAATTATGTTTCCAGTTGCTGGATGATTTTTCAAACTGTTGATCATTTTTATCATTTGAATCTTCGATGATCATTTGTTACTCGTCTTCTAAAGTCTGAGCTGCTTCTAGAAATTTTGACTTTGTAGAGTCTGAAGCAGATTCAGATTCTTCAAGTTGAGTCTGAATCGATTGATTTTGCATAAAGTCTTGAAATTTGACATTCATCGATTCCTCCACAGATTGAGTCTTTTTGTTGTATACTCTGTAAGCTTTGCTTGTGATAGAATATCCAAGGAAAATACCTTCATCTGATTTTTTTTCAAACTTACCAACTTGATCATTTATATTTTTCAATATAAAACATTTACATCCAAATACATGAAAATACGAAATAATTGGCTTATTTCCTTTAAATAACTCATAGAGAGTTTTCTCCAGAATAGGCCTTAAGAAGACTCTATTAATAATATAGCATGCTGTAGAAACTACTTCAGCCTAAAAGCAAAAGGAGATGTTACTTTCAATTAAAAGAGTTCTAGCCATTTCCTGTAGCGATCTATTCTTTCTTTCCACGACTCCATTTTGCTCTGGAGTATATGGTGAAGAGAACACATGCTGAAAGCCAGATTCATCACAGAATTTTGCAAAGTTTTGATTTTCAAATTCACCTCCATGGTCTGTCCGTATACTTGAAATAACATACACTTTCTCATTTTGGACATCTTTTAGCAAACTTTATAAAATAAGAAAATGTTTCAGACTTACTTGCCAGGAAATATACCCAAGTGAATCGTGAATAATCATCCACAATTACTAGGCAGTATTTCTTACCTCCAATGCTCTGAGTTTTGGTTGGTTCAAAGAGATCCATATGCAAGAGCTGCAATACACGATTAGTGGATACTTGATTTATTGGTTTGAATGAATTTATTACCTATTTTCCCAATACGCATGGTGTGCATAGATCAGACTTTTGGTATGTCAGTTTGGGTAGTCCACGAACAAGCTTCTTTGCTGAGATTTTGGTTATTTGCTTCATGTTGATGTGCCCAAATTTTATGTGCCATAAGTTTGCTTCATTTTGAATTGAGATTAGACATTGGGTTTCATCTGGTTTGATATCCAAAAGGTAGATATTCCCATGTCTTCGCCCCGTGAAAGACTGAGAGGAATCTTTACTGGTTCCTGAACATATTCCTTCTTGAAAGTTGATTTTGAAACTAGTGTCGCACAGCTGACTGATACTCAGCAAGTTGTAATTGAGTCATTCCACTAAGGAAACATTACTGATCGTGAGGCTTCCAATCTTTATAGTTTCGTATCCCACAATTCTTCCTTTGCTATTTCCTCAAAAAAAAAAAACTTTTCCACCATTAACTTGTACAAGTTTTATGAAGCAATTTGAGTCTCCTGTCATATGTTTTGAGCATCCATTATCCAAGTATCATTTAACATTTTTCTTGATAGTGACCTGCATTTAGAAAAGAGACTCAAGTTTTCTTTGGTACCCATATTTTCTTGGGTCCATTGGTGTTAGTGTAATATACAGTCTTTACCCATACCTTCCAACAGGTTTCCAAACCATAGGACATTTTTCTCAAAATGATCGAGCTATTGCACTTAGAACATTTAAGAGCACTGCGGCCTACAGGTTTTACAAAAACTTTTTGGAAATGATTTTTGTAAGAATCTTTTGTAGGTCTTTGCTTAATTCTTTCCTTTACTTTAGGAAAATCAATTAGAGGAATGGTTTCAGCAGTCATTCCTAAACCTGATTTGTTGAAGTAAGATCTTTGTGTTGAAAGAATTTTTTCAAGTTTCTCAGATCCTATAGAAAATCTTTTAGAAATACACAAGATATCATTTTTCAAGAATGCATTTTCTTTTGAAAGATTGTTTGCATTTTCTTTCAAAGTAGTAACACTTTTGTCTAAACTTTTGATATTCTCTTTCCAAACATTTTCCTATTGTTTCAATGCAGAATTTTCCCTTTTAAGTTCGGAAATCCTTTTGAGAGAGTAAGACACAATTCATCTATATATCTAGAGACTTTAGTAGGGATTTTTAAATTACTTACCTCGATTTCACCGTGCGAGTCCGAGTCCTGCTCGGAGTCCGAATCCGAGTCCGATTGTGCCATGAGACAAATATTGCCATAATCATCATCACTTTCCTCACATTCGGTATCACTCCAAGTTTCGCTTTAAGTGCCTTTCAATATTTCTCAGCTTTTCCTTTCTTTCTCTTTAGAAGGGGACAGTTGGGTTTGATATGTCCATTTTTCTTGCATTCAAAGCAGACTACATCTTTATTGGATTCATCATCCTTAACTGATTTATTTTGTAGCTTTTGGAAACTTTGTTTTTTTGGATTGAATCTTCTCCTCTTTACCGTTCGGTTTCTGAACCTTCTTATCATGAGAGCAAGCTCTTCATCATCCATATCGTCTTCAGAATCTGTGACATTAGAATCATCATTAGATTTTAATGCAATTGATTTCTTACCTTTAGGATCTTCATCTTCGTTGATTTGCTCCACTTCATAAGACTGAAGAGTCCCAATCAATTCATCAACAGAGAGTGGCATGATTCTTTGTGTCTCCCTTATTGAGGTCTTTATGTGATTTCAATCATTGGATAGTCCACGTAGTAGCTTGTTTACCTTCATGGGTCCAGAAATTGGTTGACCTTGATATTTAAGACCATTCACGATCTCTGTAAAACGACTAAACATGTCAGTGATAGATTCTTCTGGTTTCATCTTGAATGCTTCATATTGACCGAGCAGAATATTGATTATGGTTTCTTTCACTCGATCAGTTTCTTCATAAGTGATGTGTAATCTATCCTAGACTTTTTTAGCTGTTTCACAAGAAGATATTCTGTTATATTCAATAGGAGATAATGCACAATATAAAGAATAAATTGCTTTTGCATTAAGAGCTTATCTCTTGGTTATCTCTTCTTGAGTCATTTCACTGGACTCAACAGCTTCTTTTCCTTTTTTTTGAGACTGGTGTAGCTTTAGGAATGATTATTTTGTCTACCACATCCCATTTAAGAGGATCCTTTGATCTTATGAATGCCTTCATCTTTTTTTTTCTATATGTTGTATTCATTTCCATCAAAATAAGGCGTTTTAGTATTGCTTTGCCCTTCAACCAGACTTGGAGCCAGTATACTGGCCATGGATCTTTAACTCGAGTAAAACACTTCAACTTAAGTGAGTACACAAGCTCTGATACCAATTGTGAAAGTTAGTACGAGCACCTAGAGGGGGTGAATATGTGCAAAAAAAAAAATTACAGAGAGAAGTGTGTAATTCTAATCAACAATAGAATATGAAAAGGAAATTAGACTCTTGTAAACAAATTGAGTTACAATCAAAGTAAAAGAGCTTAGGGAAGATAATAAGAACACAAGATTTATAGTGGTTTGGCTTAATCGAAGCCTACGTCTACTCTTCCGTACTAACAACCCACCGGCTGGATTTCACTATGAATCAAAAGAGTTGTTACAAAGTAAAGCTCTTCCTTGATTCCACAGGTGTAGAGACTTTGCTACACTTCCTCAAGGTCTCACAAAAATATAAACTCTCTTTTGAGTACAAGATTTCGTTCAACAATTGAATTGACTAAGAACAAGGAGCTTCGATTTTGGAATTCTTCTATCGCGCACACACTCAAATAAGCGGAACGTCTTCCTTATATACTCCTTCATGCCATCACACCCGTTGGCACTTACCAAAGGAGTTCTTCCAATCTACTCGTTGGACATAATCAATTAGGGAGATTTCGAGTTATTTAAGGAATATGTCGATAGCCTACCAATCCTGCTCGCCCATACAATCAGGATCTAGGTTTCCATAAGTAGAACCTTTCAAGTATGCTTTGCCAATCAACGGATTCAAAATCCCTGAATTAATCTCAATTTGAATAATGGATTCCGACATGCTATATCCAGCCAAGAGATCTTCTTCGCGATAGAATCAAATCCTTAACGAAATACTTAGTTCTGGATAAGCCTTCTTTGACGGTCTAAAAAC
Source organism: Eucalyptus grandis (assembly GCF_016545825.1). NCBI lineage: Eukaryota > Viridiplantae > Streptophyta > Magnoliopsida > Myrtales > Myrtaceae > Eucalyptus > Eucalyptus grandis. Next base: position 8,368,765 of record NC_052619.1, on the reverse strand, counting down.
GGTCAACGAGGATAGACTTTAAGTCTTAAGTCTGGCAGTCCAGAGGTTTTCAGACTTTGATGGAAGAGTTTGCAAGTCTTCAGACTAGACTGATGGAAACATTTTGTCAACTTCAAAACACTCAAGAAAGTTTTCTCCAACACATGGAACCGATCTTGACGCGAATGTGGAGCTCCGGCGAGGAGATCGGCGGAGGTGTGGCATCAGCAGTAAGGCGAACCAGCAATGGACAGGAGAAACCGGAGTCGCAGGGGCTGCAGGGATCGCGCAAAGGGGCGGTGGAGCAGCGACGGAGGCGTAGCGATCGGTTCGGGATTTGCTGGTGTCGGTCATCGTGGTTGTAGGGGTTGCAACGGCGTCGTGGGTCACTGTTGGGTGGAGCAGAGGCCGTGGTGGGCTGCGTGAGGGGGCGGACAACGGCGGTGGAGGAGCAGCGGCGCGCGTCGACACTCGAGGAGGAATCGAAATGGCTGCAAGGATCGCACGAGGGGGCGGCGGAGCGGTGACGGAGGCGCAGCCACCGATTCGGGATCTGCTCTTGCGTCGGTCGTTGCGGCTGTAGGGGCTGCAACAGCGTCGGATTGCTGGCGAAGGGGGCCCGGAGCATAAGCAACGGCGATGGGCGAGCGGGTGAAGGGCGCTCGTGGCTGCTAGCGCAGTGGTTGGCGCGGAGGCGAGCTGTGGCGTCGTGGGTCATTGCTGGGTGGAGCAGAGGCTGTGGCGGCTGGCGCGAGGGGGAGGACAGTAGCGGCGGCGGCGACATCAACGCTCAGGGAGGAACTGAGGAAGAGACAGAGAAGAGAGATAGAGAAGAGAGATAGTCATCGAACTGAAGAAGTCGAAGACGAGAGGAGAGAAGTCACGCTCGGTTAGGGTTTGTTTTGTTTTAGTAATATTTTAATATTAAAAATTAATCGGTCCGGTGCAGGTGGGCGGGCGGGCGGATCCGTCCATGGAACCAAGAACCGGACCGGTACCCACCGGTTCCAGTAAATTAGAACTGAGAACCGGACCGGTTCCCTCAAGAACCGCCGGTTTCGGGTGGTTCCATCCGATTCCGGGCGGTCTGGGTGATTCCGGGTATTTTGCACACCCCTACTTATTTGTGTGGGATCCATCATGTCAAAGTTGGATAATCTCGCTCACCCCACCCAAATGTTCATCCTCACAGAGTCACACCGTAAGAGTTACAAGATCCATCTATAAATATACTTAATTTGTCTGCCTATCTATCCATCTATCTCGCTAGTTATTTAAAAATAGTTGTTTGGTTATCCTTGGAAAAAATTATATCATTTAATTCTATGAATTGCACATGTAAAAATACCAAGATTGAACTAAACAAGAACTTTGACCAAGAATACAAAAAACTAAGCAAGAACTTTTGTTAGGTTTATTATTTTTACAATTATGTCATAAATCTATCATAATTATGTCAATTCAATTTTTTTGTCGATTAAATCCTAAATCTTTTGTATTTATACCAATTCAGTATACATGCCAAATTTTAGCCGGCTGGCTTTGGCAGATATGTTAGCTGTCCTACATGGTGTCACTGATGTTGACATAAATAATTTTTAATTAAGGGAAAATTCTAAATAAGGACCTAAAGTGAATCTATTTTTTCAAATAAGTACCAAAAGTGAACTTTATGTCAAATAAGGACCCGAAGTGGATCAATCGTTTCAAATAATGACCCGAAGTGAATTTTGTATCAAATAAGGATCCAAAGTGATCAAGTTAATCTTTATTGAGGGCCTTAACTCATCGACAAACATTTTCCAAAGATTAAAATAGGGGCAATTTTGTCAGAAATTTGTGATTGGAAAAAATGGAAAATTCTAAATTAATTAAGTTTAGATTATTCATTAAGATGTTTATGTTTTCTTCTTTCTTCTCCCCTGCTGCTCCTCAACCAATTCGCTGCCCAGTCATTGTCATGACTCGATTCTCGTCGCTCCTCACCTTGCTCGACCGGTGGAGAATTTGCGTCTCCGCAAACAAAGAAAGAAGAATTTGGTTTTGTTCTTATTTTTGAATTCGTGCCTCAACTAGTAGAGAATTTGGGTCTTTGACTTTGCGGAGGATGGGTAGAAGGAATGGGCGAACTTCGGTCTTTGACTTTGCGAGAGGATGGGTACAAGGAATGGGAGACCGTAGAAAACCTAGGGTTTTTTTTTTTTTTGTTTTATGTTTTAGGATTTGTTAATTTTCCCTAGATTTTTTTTTGACAAAATTGCCCAAACTCCGGTCGTCGAAAATGTCACATTTTGGCTGACCAAATAAGCTTAGGTCCTTATTTGGAATTAATTCAACCACTTTGGGTCCTTATTTGAGATAATGGGTTCACTTTGGGTTTTTATCTGATACAAAGTTCATTTCGGATCCTTATTTGAGAAAATTGATCCACTTCGGATCCTTATTTGAGATTTTCCCTTTAATTAATAATATTTTATTTTTCCTTTTTTTCTTCCCTTCCTTTTTCCTCCAATGAGTCGACCAACTAAAGGTAAGGTCGGGGATTTGGCAAGGCCAAGCCTCAAGTATGTTGTAAGATGATGGTTTCTCGTGCATATAGTCCAAGAAACTTGATAATATTAATTTTCAGTCTATAAATAACGAATGATACAGTTTTTCTACCATAGTTATGGAAGATGAGATCGTACAACATACAAATAATCATGCATGAACTGGTAATCCTTAAAGTTTCCAAATACACTAGTATCATTTAATTCAGAAAGAATGTAGTTAACGCCAATCGGAAATTTAGCAGAAAGATAGAGAGATAAGAGCATGTAATCATCTTGTTAAAGAAAAAAAAGAGGGAGCATGTGATGATCATCAATATCAAGCTCATCGAGAGCTCCAACCATCTGACAGTCTCCTCCATAACCTCAATGCACATGCTGCCAGTGTCCTCCATTGAAGTCCGTCCCTCAGCTTCATCTACAGTCAGATCGCCCCCACAGCCGTCCTCTGAGCCAACCCTATAACTTCCTGAAGCTGTAATCAATGCAATTTTATTAAGCCTCGTGCAGCCAAAATAAAAGCAGTCCTGAGGTTTTTTAATTCATAGTTTGAGAGTAAGAAAAGTCAGTTGGATTTACAATTGAACTAATCAAAGAAAGAAATTCATGCATTAACTTATTCTGCATATTATAGCCAAGAGATCATACCGCCCTAGAAAATGATATTCTATTGTACACTAACACTATTATTATAAATATATAACTAAAAGGAATGTCGCAAAATCATATCAAATTTAAACTTTACACGTACAATTTATAGAAGTCTTATCAACCTTCCACTAAACTCAATTTACATTCTCAATAACAATTCTACAGTCAAAACACTAGCTTTGTAGATTTTGTTCCCGTATGAGAAACTTCATTTTTTAACTATGATACGGTAAATCAAGGAGAGGTCTTAACTAGTGTGAAAAAATTCGTAATCTTTTCTTCAGATTCTTGTATGTGAGCTAGGTGAAAGGCTCAGTTGATGTGCGTAAGCTATGGGGAGTTGGTTGGTTCCAAAGGTTACTTTTGAATCCAATATTTGATTATACAAAGGTTAAATGATACTGCACATGTGATTTTGTGATATTTAGTAGGATTCACCGTAGCCTTCATAGTTTCTTAATATGTATCAATTTGGCATGGAAAAATGAGCCAACGTAATACTTATCTGATAAAAATCATAATTGTAATCAGCAATGAGAAATTGTCAATTCTATAAAAACATTTTCATCACCATGTGTAAAGAATATGTTCCAAACTGCGATACTATAGAAAGACAATACGATCTCTTGTGGAAATAAAAAAAAAAAAAAATTGTTGAGATGAAACTAAAGATATCAAATCCTTATCGAGAAAACTAGAAGATTTAACTAATAATAATTGTAGTGAACCTATAAAAAGGATAAAGGCCTAACAAAAAATTACTTATTTTTGAGACCCCATTGTAAGTTCTATCCTTATACATTATGATCGACAGCTCATATTAGATCTAGTTGCATTTTATTGGAATTGAGAAAATAGTTGTCCTCATCCACAGATTCGGGCTCTCGGAGCAGACTTCCATTTTTTCCCTAATTTTGATTGTTCTTTTTAATAACCAATAAGTAATTATTGAAATTATCAAGCCAATTAAGATATTTTCATCATCACGCATAAAGAATGTGTTTGAGATTTAGTAATGTCCCATACCTGTTGTCATCCGCAGATTCGGGCCTCTTTGAACATGCAGACGGGGCATCTGTGCTTTTTCGTCCCTGATTTTTATTGTTTTTTAATAACTAAAAAATAATTATTGAAATTACCAATCTATAAAAACATTTTCATCATGTTCGAGAGTTAATATGATCCCACACTAGCTGTCCTCATCCTCATCCTCATCCTCGTCCTCGTCATCGGCCGAAGATCCAGGCCTCTTGCTGTCTTCAAAATGCAGATTCACCTTCTCTCCTATTTTGTCCCTGAGTTGGTTAACAAGAGCATCGCATTGGGACATCACACTAAAATTCTCCAATATCTTGCACTCGTGGATCCCTTCAACAGTTTTCAAACACTCGAGGTGCCTAAACTCGAGTTTTATGAGACGCGGCATTGCTCCTTCTTTAATAGTCACACGCACAAGCTGAGGCAGCTTCCAAATCTTCAAGATCATGAGGCTCGGAAACCCACCTTTGGCGAACGTCAGACTAGTGCCTAGGAAAGAATTGGCCAACAGCTTGAGTGTCCTCAGGTGTCCCAGGAGGCCACCCAACTCAGGCATCATGTCTGCTTCCACCCTCGAACCCGACAGGATCAAAACCCTGAGCGAGACCGGCAGGAGCTGTGTCCAGATGGGTTTGTTGAGTCGGCCCAGCAAGTAAAGCACGAACAGTCCGTGATGCTCCGCCAACGACAATTTCGGCAACGGGCCTATCTGCGATTTCGCGGGCTTGGCATTTTTGGTCACCCCCAAGGTCAAGGACTGGAGATAGGTGAGCCTAGAGCTAATCCAATCGGCTAGTGCTTTTCCCGCAGTGCCTGAGGTGTCCCTATCCAATTGGTGCAAGAAAAGCTTCAGCGTGGTCAAGCTGTTCATGTGGCCCATCACCGAGTTCTCCTTCACTTCACCGATAACTAGCCCGCTTAAGGTTTGGAGTTTAGTCAAAGCATTATCATCCTCGAAGATCTTCTTCAAGTCGATGTACAACCAGTTGAGATGCAAGTGCCTCAAGTTCCTCGCCTTCCAGAAGGAATTCGGCAGGGAAGTGATGTAGGTGTCCTTTATGTCAAGAGTCTCAAGATATTGCAGATCCGCAACTGCACTAGGGATCGAGTGCAACACCGTGGATCTTAATCCTAGGTACTTTAGGAGCACCAACTTATGGAGCACACCTTCCAAGGATGGCCTATACACACCCTCCAAGTCAAGTACCCTCAGCAAGCTATAGGCGGTCTTGGAGGTCATGTTCCTGAGGAAGTTGCTGATTTCCTTGGTGAGCATGCCTCTCCTCATGTAGAACGACAGAAACGAGCGGACGTGATTGAGGTTCAAACCGGGGTAGCTGCCACCATGGCTGTCTCTGACTATGTTTGTGTGCTCTGCGAGCCACCGGACCTTGATTTCGTACTGATGGGCTGGCAGCTGTTGTTGCTGGCTGGTTGGGCCGCAGTCATTCTCGTCTTTTGACTTGCTAGCGGCATGTATGTGGAGGAACTTTGTGTCCATGGCGATCGGGTGGATCAGGTCATACAGAGAGGTGAGCATGTAGCAAGCTTTGGGGAATCCATCCGCCCTCCAGCTCACCACCTCGATGACGTTCCTTCCCGCAAGGTCCAGAATGAAAGTCTCTCCAGCAGCCTCGGGCTGCCTTGTCAGTTTTCTTTCTCCGTCGTAACAATGCGAATCCAATAAGCCCTCAGCCAACCACAGCCTCACTAGCCTTCTTGTCGAAATGGGGGCTGCTCGGGGGAACAAAACCATGTAGATGAAACACGGTTTTAGATGGGCTGCCAATTTATGGTAACTCAATTGTAGTAGCTCTGATGTTGACATCTTAGAACGATCTTTCTCCAACGCTGCGCGTTCCTGGTCTCCAGCATTTAGCAGCAAACCGCTGAGTAAGGATATACGGAGCGGCAAGCCCTGACAAATTTCTATGATACCCTTCTTTTTTGAGAGGCTCTGACCATTGGGTACTCTTTGCTTGAACTTCCCAGCGAGCATTTTCCGGCTCTGTGTTGAATTTAATTTTTTAGCTCGATCCTCCTTTCCGGGAAAAAGGACGTCTTATTGGCTATGCTGGAGTCTTGAGTCGTGATAATTATGTGGCCTGGCCCAGGATAAAGGATGCTCACTAACCTTGGCAGGAGTCGCTCGTTGGACGGGTGCATGCCATCCAACACGATGAGGAACTTCTTCCTCTTGGCCAATTCAATGCGGTGCATTTCCGTCATCTCGTGCAAATTCATGTCCTTCACCTCCCTCGCTAGCTTCCCCATTTGCTGCAGTATCTCAAATAAGAAATCCTGGATGTCCATTCCGGCTGAGAGGCGGACCCAAGCACACCACTCAAAGCCCAGGTACTTCGCTTCATTGTAGACGCATCTCGTGACGTACGTCTTGCCGACGCCTTGCTCACCCCAAATCAAAGTGCAACCGAGATTCCCCTGTCTCGTTCCCTCCCCCCGAATAGACAATTTTATTTCCTCCTTTTGCTGCAGCCATAAATCTTTCATCGACTCTTGCCAATCCCATAAACTAGTCAGCCTCGCCAGTTTTCATCTTGCTCTGGAGCACTAGTAAGGAGGAGGAACAAGCAGATTCCTTCCTCATCTTGCCCTCGGCCTCCTTCTTGCCCGTCAAGCCGTGGTCTTGACACAGCTCCTGCATCTCCTGCATCTTATTCACCAGATTGGACAGGTCCCTCCTTAGCTGGTGCTTGGAGATGAGCGCGGCTGGCAGCCTCATGGCCATGTGCAGGGCGTCGTGCCTCCCGCCGGCCTCTCTGAGGTGGAAATTCTCGATGAATTGCTCAGTGTCGTACATGGCTTGGAGGAGCCGCCCCAACCATCCTGCCCTACTCAGGGACATGCCGTCTGGCGTGGAAAGAACTCTTGAATCGTGGCCAGCTTCTCCTTGGCCTCCTTCACGAGTGGTTCAATTGACGAGCACCTTACGCACACCGGATGAGAGAGCAACATCTCTAATTTCTGGGACACGATCTCAGCAGCGGCTTCAGCAGCCATCGTGTATGTTATCGTGTTGGAAGCAGCCATGCCTGATCAATGTGTTTGTTTCGATCAAGGCCGCGTGTGTATGCTGGCTTGTTTGCTTGGATTAAACTTATTTGTTGGAACATATCATTTTTTAAGCTTTTCTTGGTATGGCTTCTCCTGTCTCCAACAAGCTTTGTTTGATTCTTTGCTTGTGCGATTTTTTGACCGTGAGACGGTATCTCCCAGAGTAATTGTGATAGAAGACTAAATTTCGTTTATAAAATTACTCAGGTGAAGTTCTTTATCTGTGAAATCTATCGAATCGCTTAATATAATAATCTTATTGATGCATCTTGGTATTCTCTGCTCTTATGTGTGAAGGTAATCAATTCGATCATTACGGTCGGACTAGGAGCTGCACAGATAACAAAAAAAATGGCCCATCAAAATTTAATATTTTGATGAAATTCCAGAGCACCTTACGAATGTAATATTTTACCGACCCAAATAACCCATATATGAGTGATGGGAGATCAGAGAGACATATGAGGCACTTATTGAACGAGATGACTTGATTAATTTATCAAAAAACCGAAACTATGTTAATAATTAACTACCAAAAGTTGGCTCAAAGGGACGTTTAAGCGCCAAAGTTACGAAAATGACATTTAAGTGCCAAATCGGAACAAAATAGATCACTTAAGCTGCGCATGACAAAATTTCTGAAACAGAAATTGATTTCTAACCATAAATCAATTTCTTTTTCTATTCCCGGACAAGTTTCTAAGCAAAGAAACCCGTTTGATAACAACTCAAAAGTTCTATTTCTGAAACAGAAATCCGTTTGATAACATAACAAAATTTCTATTTCTAGGAATATAAATTAATTATATAACAACATAGGAAATCCTCAAATACAAAATAATAGTCGAAATAATACTAAAACAACATAGGAAATCCTCAAATACAAAATAATAGTCGAAATAATATTAATACATTACAAAAGTTGAAAATACAATTTCATGGAATTTCCAGCATATTATTATCTCTTGCCATTTTATTAGCAATTGTTTTCTTAAGCGTATTTATTTGGTTTCCCTCCTCGATCAATGTATCGTTTGCAAGCTCATCCTGCATAGGTTCAAACAAGTACTGCGGAAGCATGAATATGGGTGCCATCAATGGTGCCAAAAACTAGTATTATACAAGATTATTAACAAAATAAAATTAATTGTGTAAAGAAATATATAAGAATTCTACCTTAAAGTAACGTTTATGGTTAGGAACCAATTGAGGGAAAGTCGGTTTATTTTGATTCTCGAATTGAATCAATCCAGTTGCTCATTCCTAATTTCTTTATCGTTGCTCAATGAACCTTTAATGGCCCTTGCATAGTAAAGAGAGAGATCTCTTGAATCTCTTGCCTTCGAATTAAAATTCAAGATTGTGTAACAATTTAATTATTTTGATTTTGCAAGAATTTTGAATTCGTAAAAAAATAAGGTTAAATTTCTAGGCACGTTTTTATTCATCTATTACGTAAGAACTTTTTCTTCAACTGGCCATGCGCGTGACTTTTCTAGGAGGAAAGAGCCCCATTGTTTTTAAGTAAGCATTTAAGAACTTTGGTCGTTTTTGAAAATTAGGGACCCATTGGATTGCCTTTCATCCTAAAGAGGAAGTTATAAAAAAATACAAAAAAAAAAAAAAAACACAAGCAAAATGAGAAAAAGAAAATTATCAATAATTTGTGAAATTGTGGTTATGAGTGAATTAAGTTAGCAAGAAAGCGCAAGGTTCTTTTATATGGTTTGATTTCAGTTTCTGATTTCTATTTCGAAACGAGAAGTTAAAAATTTCAGCTTCGATTTCTTCAATTTCTCTATTTTTGTAATAGAAATCTGTTTGAAATAAAGAAATCAAATTGTGTTACCAAACGGATTTCTGTTCCAAACTTGTTCCACGGAACAGAGAAACAGAGAATCGAGAAACATAAATTTTGTCATGCGCGCCCTTAAGTGCCAATCCAGCCAAAATTTGACCAAAACGCTAACGTGTCAATTTTTCGATGAAGCAAGTACAAAACGGCGTCGTTTTGGTGCTAACGTGGTAAAAGATTAATATAAAAATTAATTAAATTAAATTTATTTAAAATATTTAAAAATACTAATAAAAGTAAAAAAAATTAAAAAATTAAAAAAAAATTTAAAAATTAAAAAAAAATTAAAAAATTAAAAAGAAAAAAGAAAAAGAAGGTGCCTAAGGGTTGAGTCCTTAGCCGTCACTGCTAGGAAGGGCCGGCGATAGAGGGAAGGTCGGCGAGGGCCCGTGAGCCCTCGCCCGGATTCGACGAGGGTCGGCGGCCCTTGCCTAGGGCTTGGCAATCTCGGCCAACCCTCCCCCTCTGTCGTCGGCCCTTCCCAACGGCGGTGGAAGAAGTCTAAGATTGTTGAATATATCCTCTCAAGTTATTTTCAGCCGCCTCCCTCTTTTATTATTATTATTATTATTATTATTATTATTATTATTATTATTATTATTATTATTATTATTATTATTATTATTATTATTATTATTATTATTATTATTATTATTATTATTATTTGTATTTGTATTTTTAAATATTTTAAATAAATTTAGTTTTAAATTAAGTTTAATTAATTTTATATTAATTTTCTACCACATCGCACCATAACGACATCGTTTTTGCATTGTTTAGTCACGTCGGCGTGCAAAACGACGCCGTTTTGCACTTACTTCACCGGAAATTGCGTACGTCAGCATTTCTGCTGGATTTTGGCTGGATTGGTACTTAAGTAATCTATTTCTCTCCGATTTTAGCACTTAATAATCACTTTAGTAACTTTTGACACTTAAGTGTCCTTTTGTGCCAACTTTTGGTACTTGAAGCGTACTTTTGTTACTATAAATCCTAAAACTTGTCATGAAAGTGCAACTAAGCCTTATAACTTGTAAAAAGTGTAATCAATTCATAAAACTTGTCAAATTTATGCAATCAGGTCCTTCCGTTGACATTGTCAATTTGATTAATGAAAAATGCTAACGTGGCATTTTGATTTTTTGTATTTCCTATGTTGCATTTTTTATTTTTAATTCAATTCTTATTAAAATTAGATTAAAAACTAAAATAAAACTTAAAATCTTATTAAAAGATGAACCCAAAAAAGAAAAAAAAAATGGAATGGAGGGCTCGCCGGTAGAGCTTCAGGTGTTGCCATTGTTGCCACTATTGAAAGGGACGGCACCTTCGTTAACCTTTAGCAACAGTTGGTGACCCTCACAAATCCTGGGTGAGGGTAGCCAAATTTGACGACGCCAGCCCCTTGGGCAAGGCCTCGTTGACCCTCGCTTGGGGCCAGCTAGCCTCACCCATCAACCCTCATCGCCTTGGGTCGCGAGGTTAGTCAGCCCCAAGCGAGTATTAGCGAGGCCTCACCCGGGTTGGGCGATGGTCACCAAGTGAGAGCCTCCATCGCCTAGATTTGGGCACCCTCACCTGGGGTCAATGAGGCCTCACCCTGGCCGGGCGAGGGCCGGCCACCCTTAGGCTTGGCAGAGGTCGTTGTCCCTTTCGGCGGTGGACGATGGCGGCGATGGCAGCTAAAGCTCCCCTAATGAGCCATCCATTGTTTTTTTTTTTAAATAATATTTTTTAGGTTTTTTAAATTTGTTTTATCTAATTTAAATAATAATTGAATAAAAATAATATAAAAATGTCATGTAGGAAATAAAAAATAATTTAAAAATGCCACGTCAGTATTTTTCACTAATCAACTTGACGTTATTAACAAAATGACTTGATTGTACCAATTTATCAAGTTTTAAGACTTGATTACATTTTTTTATAAGTTTTATGACTCAATTATACTTTCACAACAAGTTTTAGAACTTCTAGTAAATATATCCCATGATTAATTAGTGAAGTCTTCGTTGCACAGGGGAGTTTTTCTGGGGGAGGAGAGGGCAACCCTTGTTAACATTCTCACTTCGAGCAAAAATTGGGTCATCTTGCGCTGCCTGCTATGTTCTTCCTTGGCCATGACTCTTTCTCATGTGGTATCATTGGGCTTACTTTATCTTTTTCTTCGCGTGTTAGACACTTTAAAGAACAATAAAAAATTATATAAACAATTGTAGCTTGAAAAAATGTCTTGAATTTGAACCCATGAAAGATTCCTTATCCAAGTAGAAATTTCAAATCCCATTAGAAATTGTGATTTAAATTTAAAAAAGTCTTGATTGAACTTTTGGTTGATCGAATATATGAAGCAACAACAAATTTGCTAGTTTTAAGTCAGCTAAAAGAGCTGTAACTGTTGACCGCACGAAAATGCCTTGCGCCGAAGTTTTGTGCATGAGTGTCGATTTCGTTTTTTTGTTTTGCTACATGATAATTAGGCTGTCGAATCTGTTTAATGGACTCTAATGTTTTGATGCCAATAACCAAAGGAGCAGATGCGTATCCCATACAAAAATCATCTCTGCAGTAACTGTAATTGAAAATTTGAATTCGTCATAACTTCTTCTCCTAGTGTGAACAGCTCCCTCACTCGATGAAGTAGCCCATATGCATAGTAGAAATCACACCCAAAAAACTTGACATGAAAGTATACTTAAGTCCTAACAATTAGGAAAATGTCACTTCCTTTTTTTAAAAAAAATGGGATACTTGAGTACCAAGTCCAACGAATCTTACCGGAAATCTTACATAACAATTTTTCATTAATATTGCTCGCCTACGTGGCTCGTCGGAGAGCTGACTCAGTAATAAAATGCAAAAACGATATCATCTTGGCATGGATTTGAATTTTAATATAAAAATTCATTAATATAAATGTAAAACCAAATTTTAAAAAATGAGAACAAGATGAAAAATTGCAGGTGACTAAGGGCTCAGACCTCGCCACTACCTCCCCACCATCATCGGGTTAGGGGTTGACGACCCCAACCGACTTTGGTGATGGTGGGGAGGCGGCAGCGAGCTTCTCTTTTTAATAAATTTAATTAATTTTTATATTAATTATCTACCCATGTTAACAGCAAAACAACATCGTTTTTGCACTTATCTAGCCAAATCAATGTGCAAAACAATGTCATTTTGCACCTGCCTCGCTAGAAAATCACCACGTTAGTATTTGACCAGATTTTCTTGCCAATAACACTTAACTAATTCATTTTACCTCGATTTTGACACTTAAGTGTCACCTTCCTAACTTTGGTTTTTTTGTATCCCCATGCCAAGTTTTAGCATTCTAGGTATTTAGGACTCCCAAAAAAAACCTTTCAATACACTAGGGAATGCAAAATCCAGTTAAATGTTCAGCATGAGCAAAGAGGACGAGCCGAAATTAGTTAATGTTCAGGCAAAGACGGGTCCGAGCCACCCTGCTTCTCTTGAGAGGAAGCATGCCGATATCTCTCCGGAAGCAGCCGAGATTTGGGGCTCTCTTTTAACTTCTGATAACGCGGCTTCATTAGCCAAAAGTGAGAAAATTGGTTCTGTTGATCTTTTCCACAGTTGCCATAATGGTCCAGGCAATGGTTTTGTACTTGATTCATCCGCGTCGTAGGCTTCATTCATTATCAAAAGCTTGATTAGCTGCTGCTTAATTTATTTGTTCATCTAGCTTTGCTGCATTTTCAGTTTTGGTTCAAAATTATGTGCAATAGCTAGAAGGAGTTTACCTTGGAGATAGGAATCAATATGGATTGAGACTCAGCTAATCTATTGAATGTCTGTGCAGTTCTATCCTAGCCGACTCAGCTAATATGTAAACGAAAGAAATAGTTGAAGGTTACGGGAATCAAAGAGCCAGTATTCAAAATCGCTGGCTAGTGCATGAACAAAAGCAAGATAATTACTTTCGATGCGCGGGAAATTAATAACACAGCCGGCGATGCGAGCAGTCCTGGAGAAGTTTGACTGGTACATCATATCATAATGGGCAACAAACCCTGGTTGATACAAAAAAAAAAAAAAATTTATCTATTTCTTTATTTTTCTGTCATTGGAACAAGTTTGGAACAAAAATCCATTTAGTTATACAATTTCATTTTTCTATTTCTAAAATAAATTTTTACTCCAAAAATAGATTTAGAACAAAAATTAGAAGTTAAAATTTTTAACTTTTTTATTTCTAGAACAAAAGTGAGAAATGATAACTATTCTCATTGTTCACTCTTATCACCGTCTATCACCCACCTGCCGCAAGTGGGACGCTAGACGCCCACCATCGACCGCTGACACCGGCCACTAGCTGCCCTCCGCTGAATGCTAGATGCTTGCCACTCGCTGCTTGCCACTGAACTCCGGTTGGACACCGGTTGTCGTCGGCCACCCACCACCGATGCCCGCTGCCCCCAAAAATAAAAATTTTATTCTATTATCAAATGGATTTATGTTCAAAAAACAGAAATTTTGAGTCATCAAATGCATTTCTTTATAAGTTTCTGTTCATAAATTGATTTCTATTTTAGAAATTTTTTCATGCGCACCTTATAACTCATTTTTCCAAAGCCCCTCTTCTTTATATTCAGCTTTGATTTGGTCTCCAAATTGCTCCAGGAAGCTTGCAATCTATCTTTAGTTTTCGTTATCCAATTGATTATCAATTAGACACTTTTCTAATAAATAATGAGCTTTTTTATTGTAATTATTGACATTTTTATAAGAAAAAGGAAAATTTAAAATATACTAAAAATTATTCACGTTAGCATCGATGATGTCATGTAAGATAACTAGCATTCATGTCAGTATTGGTTGGCCAAAATTGGCTAGATCGGTAAATTGGAATAAATGCAAAAGGCTTATGACTCATTTGGCTAAAAAAAAGTTAGAACTGAGTTAACATAATTGCAAGAAGATAAGGACCTTTTTGGGAATTTTCCCTCACCAAGTAGGTTAGAAATCAAATTCCATTGAATGAGAATCTAAATAATCAAATTTACACATCAGTGCTCAAAAGCAAAATTTGCTAACTAATTCGCTAAGAATTAGTTTCCCTATAGACATGAGAAAGCCTTATATCTAACACTACAGTAGATCTTGACCATAAAAGATCATAGAATAACTTAAATTTAAATTTAAAAAAAAAATATTGTATGCAATATAATTTAAAATCATCATGAATTTGCTCATAATTCTCAAGTCTCAAGTCATATGTTTTTTACTGTGAAATTCAACAGAGGACTTTTGTTTGCTTGATAAATTTAGAGCATATAGTTATTTTATCCAAAGGTGTTCTTTGTCTTGAATTGTAGTTTTAGACCGAATCCAACTTTTAACTTAATATCGGTATTATAGACGTAATAGATCGGTCACAAAGGAGTTGAATTTTCTTTTATGGGATCACAAATTCGAAATATTTTGTGAATAAATCTCTTGCTAGTTTGTATTTCAGGATTTCTTTAATTAATGGGGCGGAGTATTAACGGTTCAAACTGAATATTATGTCACAAGCAGGAGACCAGGCAGCCAATTTTCACTCACCCTCTTTTTTTTTTTTATTATAAATGTAAACATAGGTAATTGTGGTTTTTGTTTTTGCTGGTGAACGTCGGAGACTTCTGAACCCCCAAAAGTAAAAGAACAATGGAGACATGAGGTGGGACCAAAAGATTTCCCGTCCATCATATGATAAATTCTAACTTGTGGCGCGGATCTTTTTCTTTTCTTGAAGAAAAGAAAACTTAATTTGAGGTTACGAATTCTCAGACTTGACTTTTGTAGGTTCTTAATTGCATGTGTCAAGCCTTGATTTGCAACATTTAGGGCTTAATTAAGTTCAGCTAGGAGTGGGCCGCAAGCTGCATCTCCTTCGCGGGGCAGTGTGTGGAAGATCAAAATGTTCAGCGACCATCATGCATCACATGCTTCTTTGCGAACCATCATGTATAAATGGAGAAAAACGTTTGGTCGGTGTCAATACACTGCGTCGCAATTGTTCGGATATGGATGACAAGTTGTGATCACAAAGGTCACAAACCACATCAGTCGATGACAACATGGTGTTAAATACATGTGCTTTGGTGCAATGTTTTATCGCAGTGACAACTTCATTCACGGATTTGACATGAAGATTAGTATTCAATGAAAGAATATGCTTGTCTACTAGAATCAAAGCAATTGACTTGATGCTTTGGAATTACTTCAATTTGGGGTGAGCATTTATCACCCTTTTTGGCCTTTTTGTGACTTTAGTTGTGATATCTAGTTAAAAGTGGTGATTTATGTGTTCCCCATGGATCACGTTATGCTAGTGATGGTTGTTGGACAATGTGTGAGAATCACAGTGGTTAGAGTGAAGGTCACTACATTTCAATTCAGAGTAGTAATTGAGAAATCAAACTATAACTATCGACCTATTTTCCAGCCTTCTCAATTAAAGTTGATCATACTTAGGTTAGTATAAATGCCAGAACTTGATTCTATCACTTTACTTCCCCCTCGAGCAAATTCAAAGAATTGCTTGTTCATTATGTATCTAAAAGTGGTATCGCAAGTAATGTGTCGCATTTATCCCAAATTGATAAACTCTAAGTTGTGGTGCTGATCCTTTTCTTTTCTTGAAGGAAAACAAAACTTAGTTTGAGCTTACAAATTTTTGGACTTGACTTTTGTAAGTTCTTAATTGCATGTCTCAAGCCTTTATTTGCAATGTTTAGAGCTTAATTAAGTTACGCTAGAGGTGGGCCGCCACCTGCATGTCTTTCACTGGGTAGCGTGTGGAACATCAAAATGGTCAACGACCATCATGCACTACATGCATCCTTGTGAACCATCGTGTATAGATGGAGAAAAATGTTTAGCCGGCGTCGCACACCGCGTGGCAATTGTTCCAATATGAATGACAAGTTGTAATCACAATGTTCACAAACCGCATTAGTTGACGGTAATGTGGTGTGAGATACATGCGCTCTAGTGCAATGTTTTATCATGGTGATGACTTTAATAATGGATTTGCATGAAGATTAGTATTCAAGGAAAGAATATGCTTGTCTATTGAAATTAAAGCAATCGGCTCGATGCTTTGGAATTGCTTCAATTTGGAGTGAGCATTTATCACCCTCTTTTGGCCCTTTTTGTGATTTTACTTTTGATATCCGGTTAAAATTGGCGATTTCTATATTCCCCATGGATCACATTAGGCTAGTATGCTGGTTGGACAATGTGTAAGAACCACAATAGTTAGAGGGAAGATAAATCAAACTTTTACTCTCAGGCTATATTCTAGCCTTCTCAATTAAAGTAGATCATACTTAGGTTAGTACAAATGCCAAAACTTGATTTTGTCGCTTTACTCCTCCATCAAGCAAATTCAAATAATCACTTAATGATTATGCATTCAAAAGTGGCGTTACGAGTAATATGTCGCATTTACCCCAAACTAGCTTTGCGTTTAAAAAAAAAAAAAAAACTCCCAAAGCAATACATCCATGCTGTAATTACCCTCAAACTAATTTTTATGTTACAAAAAATCCTAAAATGATAGATTCGCACTATATTTATTCTAAACTAACATACCCGTTTGAATAAAATGGTAATAAAATGGGATTTTTTAGATGTGAATGTGGCACAAATATATTAATTTGGATTTTTTTGTAACAAAAAAGTTAATTTGAGATAAATAATGTGATACAAAAATTAGTTTAGTGTAAATATAGCACGAATATACCAGTTTGAAGTTTTTCGTGATATTAATCTTATAATAAATACAAGTTTCCAAGAATCTATATATCTAATTTCAAAAGAGAAGATAAATTGTAAATTGTGTCTACTTATTGGAATGTTCACATGAAGAGAATTGATATTCTGAGAGCAACAATCACATCATCCATGGGTAATTTATTTAAGGGCTGCTTAACTAAAGATAAAAGGAGGGGAAATTACCTTCACTTTCTATGGCATATGAAGATATTGATTCTGGGTTGTTATTGCAGGAAATTACTTTTAGCATTTTGATTAATTAATTTTGTATACTTTTAAAAACACATAAAATTAGAGAACCAGAAAAAAAAAAAAGAAAAGAAAAGGGCAGGAGAAAGAACAACTATAGAAAGTACATATTTAATTCTTCCAAAGAAATTAAACAGATATTTTCCTGATAATATCAATCGAGGTGTTTAATTAATCAAGAGCTTCGGATAGAACTTAATTTGGCTTTTCTTTCTAGTGTGTTAATGGGCTTCTTTTATTGTGTTATTCTATTGTATAATAACAAAAATACACATGCATTGCCTATATAAAAAATTAACATCCAAAAGGCTTTGTGAAATCGCTGTATCATACAACATGTGAATTATTAATTAATGAAAAGAAGTTATGAAAATAATACGTAGGAATTTTGAGATTACTTTTTTCTTTTTCTTTTTTATAGCAAGGCTGTTTATAAGATAGAAAATGTTTAATGTTGAGAGAGAGAGAGAGAGAGAGAGAGAGAGAGAGAGAGAGAGAGAGAGAGAATCGTTAATCGATGCATTTGTCCATCCATAGAATATTTGCCAAATAGCTAATTGAGTATATTTTTGAGAAAAAAAGGATTGTGATCTCTTTAAGAGATCCTTTTTCTTTCCATAATAATATAGAATAGCAAAATTCCAGTGGTTTAAAAAAGTTACATATTTTTCTTTGATTTTTATAGCTTTAACCATGAGGTTTTTAATTCCTCCGAGCTTGACGTGTCTCTCTATTGATTTTTAAAGTTTTGTCCCATATCTCAAGTCTCCACTAATATAAAGTAAACAAAATTGGTATTTCGTCTCACTTTCATGTTGTCCATATTCCTTGAGACGTTATATGGCGACAACACAAATGGATGATCTGCTATTCTTGCCATCATGTTCTTAATGAAAAACTTACCAACTCCCCCCTTTTTTCACAAGGAAGATAAATAGATCTTTGTTACTTTTAATGAAAGTATTTTGAGAGAATGTTTGATCCTCGATTTTACTTTTTTGAGTCTAACTGGACAAAGGAAAATAGTGGCAAAGTTAGAATACTTAATCTGTGATTTTTTGCTTGTTACTACCGCCATCGCTTTGTCAAGTTTTGAATTTCGTGGCTACAATCTAATAAAGGATCAATATACTATCAAAATTTTATGAACCATCACTTCAACAAATTTTTTTTTAAAGTATCCATTTAAGTAAATTCAATGAGTTAGGTTAGCTTTTTCGATTAATTTAAGTCATTGGAGTCACTAGAGTGATCAATTTCACAGTTTACTGATTTTTGAAAGGTTTTGGCACCAAAATCAACTTTATACAAAAGTTGTGGCACTGATTTTTTTTCCTTAACATAAAAAGAAAACTTAGTTTGAGGTTATGAATTCTTGGACTTAGACGCTTTTGTAAGTTCTTAGTTGCATGTTTCAAGCCTTAATTTGCAACTTGTAGGGCTTAATTAAGTTAACTGAGAGGTGGGCCCAATAAGTGGAAGGTCAAAATGTTCAGCCGTGTCATGCACCAGATGCACTCTTGTAAACATCGTGTATTGATTGTTAAAAATGCTTGGCCAGTGTCGCACACCGCATGCCAATTATTCAGACATGGATAACATATAGTGATCACGGTGATCATAAATCACATCAATTGATGGTGACGTGGTGTGAGATCTACATGCTCTCATGCAATGTTTTATTGTGATGATGACTCCCTTCACAAATTGAGATGGAGATTAATGCTCAAGGTAATAATATGCTTGTCTGTTGGAATCAAAGCAATTGACCTGATGCTTCGGAATTATTTCAATTTGGAGTAAGCATTTATCACCCTGTTTTGGCCTTTTGCTAACTTTACTTTTTATAGCAAGCTAAATAGGTGATTACTTTATTCATATGAACCATGTTAGGTTGGTGATGCATGTCGAGCAAAGTGTGAAATTCACTGAATTTAAATTTGGAGAAATGATTGAAAAACCAAACTTTAACTATTGGCCTATATTCCAATCTTCTAAATCAAAGTGAATTAAAGTAGATCATGCACATGCTAGTACTAATGTTGGAACCTGATTTTGTCACTTTACTTATGCATCGAGCAAATCAGAGAATTGCTTGATGATTATGCATCCAAAAGTGATGTTATGAGAAATGCGTTGCTGGTGTTTAGAAAAGGTTATTGCTTTTTTGTTTCTTGTAATGTTATGTGGGGTAAATGGGTGTTTCTAAATTTAGTTCCCATCCTAAGTTAATGCTTATATAATAGTGGCAGTTCTAATGGTGAGGTAAATTCAAAGCTCATGCTGCCTTGCCTTGCTTTGCTTTGTCCTCTCTCTCTCTCTCTACACCAATCAGGGAACTTCCAAAGACCAAACAATTTAATCCCAAACTCTTTGCGGCTCTCTCTCTCTCTCTCTCTCTCTCTCTCTCTCTCTCTCTCTCTCTCTCTCTCTAATCCCAAACTCTTTCTGGCAGAACCTTTCGAGTTTTTAGAGAAAAGCCAACTCAAGAGAGAGCAAATTAATGCACAGTTGTGAGTGAAGTTACATTGGTAGTAGCATCTTAGATATAGGAAACAGCTAGTATGACACAAGCTACTCTAGCAAGTCTTCTGTGGAGGAAGGAAGTTGGGGAGTAGCACTAGGGCAAGTAACTTATTTCACTAGTCTCATCTGTTAGTCTTGATGCATAGATTCCTCAAGGCATTAGAGTGCCACCTATGATTGGAAAACTAGGTTGCACGATTGAAGGAGGTGGCAAAAGGTGGATTTTCCTCATCGGAAACTAGATCAATCAAGTGGGAGAGTATCCCTTTGAAAGAGTAGCTTTCCAGTTCATGAGGAGGTCATTCCAAATCGACCCTTCTACCACCCATTTGTTGGCACGTTGGGGCGCATCCTCTATATACACACAAACACACACAATTAAAATTCACAATTCTAAGATCATTTTTGACATACAAAAAAGACAATGGGTTGGCAATCAAAAGTCCTTATCTAATACGATCCGTCACTCGAATCTATCTCCTTTCTAGAAGGCTAGGCTAGGCAAGTGCTCTTGCTATCCTATTTATCATGGGAAACCTTCAGTAGTACCGTCTGATTCTATTATAGTGGTAGCAAATGGCCGAATCCATCTGCTTCTTTCTTCGTATGCAAGTAAGGAGCCATCCTTAGATTGTCTCAAGCTACATACCCTTCTCATAAGATGCTGTCTATCTTTCTAGCCCAGTACCAATAATTCTTCATAGTTTAATGGACACCAAGCATAACCTTCGGCCCAAATATTCAAGAATAATAACCCCCATGCATCCCGTGGTATAGCATAAGATAGTTTCAATAACATTTGAGAATATTTTATTTGAATTTTATGAAAAAACTAATCCATTCCTTTTTCCGGGGTTGAAAAGACTATTCCATTCGTTGTCACAAAACGTCGGAACATGAGAGACAAGCTCAAAACACAACATATTCCAAAGAGGCGAAGGAGGATAACACAACCAAGTAGAAGGGAGGGATTTTTCAACGATGGGCTTTGGGGCAAGCCCAATCAGCTTAGCTGGTCGGCCTCACGTGGGCAGTAATTCACGCTCACTTCTCTCGTCTGGGCTGTAAGTACATCCGGCAGTCTTCAATCATATTTTGCATGGCCCATGAGCTTTGGCTCATGGGCTTTGGCTTGCTTCTGAAATGAACTGCACAATTGATGAGCTTGGGCTTCGGTTTGGCCCGCAGGAGACGCGCGCACTGTTCTTGCGAAAACCGGCAATCGACAACCGCGCTCCGACGGTCTCTATGAACTCCGGCCACCGATCCGTCAACACTTCCTTCTACCCAAGATCCACAGTCGACGTTGAGCTTGGTGGATTTACTCGCCGGCGGAACCCATCGAACTGGCCGAGAAGGTAAGGGCGCGCATGGAAACACTTCTTCTTTTTTTGTTCCGAGGAACAAAAAAAAAAGTGTTTACGTTCCGGAGAACAATTTTTGAACAAAAGAACGCGTTTGGTAACGTTTGTTCCGGGAATAAAAATGAATTGAAACGCGTTTGGTAAATTTTATTCTTTTTATTTATTTTAATTTTTTAATATTTTTATTTTATTTTTCCTTTCTTTTTTATTTTTCTTCTTTCGGCCCGGTCACCGGCCTCCGGCGACCGGGCCGACGGGGCCGGCAGCCTCGCCCGGCCACGGCGAGGCTCGCCGGCCCCCGGCGAGGCTCGGCCTCGCCTTGGCTGCGAGCTCGAGCTCGCCCGAGATCCGGCGAGGTCGCCGACCCTCGACGGCGTCGCCGGCCCTCGACGGCCGGTCCCGGCCATGGCCGAGGCCGGCGACCGTCAAAAAAAAAAAAAAGAAAAGAAGAAGAAAAGAGAAGAGAGAGAAGAAGAGAAGTGTTTCTTCAAAATTGTTTCTGAACAAGAAGTAACTTTTTTGTGTTTCGATAAACGCAAATGAAACGCGTTTCTTCTTTTTTGTTCCCAGAAACAAAAAAACAGAAAAGTGTTCAGAAACAGAAACAAGAAACGTTTCCATGCAGGCCCTAAGCTTTCGTTTCCCTGTTTCTTCCCCTTCAATCTGGGGTTCCCCATTTGATTTGATTTGATTTTGACCTACTCAGCACGATCCTGCAATTAGAGAGGGAAGGGCCGAAAGGAGCTGATCTCTATCTCTCTCTCTCTCTCTCTCTCTTTGCCATTGTCAAGCGAAAGCGAAGCTGAAACGAGCTCAATCGCTGCCCTCGAGCACGTAAGGTGCTTCTCTATAAAGTCGTTTACGTGCTTGCTCATTCGCTAAATTTTGCACTTCCCATCCTCAATTCCAATTTCCATGTTCTGTAGGAAAGATCGCGAGTCTGTCGTTGTTTCCCCTCTATTTCATGCTACTTATACGTATGTCCTGACGGTTGACAAGCGTGAGATCATTTTCTTGTTCGGAGTGTGGCAGAACTTCGACTCTAGGGTTTAGGGTTTTCCCATTTGTTGGTCAAGTTAAACGCTTATTTATCATAAAGGAGCTGTTTTGATTACTGGACTTTTCTTTTTCTGGGAAACTTTGGCATCTGCTTCCTGAACCATCCGAGATTCTTGGCGGGGTTGTTAGGGCTTGTGTATTAGTCGATAGTGGGTTTCTGTGGAGTGTATTTATCTTGGTGAAGTAATTTCAGTTGGTGGGTAGTATTTACAGGGTACTGGGTGATGTCCATAAATTAACTTTGCCATCATTGTCGACTGTGCATCCTGGAGGCGCGTTTGCTTTTGTTGGTCTAACCGTGCTGTTTCAATCCATCCCTGCGATATGGTCATCGGGTGATTTTTGTAATCACTCATGGTTGTTGTCTAAGTTGCTGTGAGGGCTTCGCTTGGTTATTCATTGTTGTTTTGCTTCTTTTAGTGCTTTAATTGGTAATCTCTTCAGTTGAAAACATTTGGGCTGAACTTGCACGATCTTATGTGTCATGGTAGCTTGAATTGTCCTCTGCTATATATCATTTATTGCTGACTATTGCTGACTTACGCATTTCGGCACAGATTGCAGGAGAGGTTCACACGCATTGAACAGGATCGACTACCTATTAGATAACCATGGCATTACAAGAACAGTTGAATAAATTCAAGAAACAGCAGGAGAAGTGTCAATCCACTCTTACCAGTATTGTAGCCAGAGCAGGAAGCACGAGTACTCCAGCAAAGCCCATGCCTGCACCTCCTGTTGGTGCACGAGCTACATTGCCTGCTGTCAAGTTCTCAGATGATACAGAAAGACTTAAATATGTTAGTGGTATACGCAAAGCACCTGTAGGAGCTCAGATGAAGCGCGTCATCGACTTGTTGTATGAGGTAATCTAAACTTCTCTCTGTGTGCAGGCGCTTGCAATTGTGTGAGAACTCAAGTTTGGTTGTATTCTAATGACGGTTGTTTTTTATCACTCTTATAATAGGTACTAATGATTATTCATATTTATAGCAAACCGAATAAGTTCTGGAACTGTTGGCTTGTCTCTGCCATTGATTTACTCAACGTAGGGTAGGATGCATGATGTGGATTTGTCACTAGTCGGAGTTAGAGGTCCATTAATCATTGAAATGGAGAATTAGTTGAATCTCCCTCAAATGTTGTGTGATGGTACTTACTAATTGATTGATGAATGTGGCTTTACAATAAGGGTCATGATTTTTCGGGAGCAGTGATATTTATCAGTATGATGGAGGACTT
This sequence comes from Eucalyptus grandis, assembly GCF_016545825.1. Classification (NCBI taxonomy): domain Eukaryota; kingdom Viridiplantae; phylum Streptophyta; class Magnoliopsida; order Myrtales; family Myrtaceae; genus Eucalyptus; species Eucalyptus grandis. Next base: position 8,345,390 of record NC_052619.1, on the reverse strand, counting down.
GGGCAAGGTGTTAGTAATTCCAGAGTCAAACAACAGCCATGGACAAACTGAGCACCTTTCTTGAGTGCTAGCTCATTGAATGGAGGCGGTCTTCCAAAGTTGTCTTGGTTTAGTAATGGAATAATTGACAAGCAGCTTTGCCACCTGTTGCGCATAATTCCACACGTTTTGAGTCTTTGGCCTTCTGAATTAGATTGCATTTATTGCACCAGAAGTCCCTGGCACCCGTCAATGGCATCAATCTCTCTCATCTAATTCTCTATTTGCTGTGTGTTGTTTTGTCGCGACATAAATTTCGAGTGTACCACCTAAGTTTACGCTAATGGATTACTAAATCTTTAAATTTAGTTCGGGCTCTCTCAAGCTCATACTAATTTGCAACTTAAAATTCAAATATTTAACATGTAAAAGATTATTATCTAGACTAATCGATTTACGGTAGGTCGATTAGACACCTAAGTAAAATAATGAGAGAATTATTTTACTCCTACGAACCAGAGACTAAGGATATGGAGACTTGATTACACTAAATTTCTCTAATGCCCTTTCGGTATCATTCTTTTTATTTTCAAAAATGTTTTTGCATGCAGCGTGGATTTATTTTAAGCTAAATCACTATCACACAATGGGATGATCACACGGATGCTCAATCATCATTAAACACTCAATCAAACAAATTACAAAATAAATAAATAAACACGCAAAGCAAGCAATTTTTTGGTTTTTCTTTTAATTAGAACTTTATCAATAGACACGCATTGTTTACCCGCCGGCTACCGGCCGTACGGGAGTTCCACAGGTATCAAAAAAAAAAAAAAAAACACACGCATTTAACTACATGACATAATTTTACTAACAAACTATTTCTAATTAAATGAACCTAACATGCAAACTAAATGACATGCACCTAATATTTTTGTGTTTTTTTAATTCGGAATTAATAAAAAACCTAATTTTACCAACTAAAATGTATGTTCATCTAATTTAGTTTAGTAATTAATTTGACTTAAACCCTATCCTATCTTAGAAAATTATTTTTTTAAAGAAAAATGAGATTATCTAAATGTGCAAACATTATTTATGGGTCTTATCTAAAAAATTCAATCCTAATTTATTTCAAAAATCATCTATAGGTGCAATCCTAATTTACTAACACACTCCGATGCAAAATTTGATATTTTTATGTTTTTTAGTATTTTTCCAATATAAGCAACTATATCTAAACAATCAAGATTTTCATCAATGAGAATTAAAATAACCAAAAATAATCCGTTGTCTCACAGGTTAAATTAACGGTTATTTTAACCCTAAACATCACAACATAAAGTTCAAAATAATTAAAAATCTGATCCGAAATCTTACGGATCAAATTAATAATTATAATGATTTAACAATTAAAATATTATCAAAATACTCAAAAGTTAATATAATTTTAAAAAAATAATCCGACGTCTTACAAATCAAATTAATAATTATAATAATTTTGGACAAGGGATAATGCCTATAATATTAAAATAATTAGCATCTACATACCATGCTCCAATAATAATGAAACTTAAGAAAAAAAAATTAAAAAATAAAAATAAAAATAAACTACCCAGGGGACTCAACACGATAGGCTTCGGGCGCGATGGTGCTGTTGGTGGAGCGGCGGTGACGCGTGCGCTTGGACGGAGGGCTGAGCGACGGCGGGCGGCGCCCGGGAGAGGGAGGCGTCGGCAGCGGGCGCCAGCGACAAGCGGAGGCGCAGCAGCAAGGGCGAGCGGGCGCGACAGCAGGGGCGAGGACGTCGGACGCCGGGCGGAGTTGTTGTGGTGGCAGGCGAGCGGGGGCGGCGGCGTCGCTGGCTGCAGGCGCGGTCGTCGCAGACAGGCAGAGACGGAGCGGTGGTGGCCGGGAGGAGCAGGCGTCGGGCTGAGATGCGGTGCTGGGCAGAAGGAAGCACGGCTACTGGCTACTGGTGCGGTTTGATGCTGGCGGGTGCTTGGGCAAGGACGGCGTTCGCGGCGGCTGCAGATCGCATGGGCTTCGCAGGTTGCGGGTGAGGCGAGCAGGCGGGCGCGACCGGCGAAGGGCTTCAGCGGGAGGGAAGCAGCAACAGCGGCGTCGGGATCTAGCGGACGAGCGGCAAGTCGCGGGTCACGAGCGCCAATGACCGGCACGGCGGAGCAGGGCTGTTGGCGGTGCTGCGGGTGAGCAGTGGAGGCAGAGGTCGCAGGTGGGGCGTCGGACGATGGCTGCAGCAGCGCGGCGGCCTCTGGACAGCAGCAGCGACGCGGGCTCACGGGCGACGGAGGGTCCCGGCAGAGGTGACCAGCAGCGGCGATGGGCGTGCAGGTCGCGAGCTACTGCAAGTCGTTGCGGCGGTGGCTGGCGTGCAGGCGGAGGGTGGGTGGAAACGTTGCAAGCGTGGCGGAGGTTAAAGCGGGTGCTCGCGCAGCAGGGGACACCGGGGTGGAGGTGCAGGCGCGGGCGGAGACGATGGCTGCAGCAGCGTCGCGGCCTCTGGACAGCAGCAGGCGAGGCGGCGTAGGGGGTCGACGAGGGGCTGCGAGGCGGAGGGCAACGAAGAAGACAAACAGTCCCCTGCGTTTCTTCTTTCTTCCTTTTCTTGTTTTTTTCTCTGCTCTCACGAGTCACATCTCTCTCACTCGACGTCACTTCTGTGCAGACTTTGAGAACACTTCGCTGACCTTTTCTTTTTTTTTTTCTCCCAAACAAAGATGAAAGAACTCTTTTTTTTTTTTTTGCGCCACTATTGACAAAGGGAAGGGTAAAGTTTCGTGGGATGAAGTGTGCCTTCCTAAGAATGAAGAATGATTGGGTATTCGTAAGTTGAAAGACCGTAACAAATCAACTATACTTAAATAGATTTGGATTCTTTTCACAGACAAAGAATCCTTATGGTGTCGTTAGATTTACTCCAATTTATTAAAAATGGACAACTTTTGGATCTCTTCCTCACCTTCTGTTTGCTCTTGGGCTTAGAAAATAATCTTACTTCTAAGAGCAGAGTTTTAGCTATCATTTCTCTGGAAAATTGGAAATGGTCTTTCGGCTTCCTTATGGTTTGATTGCTAGCTTTTAGAGGGCTCGCTTGATCAGATTATTCTGCATCCTCTTATTGAGATATCTGTCTTCCAAAGCATGCAGTAGTCGTGGATCTCCTCTCCCCTATGGGAGATTCCTTCGGGCTTTTCCTTCAAAGCTTGGGATTCCCCATTCCGATTTCATCCTCTACTCGGGATCGTTTCTTATGGAGTCGAGACCCCTCCGGATCCTTCTCGGTGGCTTTTGCTTGGGATTGCATTAGAACAAAAAAAAATCGGTTGCCTTGGGCTTCTCTTATCTGAAACTCTAATATTGCTCCTAGATTCCAGTTTAATTTGTGGCTGATTATGAAGAACGGATTGCCTACCTAGGAGCTCCTTCTCTCTCATGGAAGAATTGACTTTTGCACTTGTGCGTTATGCAATGAAGTTCCGAATTCCATCAATCACCTATTTTTTGACTGCTATGTCTCAGCTTCTCTTGCTTTCTTTTGGGCAACAAGGTGTAACTTACCTTGGCGAGCGAGACTGTGGGCGGAGAACCTATCTTGGGCTATTAAATAACCTATCTTGGGCTATTAAATTCTTATCTGGTAAAGTTTCTTCTACCATATTGCTAGATTTTCTTTTGTTGCCTTATGTTACTTGATTTGGAAAAAAAAAGGAATGATATTATACTCCGTGGGGAAGCCTTGGTCATCTCTGTGTTGAAAAATCACCTGATTAAAGTTGTAAACAATGTAAAGGAGAAAGCACTTACCTTCTCAAATGTTCTAGATATCCCAAGAAACAAGCGTCTTCAGAAAAAACTGGGGCTTTGATCCCTCCATTTTCTCAGGCCGTCCTTCGACTCTATAGGTTGCTCATGGATCGTGTTCTTGCTTCTAGTTACTTCAGCTCTCTGTTCTTTGTCTCTTCATTTTTGAATTGCTGAGGTTTCGTGTTGGCTGTTGTGACTTCTGTTTAAGTGACCTTGTTGGTCGCTTTTTGTTTTTTCCTGTTTTTGTTTCTCTTTGCCTTTGGCTCTTTCTTCGGCTTCCTTCCACTCTTTCTACTTACTTTAGTTAGAGTGTAAGTTTTTTGTGCGGCTTTTGTATAGTTGTCCAAAGCTATTTATTCATTACCTTTACAAAAAAAAAAAATTTTCTTTTTTCTTTCTTTTTTTGAATTTCGAACTCTAACAAAATGAAGGAACCACTCTCACAATTTTTTTTTTTGCTCTGAATTTTTTTGAATCCCACCCCCCTCGTACGAGAAAAGGTCCCCTTTTTATATGCAACGAAATTGAGCCCCTATATGGAAGAAGCAGAATTTCCTTTTTCTTTTCGATTGCATCTCGCACGATAAGGCGTAATCTTCACAATTTTATTTCATTTTCTTTCCTTTGTTCATGCCCATCAACAATTAAAAAATCTGATTTTTTTTTATTATGTCGAAAATGCATATTATACAAAGATCAATGCCAAATATATATCACATTTGAAATATTATATCAAAACCTTCCAATTTTCAACGAAATATACCTCTCTGTATATATCGTTTGAATATATCAAATGCGCCTAAAATGATATACTATGCAATTCTTTTTTTTAGGGGTTAGAATTAATCTCTAATTTGTATGCAAAAAATCAATGATTGGATTGCCAAAATTTAGGTGTCAATATGTTTCTTTCTTTTTTTTGTTCTTTTTTGGGTGCTTGCCCCTTCATGTCTTTCCTTGTTGCATCCCATATCCCTCCATTATTACTCTTCGAGTTGGGTTAAACATTACCAATCGATGCTTAGATCAGAGACCTAGTACATATTATCTGAATGGTCTTCATTAATTGAATGACTGTTTCCAGACAAGGCTGGCGCTTACACCAGAGCAGATAAACAACGCATGTTACGTTGATATGCTTTACAAGGTACACTTTCCTTGGAAGCTCCTCTGTTGTATTATATACTTTGCTTTCTTGAGGTGATGTTTTGGTTTTGGTTTTTTAATTGCTTCAGTCAAGGCATGATGTGAAGGAAAAGAATCAGTTACAAAAGTTGATAAGAAGCTACACGGATGGCATTAAGGTCATTGACCTTAAGGTTGCGTACCCAACTGTGATGGAGGACTTAGGGTGCGTTTGGGAACCACTTCCCAAAGCCCCTTCGGGGTCCAAAGTCCTTTGGGCAAAAAAAAAGGCGTTTGGGAAAAAACTTTGGAAGGCACCTGGACAAAATGCTAGCATTTTTAAGGCTGAAAGCCCAAGGCAGGGGGGGACCTGCCTTGGGCTTTCAGCTTTCTCGGCATGCCCACGCGTTCTTTGTTCACTCTTTTTTTTCCAAAATTGTCCTCATGAATTTTTGTTTTTTCGGTTCGTGCCCTTGGATGAAACACTGTTCATCTTCTCCGGGCCGACGCTCTGAGGGACGCCGCGACCTAGCGATCGTCGTCGGAGAGTCGGACGACCTCCGCGAGTCGCGGCGTTGCCGGCGACCGTCGCTTGCCGCACCGTGTGACCTCCGCGGGGAGCTCGCCGAGGCCGCGCGACCCATCCGGTCGCGGTCTGGTGGTCGCGACCAGATCCGGTGCCGGAGGCTCGGCGGCGACCAGATCCGGGTCGCGCGACCTTGCCGCCCCCGGATCCGGGTCGCGGGCGTCGCGCGACCTCCCGCGACCTCGCCGCCCCAGATCCGGGGCGGCGAGGTCGCGCGACCCCGTCGCGACCCGGATCCGGGCGGCGAGGTCCTCCCGCGACCTCGACGCCTCGGATCTAGGTCGCCGGAGGTCGAGGCGGCGTCGCTCGACGCGCGCGGCCTCGCCGCCCCCCAGATCCGGCGTCGCCGGAGGTCGAGGCCGCGTCGCGCGGACGCGCGCGACCTCGCCGCCCAGTCCGGGTCGCCGGAGGTCGCGACGGCGTCGCGCGACCTCGCCGCCCCGGATCTGGGTCGCCGGAGGTCGCCGGAGGTCGCCGGAGGTTGCTGACGGCCGCTGCCCTCGCCGGTCTTTTTTTTTTTTTTTTTTAATAATTTTTTTATCACAAAACTCATTTGTAAATGTGTAAATTCCCCAAACGCTATTTTGCTCAAAGCACTTCACAAAGAGCTTTTAAAGTACAATTTGCCAAACACAGTTTGCATTTTGAAAAACATCTTTAAGTCAAAGATCTTTGCATTTTCCTAAAGGCTTTACCCCAAAGTGGTTCCCAAACGCACCCTTAGGCTGCGTTTGGTTCAGCATTTGCAATGGGCTTTGAGTCCAATGCAAATCTTTGAAAGCCTAAAGCTATTTGGGAAAAATGCGGTTATGTTTGGTAAAAAAATTTTGCAAATGGACTTTGAGTTGAACGTGCATTTGGTAAAAAACTTTTGGAAAGGGCTTTATGGGTATTATATTTTCTTTTCTTTTTTTTTTTTTGGAAAAATCAGCTAAACCCTTCGCCGGACCGGCGAAGGGCTGCGGCACGGCGAGCCGGATCTGCGCGCGGCGGCCGTTGGCTGAGGTCGGGCGACCTCCGGCGAGGGTCGCGCGACCCGGCCGAGGGCCGCGGAGGTCGCCCAACCTCGGGCGACCCGGGGTCGCTTCGACCCGGGGGCGCGCGACCCGGGCGACCGCCGCCCGGGTCTCGCGGCCGCAGCGGCGGCCCTTGTCGTCGCGCGACCCTCGCGAGACCCGGGCGAGGGCCTCCTGCGGCCGCGAGACCCGGGCGGCGGTCGCCCGGGTCGCGCGGCCCTCGGGTCGAGCGACCCCGTCGCCCGAGGTCAGCGACCTCCGGCGGCCCTCGGGGTCGCGCGACCCTCGCCGGAGGTCGCCCGACCTCCAGCCCGGCGGCCGCCGGCGCCGATCTCCAGCTCGCCGGCGGCCGTCACCCTTCGCCGGTCCGGCGAAGGGCTGCTCTTTTTCATTTAAAAAATAAATAAATGCAGGGGCAACGGTGGGTTTTCAAAAAACTTTTGAGGGTAAAATAGGAAATAATATTTTCATTAAATGGACCTCCAGCATTCCGAAAATGCTGAGAGCTTTCAGCATTCCCAAGGGGAAACTTTCACTTGAAAGCCCCTTGGGAATGGTTGCCAAACACCCATTTTTGGGTGAAAGGGCTTTGGGGCTTGGATGGGCTTTCTAAATGCCCATCCAAACGCACCCTTACAGGTATATCTACTTGCTGATCACGTACTCCTTGGTTCATTGTGACTCAAGTCTGGTTTTCCTTTTTCTTTTAAATAAACAACTACGATAAAAGGCAGCTGAAGTTAATTTGCTAGGCTAGCACGCAATCTGAAAGTGGTTTAAAAATATGTCCTTGAAAGTACCGTGTAGTCTTTATAGCTTGACATTTGATTGTTGCTGTGGTTTATGATTGATTTTTGCATTTCCTCTAATGTTCTATATTTACAGGGTAATAAATTGAAATGACTGCTGAATGAATGTCAGAGTTCCTGCCATGTCATTTTACCTTATGGAATTGATTGGATTGTTGTTCTAGTTGACTATTGGACCTAACGCACACACTTACTAACATCAGAACTCAACCAGCAAAATGGTGATAAGAATATTTCATGCTTTACCTACATTTCCTATCGCTATTGGAATAGTGAATTTTTTCATTTGTCAGCGATATTGGTATTATGAGGAGGTTCTTATCAGAATCTGAATTAATGTGTTAGGTCTCTATCGTCTTTTAATTTTAGTTTCTACATAAATCATAGATGGGAAGTCCACTAATGAAGCATTTAGTATACAGTGAAGCTTAAAAAGTATATGATTTTCGTTTTCGTGTTGGTCCGGGAATGACAAATGGAGTTCTTTGTTATGCTTCTTGATTTCTAATGCATATATACAAAAGTTTACAGGCCTTGAAAGCTGCTGGTCAAGTATGGCTCCTATCGAAGTTCGACTCTCAGGAGGATATTGCCTTCCCGAATGATCCCAAGGTGCCCATAAAAGTAGATGACGATCTGAAGCAACTCTTTCGGAGAATCGAATTACCTCGGGACATGATTGACATCAAGAAAGATCTCCAGAAGAATAGGATGAAACCGTCAAAAAACATGACGCAGAGAAGGCTTGCGGCCCAAATCCATGGGATTTCACAGAAGCCCAAGCTCAAGAAGAAGAAGCGCGAGATCAGCAAGAGGACGAAGCTCACCAACGTTCATCTTCCTGAACTCTTTGAGAATCTCAGAGGTTCCTGAAGGAGGGAGACGCCGGAGCTGTCCTCAGCAAACAAATACCAAAGGACTGCTTGGAGGGCGATCTTTTTCCCCGTGTATCTTTGATTGATGTACATACCGCAGGCTTGTTTTTAGATCATTGATCTCGACCATAATTTGAGGTGTACAGTCAAGAGTTCTTAAAGTCAGATTCATCCAAGTTCAAAGGAGGCAAAGAACTTGTATTAGAAAGCTCCTCAATCGGATTAGATCCGCAAAGGACCAATGACAAATACATCGGCCCGCATCTGGGTCCTGAACACTTTCTGCTTCGTCCGATTCCTGATGAATAAGTGAGAGAGTGGTATACACAAAGCACCTGTTGCTTGTAGTGATAGTCCTGTCAGCCCATGTTTTCCAACATCCTCGTTTGACTGAAGTTCGGTTCCCAAGCCACTACGACTCCATCTTACTAATTGTAAGACATGGGAGGGACATTTCCATCTCTCATTATTGCTCCAAGAGTGAGAAGATAGCCATATGAAGAATTAAAAAGAAACTGGATGACTTTGGCTTTCAGACGGCTTTCTGGATCTTTCCCGCCATTTATATCCGAATTCGAAAATATGGATTCTCAGCTGGAGAAACAGCATGCAATGAACCTGTTCATGTTCCTGGTATGGTCCTCAAGAACACAAACCTGGGTTCTTGGGTAATTACATGATGCACGAGAAATAGTAATATCACAACATATCATTGGAGTTAATTCGGATATGAATACAGGTCAAGACAATCGTGTGGATAGGAACAAGAGAGAAGGGGAGAAGAAAGAAAATGGAGTAATCGAAATCCTGAGACAATAGGCATTATCGAAACATACTTTGTCATCAATAAAGAAAACATTTCTCATTGATTAATTATTTCAATTAATATAATCGATTATTTTCAAAAAAAATATTTTTTAAATTATTTATTTTTCACAAAATAAATGGGGCGTTAACGTTTGTTTGAAGTTTTCCTCATCTACTTTTAAATCAATTTGTGACTCTACTGGTAGTCTCTTAAAAAGTGATTTCCTCTAAGTTTGCGGGAACTGTCTTCTGCGTGGTTACCTATTGACATCCCGTGCTAACACGCGTGTCCCACTAACGGCAATTACATCAGTCCATACAGCAGCAAAATTGTCCATTTTTTACTGACCTTCAAATTGAATAATGTGCAAGTTACGCCAAAATAGTTTGGAAATTACGAAGAGATAATTAAAAAAAGAAGAAGCAAAATTGTTATCTTATTGCCAGAAAATTGAGGGAGCCCATAGCTTGGATTTGGAACACATCTCCTTGTCGGAGCGTGGAGTCCAGGAGCGAGGTTCGTAAGATTCCATCACGACCATACAAAAAATATAAAGTAATAAAATAAAACGAAAAAAAAAGAAAGGGGGGGCGGCGGGCCAAGGAATGCAAATTCCAAAGCTAGTTGTCCGGAAGTGTTTGTGGTTCTACTTACTTTGCGACAATAAATCAACTATGACAAAATTATAGTAAAAATACTTTGTTATTTTAGCTCTCTTTTTTGTTGAAATATTTTACTAGTATTTTAAGTATATGAGTATGAAACGATAATGTTCTCTTATCATGTTACGACATAACGCATGATGACAATGTGATCAAAATTCTCCTCGTGGTAAGGCATATACCTACAAAGCCAGTGACTTGGTCCATAAGGATATCCTAAACTTGGTATGCATACCCAAAAAAACCCCTCATTAGATTCATAATCATAAAACCCCTCATTGGATTCATGCTCGTGTCGCTGACTCCGCAATAAGGTCACACCACCTTCACAAACTTCGATCTTTTTTATTTTTTATTTTGCCAGCCAGTTATTGACACTAAACATGAGGTTGCAACAGAAGAAGAGCGAGTCCCCGGAAGAACGAGCAGAGGAGGAAGAAGAAGAGAAGAATTGGAGTTGGAGTCGGAAAGTAGCGAAGGGACGTAGATGGGGGCTTTGTTGCCGGAGAGCGTACTCGCATAGAACGACCCCATCATCAGGGCCGCCATTATCATCTGCCCTGATCTCAAATCGAACGTCGATCCCAAATGTCACCTTCGCAAGCTATCCTTGCTAGTGTCGCTGACTCAGTGATTCCAAACACCCGAAGTAGCCTCGCGGTGCCCGGCCCCGCCGGGTCTTGTCGGCCGCCGGCGAAGGCAACCGTGGCCTTGCTTGAGCCACAATGGCCTCGCCGGCCACCATGGGAAACAAAAAATGAAAAGATGGAAAGGAAAAAAAAAAAGTAGAAAAAAAGAGTAAATGAAAAGTAAAAAATAAAAAATAAAAAATTTGAAAAAATATTAAAATATTATTTAAATTTGTCCACGTCAATGCTTTGCCTTGCGCCACGTAGGATGGCTGACATCTTGGCCAAATTGATTCAATTGGCAAAACTTAAAAAAGGCTTATGACTCAATTAGTAAAATTAAACAGTTTAAAATTAAATAAACAAAAATAGATTTAAGATTTCTTGGACAATTTTCCCCCACAAGTGGCCCATCAAGAATTTAACATTTTGATTAAATTCCACCCACCCTTAGAATTTAATATTTTACCAAGTAATAGTTCATATGTGAGTAATGTGGGATCATTAGTCACCATTGAACGAGATCATTTGACTAATTAGTTAAATAAACGAAACCATGTTAACAAATATCAAGTCTTTCCGGTACAAAGAGAGTTGTTTTGGTGAATGGAAAGGAACCCTGTTGAGATTCTCGCTTCAAGCAAAAATTAGCTAGTCTTGCACTTCCTTTAACAATGTCAGGGAAAGCAGTTATTTAATCAAGTGGGGCTTAAGTGGGGCTTACTTTGTCTTTTCCTTTGCGTGTTAGACACTTTAAAGCACAATCAAACATTACGTTTACATACGTGCCCGCGATTCTAGGAAATGTTTTGAGATGATTATACCTTGCCTTGATCTTTTGGCTATTTTTTTTTTTAAAATTTCTTAAATAGCGTGTTTGGAATATTGATGTCAATCATCAAACTTAAGTTAGTATCATAGTAAAGGACCTAAGGTCACTTTGCATTTCAGTGGGGTGAATATATGTAATGGACAAAAAAGAACTCTCACATCGTCTTACAAAACAAGTTACAATTGTTATTGAGAAAATGTTTTGAGTTTGATCCAGTGAAAGATTTTAGATCCAAGTATAAATTCCAAATCCCAATTAGAAGAGTCTTGATTGGACTTTTGGTTGATTGAACATACGAAGCAACAACAAATTTGCTAGTTTGATTCAGCTAAAAGAGGTTTTATATTTCGGATACAAAGAGGAGGATGTTGGTGTTAGGACACTAGAGCACACAAGAGTAATGTTAATATTTTTTTCTCTGAGAGTTTTCTGAGTTCTCTAAGAGAGCTGTAACAGTTGACTGCATTAAAATGCCTTGCACCAAGAAAACGAAGTTTTGTGCATTTGCGTCATTCTTCGTTTGCTACATGATAATTAGTCTCTTGAACCTGTTTACTGGACTCTAATGTTTTGATGCCAATGACCAAGTAGCAGACGCGTATCCCATTAAAAAATCATCTCTGTGGTAATTGTAGTTGAAAATTGAAATTCATCATAACTTCTTCTCCTAGTGTGAACAGCTAATCTCTCTCAATTGACGAAGCAGGTCCCCATATATATAGCAGAAATTAAACCAAAAAAACCTTCAATGAGGATTCACAACACTACACCAGGGAATGCAAAATCCAGTTAAATGTTCAGCATGAGCAAAGAGGGTGACGCCAAAGCTAAATTCAAACAATCAAGTTAACGTTCAGGCAAAGACGGGTCAGAGCCGCCCTGCTTCACCTGGGAGGAGGCATGCTGATATATCTCTGGAAGCAGCTGAGACTATAACGCAGCTTTAGTAGCTAAGAAGTGAGAAAAATGGTTTTGTTGATCTTTTCAATTGTTGTCATAATAGTCCGGGCAATGGTTTTGTACTTGATTCATCCGCTTCGTGGACTTCATTCATGATCAAAAGCTTGATTAGCTGCGGCTTGATTTTTTTTTTTTTTAATAGATTTGCTGCATTTTCGGTTTTGGTTCAAAATTATGTACAATAGCTAGAAGAAGGGGTCTACCTTGGAGATAGGAATCAATATGGATTGAGACTCTGCTAATCTATTGAATGTCTGCGCAATGCTATACTAGCTGACTGTTATTAAGGGAAAACTTTAATATGTAAACTAAAGAAATAGTTGAAGGCTATGAGAAATCAAAAGGCCAGTATTCAAAATCGCCAGGCTAGTTCATGAACAAAGCAAGATTATTAATTTCGATGCACGGGAAACCAATAATCCAACCAGAGATGCGAGAATGCGAGTAGTCCTGGAGAAGTTTGACTGGCACATGAACAAAATATAATGGGCGACAAGCCCCATCAGGGATGGTCACTAACTAGAACTCGTCTTTGGAACTCGTCCCTACAAAACCCCTCTCCTCTATACTCAGCTTCGATTTGGTTTCCATATTACTCCAAGAAGCTCGCAATCTATCTTTATTTTTTGTTATCCGATCGATTTTCAATGAGTCGCTTTTCCAATAAATAACGAGCTTTTTATTGCAATTATCAACATTTTTCATAGAAAAATTGAAAAAATAATATTAAAATATAATTAAAAATTACCCAAATCAGCATCAATGATGCCACATTGGATGGCCGACATCCATGTCAACACTGGTTGGCCAAAGTTGGCTAGATTTGCTAAATTGATACAAATGCAAAAGATTTAGGCCTTATTTAGTCAACCAAAAGTTTACAATTACAAGAAGTTTATAAATTAATTGGCAATTTTCCTTCACCAAGTCGGTTAGAAATCAAATTCCATTGAATGAAAATCTAAATATGAAAAACTTTACTTGATCATCAAGTAGCATAATAATCAAATTCTTCGAATAAAAAACTATGTAGACTTACACGTCAGTGCTCAAAGCAAAATATCGGTATTATAGACGTAATAGCTCAGTCAAAAAAGAGTTGAATTTTCTTTTGTGGGCTTGCAAATTCGAAATACTTTGTGGATAAATCTCTTGCGAGTTTGTACTTCAGGAATTCTCTAATTAATCGAGCGGAGTATTAACGGTTGAAACCAAATATTACATCACGAGCATGAGACCGGGCAGGCAATTTTCACTCACCCTGTTGTATATGTAAATAGAGGCAATCATGTATGGTATTTTGTTATTTGCTGGTGAGCAACGGAGACTTCTGAACCCAAAAAAAAAGAAAAAGAAAAAGAACAATGGAGACATGAGGGACCAAAAGATTTCCCATCCGTCATTTGATGAATTCTAAGTTGTGGCGCAGATCCTTTTCCTTTCTTGAACGAAAAGAAAACTTAATTTGATGTTATGAATTCTTGGACTTGACTTCTGTAGGTTCTTAGTTGCATGTTTCAAGCCTTGATTTGCAATGTTTAGGGCTTGATTTTTTTTTTTTTAATCCATTGACAACTTTATCCATGAATTTGATGCAAAGATCAGTATTCAAGGAAGGAATATGCCTATCTATTGGAATCAAAGCAATCAACTCGATACTTTGGAATTGCTTTAATTTGGAGTGAACATTTATCACCCTCTTTGGTCTTTTTGTGACTTTAATTGTGACAGCAAGTTAAAATTGGTGATTTCTATATTCCACGTGGATCACATTAGGGTAGTGATGCTTGTTGGACAATGTGTGAGAATCACACTTGTTAGATTGAAGATCACTAGATTTCAATTTAACGTAATGATTGAGAAATCAAACTCCTTCTCAATTAAAGTAGTACAAATGCCATAACTTGATTCTGTTACTTTACTTTCTTCTCAGGCAATTCAAAGAATCACTTTATGATTATGCATCCTAAAGTGGTGTCACAAGTAATGTGTTAACATGTATCCCAAACTAGTTTTTGTGTTAAAAAAAAAAAAAAAAACTCCCTAAGCAATACACCTATGCCACATTTACTCTTAAACTAATTTTTGTGTTATAATAAATCCTAGAATGGTAGATTCATGCCATATTTACCCTAAGCTAATATATCCGTGCCACATTTACCTCAGATTGTAATAAATATGGACTTTTTAGTAGTAAATGTGGCACGAATATATCAAAGAAATTAATCAACATATTTTTCTGATAATTTCAGCCACATTATGCACCACATGCATCCTTGCAAACATTGTATATAGATGGAGAAAAATGTTCGGCTGGTGTCACACGCCATGTTCCAATCATCCAAATGACATGTTGTGATCACGGTGGTCATAAATCACATTAGCTTACGGCGACGTAGTGCGAGATATACACACTTTTGTGCAATGTTTTATCGTGATAGCAATTTCATTCACGAATTTGAGACGGAGATTTAGTGTTTAAGTAAATAATATCCTTGTCTACTGGAATCAAAGCAATCTACATGATTCTTCGGAATTACTTCAATTTGGAGTAAGCATTTGTCACCCTCTTTTCACCTTTTTGTGACTTTACTTGTGATAGCAACTTAAACAAGTGATTTCTATATTCCACATGAATCATGTTAGGCTGGTCATGCGTGTCGAGCAAAGTGTGAAAATCATAATGGTTAGAGTGAAGTTCACTCAATTTAAATTTGGAGTAGTGATTGAAAAACCAAACTTTAACTCGCAACATATATTCCAATCTTCTCAATTAATGTAGATCATATGCATGCTCATATGAATGTTGGAACTCAATTTTGTCACTTTACATTTTTTTCAGGCAAATTCAGAGAATCGGTTGATAATCATAGATCTAAAAATGGTGTTGCAAATAATGTATCGTTGGTGTTTCGAAACGGAAAATGCTTTTTTGTTCATTGTAATGTTAGGTAGGGTAAATGGGTGCTGTTAAATGTGGTTCCTATCCCAAGTTAGTGCTTATATAAGAGTGGCGGATCTGAGGATGACGCTGAGGTAAATTCAAGGCGATTGCTGCTTTGCCTTGTTTTGTCCTCTCCATTATATAATGCTAATTACAATTACAATTCTGCTTGAATGTAAATATTACTAAAATCTGATTTGTAAATTCACAATTATAAGATCATTTTTGACACACAAAAAAGACAATGAGCTAGCAATCATAAGTCCTTATCTAATTTATTTTCGAACGAAGTTTAGTTTAGAATACGAACTGTCACTTGAATCTATCGCCTTTCTAGAAGGCTAGGGTAGGCTAGTGCTCTTGCTCTCCCCTTAGTTATAGGTAACCCTTAGTAGTACAGATTGATTCTACTCTAGCGGTAGTAAATGGCCGAACCCGTTCGTTCCTTCCTAGATTGCGTTAAGCTACATGCCCCTCTCACAAAACGTTGTCCATCTTTCTAATCCAGTGCCAGTAGTTCTCCATATTTTAATGGACACTAAGCATAACCTTCACCCCGAATATTTGAGAATATTAACTCCCATGCATTACAGTGGATAGCACAAGACAATTTTGGTAACATTTGAGAATATAATATTTGAATTTTATGAAAAAACTAATCCATTTTTTTTGTTGTTCGAAAAGAATATTTCATTCATTGTTGCAAAACATCGGAACATAATGGACAAGTCTCGGAACACAACATATTTCAAAGAGGCGAAGCGGGATGACAACCAATTAGGAGGGAGGGAGTTCCTGCGATGGGCTTTGGCTAGCCCAATCAGCTTAGCTGGTTGGCCTCGCGGGGGCAATAAAAAACGCGCTCACTTCTCTCGTCCGGCAGTCTTCAATCACATTTTGCAGGTCCATGGGCTTTGGCTCATGGGCTTTGGCCTTCTACTGAAATAAACTGCACAATTGATGAGTTAGGGCTTCGGTTTGGCCCGCAGAAGACGCGCACACTGTTCTTGCAAAAACCGGCAATGGACGACCCCGTTCCGGCGGTCTCTACGAACTCCGGCCACCGATCCTTCGACACTTCCTGCTACCCAAGATCCGCCGTCGACGTTGAGTTTGGTGGATTTACTCGCCGGCGGAACCCATGGAACTGGCCGAGAAGGTAAGCTTTCGTTTCCCTGTTTCTTCCCCTTCAATCTAGGGTTCCTCATTTGGTTTGATTTGACTTTGACCTCTATTCAGCACGATCCTACAATTAGAGAGGGAAGGGCCTACAGGAGCTGATCTCTCTCTCTCTCTCTCTCTCTCTCTCTGCCATTGTCAAGCGAGAGGGAAGCTGAAACAGATCGGAAAGCTCGATCGCTACCCTCGATCACGTAAGGTGCTTCTCTATAAAGTCGCTTGCTTGCTTGCTCATTTCATGCTACTTATACATATATCCTGACAGTTAACCCTAAGCGTGAGATCAATTTCTTGTTCGGAGGTGGGCAGAACTTCGAGCCTAGGGTTTAGCGTTTTCCCATGTGTTGGTCAAGTTAAACGCTTATTCATGACAAAAGAGCTGTTTTGATTACTGGAGTTTTTTTAATTTGGGGAACTTTGGCATCTGTTCCCTCAACTATCCGAGATTCTTGTATGGGGGGCTTAGGGCTTGTGTATTAGTCGATAGTGGGTTTCTGTGGAGTGTATTCATCTTAGTGAAGTAATTTCAGTTGGTGGGTAGTACTTACTGGTTACTGGGCAATGTCCATGAATTAACTTTGCCATCGTTGTCGATTGTGCATCCTGGATGTGCGTTTGCTTTTGTTCGGTCTAACTGTGCAGTTTCGATCCATCCCTGCGATATGGTCATTGGGTGATTTTTTTGTAATCACTCATGATTGTTGTCAAAGTTGCTGTGAAGGCTTCACTTGGTTATTCAACTGAACGATGCTAAGGCTGAAGGCAGATTTATGCTCTACTTTTCCAGAAGATGTGACCTTGCTGATTTCATTGTTGTTTTGCTTCTTTTGGTGCTTTAATTGGTAATCTCTTCAGTTGAAATATTTGGGCTGAGCTTGCACGATCTTCCTCATCATGGTAGCTTGAATTGTTCTCTGCTATACATCATTTGTTGTGGACTATTGCTGACTTACACATTTCGGCACAGATTGCGGGAGAGGTTCACGCGCATTGAACGAGATTGACTACCTTTTGGATAACCATGGCATTACAAGAACAGTTAAATAAATTCAAGAAACAGCAGGCGAAGTGTCAATCCACTCTTACCAGTATTGTGGCCAGAGCAGGAAGCACGAGTAGTCCAGCAAAGCCGATGCCTGCACCTCCTCCTGGTGCACGAGCTCCATTGCCTGCTGTCAAGTTCTCAGATGATACAGAAAGACTTAAATATGTTACTGGTATACGCAAAGCACCTGTAGGAGCTCAGATGAAGCGCGTCATTGACTTGTTGTATGAGGTAATCTAAACTTACTTCTCTCTGTGTGCAGGCACTCGCAATTGTATGCGTACTCAAGTTTGGTTGTATTCTAATGATAGGGTTGTCTTTTATTACTCTTATAATGGGTACTAATGATTATTCATATGTATAGCAAACCGAATAAGTTCTGGAACTGTTGGCTTGGCTCTGCAATTGATTTACTCGACGTAGGGTAGGATGCATGATGAGGATTTGTCATTAGTCAGAGTTAGAGGTCCATTAATCATTGAATTGGAGAATTTGTTGAATCTCCCTCAAATGTTGTGTGATGGTACGTATTGATTGATTGATAAAGGCAGCTTTACAATAAGGTTCATGATATTTCTGGAGCAATGAATTTTATCAGTATGATAGAGGACTTAGGCAAAGTTTTAGTAATTCCCAAGTCAAACAGCTGTGGGCTAACTGATCACCTTTCTTGTGTACTAGCTCATTGAATGGAGGCAGTCTTCCAAAGTTGTCTTGGTTTAGTAATGGAATAATTGACAAGCAGCAGCTTTGCCACCTGCTTTGCATACTTCCAGTTGTTTGAGTCTTCACCTTCTGAATTAGATTGCATTTATTTCACCAGAAGTCCCTGGCACCCATCAATGGCATCAATCTCTCTCATCTAATTCTCTATTTGTTGTCCTGTTTCTTGTTATTTTTATTTTTGTGCTTGCCCCCTCATGTCTTTCTTTGTTGTATCCCATATCCCTCCATAAGTACTATTTGAGTTGTGTTAAACATTACCAATCGATGCTTAGATCTGAGACCTAGTGCATATCATCTGAACGGTTTTCATTAATTGAAAAGAATGTTTCCAGTCAAGGCTGGCACTTACACCAGAGCAGATAAATGAAGCATGTTATGTTGATATGCTTTCCAATAAAGCTGTGTTTGACAATTTGGCAAATAACCCCAAAGTATACTAGGATGGCCAGCGGTTTTCTTACGAGGTACACTTTCCTGGGAAGCTCCTCTATTGTATAAATGTATACTGTGCTTTCTTGAGGTGATAGTTTGGTCTTTGTTTTTGAATTGCTTCAGTCAAAGCATGATGTGAAGAACAAGAATAAGTTACTGAAGTTGATAAGAAGCTACACGAAGGGCATTAAGGTCATTGACCTTAAGAATGCATACCCAACTGTCATGGAGGACTTACAGGTATATCTACTTGCTAATTGCGTTCTCCTTGCTTCATTGCGACTCAAGTCTGGTTTTCCATTCTTTTAATTGACTAAGATAAAAGGCAGCTGAAGTTAGTTTGCTAGGCTAGCACACAATGGCTTTCTCTAAAAGGGGTTTAAAATATGTTCTTGAGAGTACTGTGTAGTCTTTATAGCTTTCCACTTGATTGTTGCTGGGGTTTATGATTCATTTTTTGCATTTCCTGTAATTAAATTGAAATGACTGCTGAATGAATGTTGGAGTTCCTGCCATGTCATTTTTACCTTCTGAGATTGATTGGGTAGTTTTTCTAGACTTCTAGTTGATTATTGGACCCAATAACATACACACACTTACTTCATCAGAACACAACCAGTGAAACAGTGATATAAGTGTTTCATGCTTTGCCTAAATTTCCTATTGCTATTGGACTGGTTAATTTTTTTGGTTGTAAGCAATATTGGTATCATGAGGAGGTTCTTATCAGAATCTGAATTAATGTGTTTGGCCTCTATTGTCTTTTAATTTTAGTTTCTACATAACTCGTAGATGGGACCTCCACTAATTAAGTGTTTAGTAGACATTGAGGCTTAAAAAGTATATGATTATCATTTTTGTGTTGGTCCGGGAATGACAAATGGAGTCCTTTGTTATGCTTCTTGATTTCTAAGGCATATATACAAAAGTTCACAGGCCTGAAAGCTGCTGGTCAAGTATGGCTCCTATTGAACTTCAACTCTCAGGAGGATATTGCCTACCCAAATGATCCCAAAGTGCCCGTAAAAGTAGATGACGATCTGAAGCGACTCTTTCGGAGTATTGAACTCCTGCGGGACATGATTGACATCGAGAATGATCTCCAGAAGAGTACGATGAAAGCATCAACAAACACAATGCAGAGAAGGCTTGCGGCCCAAATCCATGGGATTTCGCAGAAGCCCAAGCTCAAGAAGAAGAAGCACGAGATCAGCAAAAGAACGAAGCTCACCCACGTTCATCTTCCAGAACTCTTTGAGAATCTGAGAGGTTCCTGAAGGATGGAGACGCAGAAGCTGTCCTCAGCAAGCAAATACCAGAGAACTGCATGGACGGCAATCTTTTTCCCGTGTATATTTGATTGTTGTACTTACCGTATGCTTGTTTTTGGATCATTGATCTCAACCATAATTTGAGGTACAGTCGCCGAGTTCTTAAAGTCAGATTCATCCAAGTTCAAAGGGGGCAAAGAACGATTATCAGAGAGCTATTGAACCGGATTAGATCCACAAAAGACCAATGACAAGTACATAGCGGCATCTGTCTCCTAAGCACTTTTTGCTTCTTCCGATTCCTGATTGACAAGTGAGTGAGTGGTATCCACAAAGCACCTGTTGCTTGGAGTGATAGTCCCGTCTCTCTGCATTATTAGCATGGACAATCTAAGTTTTCCAACATCCCTGTTTGACAAAAGTTAGGTTCTCAAGCCACTGCGACTACATCTTACTAATTGTATGACATGTGAAGGACATTCCTATCTCTCGTAACTGCTCCAAGACTCAAAACACAGCCATTTGAAGAACTCAAAAAAAATTGGACGACTATGGCTTTCAGATAGCTTTCTAGATGCTTCCCGCCATTTATACGTGAATTCAAAAGTATCAACTCCGACTCATAAAAACATCATGCAATGAAGCTGCTCATGTCCCCCAGTACAGTACTTTGGAACACAAACCCGGGTTCTTAAGTAATTGTGCAATGTGCGAGAAATAATAATGTCATAGCATGTCATTGGGGTTGATTCGGATGTTCATAGAAGTCGAGACACTCTTGTGGACAGGAACAAGAGAGTATGGGCGAAGAAAGAAGAAAGAAAATGGGGTAATCGAAATCGCGAGATGGTAGGCAAATTTTGTGCAAAGAACGAATGTCGGAACGAGGATTTTGGCACGTGAGGATATTCTTCATACTCATTTGCAACTCGTGTTCATATTTAGCTCCTAGTTACTTTTCTAGATGATCCAGTTACAATGTGAAAATTAAGCGGATGGGGCGAACAAAAGTTGATTGCGAAAACAATGGCATGCACGGAGAATGGGGTTGGGGGATGTGGAAATAGTGCATTTGAATTTCATGAACTACAGTGCACAATTACTGGAATATTCACAGAGGTCTAAGCGGCGGAGGGGTGACTAGCCAGCCCTCCTGGCCTGCCACTTCTTCTGAACAATTATCATGCTGCTCCGTTCGGGCGACAGGAGTTTGGTAGAGTGAATTATGCATGTGTTTGATGTGGAAATGGCTGTACCTTCCCCTTCTTGGGCATACCTTTGACAGTATCTCAGCCACAGAACTCAAAATGGTAGAAGATATTCGATAGAAACTTCTTTCGCATGTAAGCTGGAACATGGTCTCTTAAGAGAAGAAAGAAATTTTGAATGAAAAGTCAGCGGCGGAGGTAGATGCGGTTTCTCTTCCATCAGGTCTTTGTTTTTAAGCTCTAAAAAAAATCAACAGCACTTTATAGTCCTCTCCTTCTGTGTCATGAAGTTTGGCGAACAGTCACCGACCACCCATTTAAAATTTCAATAAAATCGCAGGTCGATACTTGTTTGTTTCCCTTCTCACTTGGAATTAGTCACTTTATTGAGTTCTCGCTAATGGTATTCTCGCACTTTAACCGGTTTATGTTCCAGCTCTTTCTGATATAAATATTTGACTATCGATTCAAGTGACGTGTTCAACTAAAAAAAATCGGATGATATATGAGTGTAAGCTCCGCTCCTTGTTTTTCACTTGTCATATTAACATGATCAAATGTTTTGAATCTGGGCCCTCAAACATGAGAAAGGGATTTGCAAATTCTATATTGATTAATAGCAAGTGACAACCTAACTGATGAGGAAGAGAAAGGATTTGCTGGATTAGCTGTATGCATCCCAAATATCGAATGGGGGGCATTGTTGTGTAGCAATATCATCATGTTGGTTCCTCTTCCACATTCTTGCTGATGTGGAATTGCCCAGGGCATTGTGCCTCATTCGCTTTGTGTTAGCTTGAAGTTTCTCCACTCACCTATGGCAGACAAGGGTTGCCGTCCCTCAATCCAAAAAACCAGAAAGAAAGTAAAGAAAAAAAAATGAAAAAATTAGAAAAAAATCAAAAATATTAAAATATTATTAAAATTTATCCACATCAATGCCGGTTATACTATGTAGGATGGTCGGCATTCATATCAAGCAATTTCGGTCAAAATTAGTTGAATGGACTTAATTAACATAATCAAAAGATTTATGATTGAATTGATAAAAGTGCAATAATTACATCAGTTCGACTTTCAAATTGAAAAAAAAAAAAAAACTCTTCAAATCAATCCAAAATAGTTTGGAAGTTACGAAGAGATAATAGAAAAAATGAGAGTAAAAAAGCAAATTTGTTATCTTACCGTTAGAAAATTGAGGGCGCCCATAGCTTAGAACACATCTCCGTGTGAGTGATGACAAGGCCACCCTCGCGGCCTCTAGCGAGGGCTCAAGCCTCGTTAGGGGTGAGATGAGGCATGACCTTGTAGGATCTAGTGAGGTCGAGTCTCGCCAGCCATTACTAGGCCTTGGTGAGGCCATCAAGCATCTCACCGGTTCTACCTTCGTTGGAGGAAGAGGGAAGTGAAGAAAAGAAAGAGAAAAGAAAAGAAAAGAAAAGAAAAATAAATAAATAAATAAATAATTTGAAATAATATTAAAATATTATTAAAAATTGCTCAAGTTAGCACCGTGACGCCACTTAGGATAGCTAACATCTATGTCGGTATCAGCCGGTCAAAAAATAGCCAAATGAATTGAATTAGTACAAATACAAAAGATTTAAGACTCATTTGGATAAACAAAAATGTTTAGAATTGAATTAATACAATTGCAATATATTTAGAACTTTTTTGGTAATTTTTCTTTACTAGGTTAGAAATCGGAAAAGAACACCAAGTACCAAAACTTAGCATGGGGAAACACTTAAGTGTCAAAAATTACGAAAGTGACACTTAAGTGCCATTTTTTCTTAAAAATGGAATATTTCAGTAACAAGTTCCACGAATATGGCCGAAAATCCTATATGGCAATTTTTTAATAATAAACTCACATACGTGGCATGCCGAGAACGAGTTAGCGTCGAAGAACCAAAACGACGTCCTTTTATCTTCTTCTTCTTCCTTTTATATATAAAATTTAATTAAATTATAATATTTATATTTATTATTATTATTATTATTATTATTATTATTATTATTATTATTCTTATTAAAGGAGGAGGAGGCAAGCAGTTGAAGGTTGAGCCCTTACCTCCACCTCCTCACTATCGTTGAAAGGGCCGACGACCTTGGCCCCTAGACCCTTCACCCACCATTGCCAGCCCTTTCGGTGACGGTGAGGAGGTAGCAATGAGGGCTTAGCCCTTAGCCGCTTGCCTCCTTCCCCTTTTTCCCTTTTTTTATTTTAAAAAAATTAAATTAATATATAATTAAATTAATATTTATATTAATTATTTAACCATGTCAACAAAATGGCGTTGTTTTTGTGCTTGTCTAGCCACATCAGTGTACAGAACGATATCGTTTTGCACCTGTCTAGTCGGAAAATCGTCACATCAATATTTTAGCCGGATATTCTTACCGTTAGCACTTAATTGATCTATTTTATTTTGATTTTGACATTTAAGTATCACTTTCGTAATTTTTGGCACTTAAATGTAGTTTTGGCACTCCAGGTGTTCGACACTCATTAGAAATCAAATTCCATTGAATGAAAATCTAAATATAAAAACTCTACTTGATCATCATGTAGTGTAATAATCAAAATTTTCGAATAAAAATCTATGTAGACTTATACATCAAGACTGAAAGCAAATTTGCTAACTAATTCACACAAGAATTCGTTTCTCTATAGACACGAGAAAGCCTTTTATCAAACACTTAGGTAGAACTTGAACATAAAAGATTATAGATTACCTTAAATTTAAATAAAAATATTGCATGCAATATTATTTGAAATCATCCTGAATTTGGTCATAACTCTCAAGTCTCAAATCATATGTTTCTTTGACTGTAAAATTCAACAGGGGGCTTTTGTTTGCTTAAAATTGATAAATTTAGAGCGTACAGTTATTTTATCCTTCTTTGTCTTGAATTGTAGTTTTAGACCAAATCCAACTTTTAACTTAAAAGTGGTATCATGGACATAATAGCACGGTCACAAAAGAGTTGTATTTTCTTTTATGGAATCACAAATTTGAAATATTTTAAATCTCTTGCTAGTTTGTATTTCGGGAATTCTCTAATTGATCGGGTGGAGCAATAACGGTTGAAACCGAATATTACGTCGCGAGCATGAGACCGGGCAGCTGGTCTTCACTCCCCCTTTTTTCTAAATGTAAAATTAGGTTACTATGTATGGTATTTTGTTATTTGCTGGGCAACAACGGAGACTTCTAATAGAAAAGGAGAGAGAGAGAAAGAACAAGGGAGACAACGGGTGGGAGCGAAAGACTTCCCAACCATAATGAATTCTACGTTGTGGCGCTGATGCTTTTCTTTTCCTCTCAAATTACGAATTCCTAGACTCGACTTTTGGAGGTTCTTAGTCGCACATTTCAAGCCTTGATTTGCCCCGTTTAGGGCTTAAATAAGTTAACCTAGAGGTGGGCTGCCAGCAACATGTCCTTCACGGAACAGCGTGGGGAAGATCAAAATGTTCAACGATCATCATGCATTGCATGCATCCTTGTGAAATATCATGTATAAATGGAGAAAAATGTTCAGTCGGTGTTGCACACCGCAGGGCAATTGTTCAAACATGGATGACAAGTTACGATCACAATGGTCACAAACCACATTAGTTGACGGCGACATGGTGTTAAATGTATGCACTCCTGTGCAATATTTTATTGTGGTGATGACTTCATTCATGGATTTGACACAAAGATCGATGTTCAAGGAAATAATATGCTTGTCTTCTAGGATTAAAGTAATCGGATCGATGCTTTGAAATTGCCTCAATTTGAAGTGAGCATTTATCACCCTCTTTTAACCTTTTTGTGACTTTACTTGTGATAGCAAATTAAAATAGTTGATTTTTATATTCCACATGAATCATGCTAGTGATGCTTGATGGACAATGTGTGATAATCATAATGGTTAGAGTGAAGATCATTGGATTTCAATTTGGAGTAATGATTGAGAAATCAAACTTTAACTATCAGCCTATATTTAAACCTTCTCAATTAAAGTAGTTCATACTCAATATGATTTTGTTGTTTTATTTCCCCTTCTGATAAATTCATAGAATCGCCTAACAGTTATGCATTCAAAAGTAATATCATGGATAACGTGTCGCATTAAGCCCCAAACTAGTTTTTTGTGTTACAAAAACTCCAAAAAAAAAAAAAAAAATACACCCGTTCTACATTTACCCTAAGCTAATTTTTGCATAAAAAAAAATCCTAAATTGGTAGACCCATGCCACATTTGCCCAAGCTGATATACTCATGCCATATTTTATCACAAATTGTGATAAATCTATGATTTTTTTAGAGTAAATGTGGCACAAGTATATCAATTTGAAATTTTTTGTTATATAAAAATTATTTTGAAATAAACGTGGCACGGGTGCACCATGTTGAGACGGTAAACAGAGGTTTTTTGTAATATTTGTTGGAGAAATCTTTCCAGAATATTTTGAAACTGACAAAACATTTCTATCAGTCTAGTCTGGATATCGATAGTTAAAGTCTCAAGACTTTGTAATCTCAAGTCTCAAGACTCAAGACTCAAGACTCAAGACTCAAGATTATTCTCACTGACAGTCTTTCTAATCCAGTGGCGAAGGATATCCGAAACTGAAGTATATGGTTGAGGATTTGATCCTATCCTCTGGAAAAGATCCCTTGGTTGGATAATCATTTCGGATTCTTTGATTCTTATCTAAGATCAATTGAAGATCCAATGTTCGACGAAACGTTCTTGGAATGTTCTATTCTTGAAAACCAAAATCCTGATTGTATGGGCGAACAACATTGATGGGCTATCATCAGATTCCTTAAATAGCTCGGATGATCTTCTTAATTGATTCCGTCCAACGGGTAGATTGGAGGAATTCCTTTGGTAAGTGCCAACGGCTATGATGGCATAAAGGAGTATAAAAGGAAGACGTTCTAGTTGTTTTAAGTGTGTGATCGATAGAAAAATTCCAGTCTGAAAAACCTTGATTGTTAGTCGATACGGTTCGAGCAAAATTGTATACACAGAGTGTTTATACTTGGTGATACCTTGAGCGAGTGTAGTAGATCATCTACATCAAGAAATCAAGGAAGATCAACACTGTAACATCTCTTTGTTCATAGTGGAATCCAGCCAATCGGCTGTCAGTGCAGAAAAGTGGACGTAGGCTTGAATCAAGCCGAACCACTATAAACCTCGTGTTTAATTCTCTCTTTCCTTTACTCAGTCTTACGATTAATTTTTTAATCCTTCATCTGTCTAAGTATTGTGCAATCTTCAAGAAATTTTTATAAACCTATTCACCCCCCTCTAGGTACTCGTACTAGCATTATCAATATTAACCTTATAATAAATATGAGGTTTTAGGGTATCCATATATCCAGTGTCAAAAGAGAAGATAAATTGTAAATTTTGTCTATTTATAGGAATGTTCACATGAAGACATTAATTTTCTGAGTGTAATGATCACATCATCCATCGGTAATTTAATTAAGGGATGCTTAACTAAAGATAAAAAGAGGGGAAATCACCTTCACTTTCTATGGCTTAACAAGATATCTGAGATTCTATGGTTGTTATTGCAGGAAATTACTTTTAGCTTTTTGATTAATTAACTTTGCATACTTTTAAAAACACATGAAATTAGAGAACCAAAAATAAGAAAAGGCAGGAGAAAGCACAACCATAGAAAGTACAGATTTAATTCTTACAAAGAAATTAATTAAGATATTTTTCTGATAATACCAATCTAGGTGTTTAATTAATCGTGAGCTCGGGAACAGCTCAAGTTGGCTTTTCTTCGTAGTGTGTAAGTGGCTTCTTTTATTGTGTTATCCTATTGTGTAATAGCAAAATCCAAATGCGATGCCTGTATACAAAAATTGACATCCAAAATGACAAAAAAGTTATTGACACAATATGCAGGAATTGCATATACTGTGGAAAATGACAAACCTTTCGAAACTTTTTTTTTTTTTTTTTTATGGTAGGGTTGTTTATAAGATACAAAATGTTTAAATGTTAAAAGTAATACACATAAGAGATAAAGTAGAACCGTTAATTGATGCATTTGCCCATTCATAAAATATCTGTAAAAAATCTAATCGAGGATATTTTTGAGAAAAACAGCATTGTGATCTCTTAAAGAGATCCTTTTTGCTTTACATAAAAGTATAGATTAGCAAAATACCAGCGGTTTAAAAAAGTTACGTACGATTGAATCAATCAAAAATCTGCATTTGTACTCTCTTTTTTTTTTCAGCTTTGACCATGAGGCCTTTAATTCCTCCGGGCTCTGTGTATCTCTCTATCGCTTTTAAAAGTTTTGACCCATGTCTCTCGTTCTCCTTTAATATGAAGTGAAAAAATTGGCATTTCGTCTCCCTTGTCCACATTTCTTGAGATGTTATATGGTGACGACACAGATTGATGATCTGCAAGTCTTGCCATTGCGTTCTTAATGAAAATTTTACTGGCTTCCAATTTTTTTTAGGAAAACACAGAGATCTTTGTAATTTAAATGAAAGTAATATGCTTATCTACTGGAATCAAAGCAATCAACTTGATGCTTTGGAATTGCTTGAAATTGGAGGGAGCATTATGACCCTCTTTTGGCCTTTTTGTGACTTTACTTGTTATAGCAAGCTCAATAGGTGATTTTTAAATTTCACATGAATCATATTAAAGTGGGGATTTCAGACAAAGTGTGAAAATAACAATGATTGTTGGGAAGTTTATTAGATTTCAATTTGGGGCAGTGATTGAGAAGCCAAACTTTAACTCTCTGTCTAGTTCCAATCTTCTCAATTATGGTAGACAATACTTGTGCTAGCACGAATGCCAGAACCTGATTTTGTCACTTTATTTCTGCCTGGGGCAAATGTAGAGGATTGCTTCTTGATTATGCATCAAAAAGTAGTGCCGTGAGTATTGTGTTGCTGCCTTTTTGTTCCTTCTAATGTTTTGCAGTGTAAATAATTGCTTCTGAACTTGATTACTATCCCAAGTAATGCTCATAAAATGATGGCAGTTCCAAGGACAATGCTGAGGTAAATTCAAAGCTAATGCTGTTTTGCCTTACTTCCTCTCCAGTCTCCATATATAATCTTAAGTTTGACCGCTCTTTAAGTGGGTGCCCCGATCGTTGAGTCTGTCGGTGCCATCTGTTCGAGTTCAACCATGGGATTTTCGCTGACAAACGCTCATGGTCTATGGAAAGAGTGGGGGCTGCAGTTACTCGTCCTCTTCAGCTTGTTCCTCCAATTGACCCTTGCCACTCTGGCCAGTTGGAGGAAATCCATTTTCAGGAACTGGATCCAAGTCGTGCTCTGGACGACGTACCTTTCGGCGGACTCCATCGCGACTCTTGCGCTCGGCATCATGTCGAGCCGCCTGGCCAACATGAAGGAAACAAAGGGGACAATCGATACGAAGAGCCAGATCATGGCGTTCTGGGCGCCGTTCCTCCTCCTCCACTTGGGTGGGCCTGACACGATCACCTCGTATGCCCTGGAGGACAACGAGCTATGGCTGAGGCAACTGGCGCGGCTTTGCGTCCAGGTAGGACTAGCGTTTTACATTTACTTCTTGGCGTTGTGGGGGTCTACACTGTGGATATTAGCGGCGGGGATGATCCTGGTGGGATTCATCAGATATGCAGAGAGGACATTGTGCTTGTACTTGGCTAGCGAAGGTCGACTTCAAGGTTCAATGCTTCCGCGGCCCGATTTCGGTTCCGTATACCCCAGGAATGTGGCGCGGTACACTCTGAAGAAAGAGGAGGGTTACCGGGTTGGAATCGACGAGCTCACGCGGATTCCGGCTCTGGAGGATCACTCAGTGAAGGACTTTCAAGCGACTCTGGACAAAGCCTATGAGTTGTTCAATATCTTCAAGCTTCTCTTTGTGGGCCTGAACGTCAGCTTTGTCGACCTGGGCGTCAGTCGGCCCATGTTCAAGGGCCCAGATATGAAAGCAGTGAAGGCTTTCAAAATCGTGGAGATCGAGCTCGGGTTCATGTACGATCTGCTCTACACCAAGGCCCCGTTGCTGAACCGTCGCTGGGGCATCATTCGCTGGGTCATCAGTCTCTTCCTGCCGTGTGCCATGTTGGTATTCTTCTCCTTCCACGATAAGAAGGATTACTCCAAAGTTGACATATGTATAACTTTCTCGCTGATAAGTGGGGCTATACTTTTAGAGATTTTCTCGCTAATTCTAGCAATTTCATCCGATTGGGTCCAACACTGGCGCATTCAGAGACCCAAGGGATCCGCCATTTCATCAGCCATCACCTTTTTCTCTTTCAGCCGGAGCCTGAGATGGTCAAGATGGTCAAATTCCGTGGCCCAGTTCAGCCTCTTGGGATCATCTATGAGGAAGAGAAAGGGCATCTTCCGCTATCCAAGGCTAGCCATGTTGGGCGACGTTGTGGAAAGGAACTTCTATATCGATTACAAAGAGTTGAAGGAGGAAATCAAAGAACTGATCTTCAAACAAATGACGGATGTGGTCACTTATATGGAAAAGCAAGTAGGATTGAAGAGCGCATTGGCGAGTCTTAAGCTGGAGGCGAGCGAACTACTGAAGAAGTCGAACTGTGATCATCTGAAATGGAGTTTGGATGAGAAGGAATTTGACCAGAGCATCATCATATGGCACATCGCCACTGAGCTATGTCACTATGAAGACTGCCACAGCGTGGACTCGGACGAGGTCAGACTACATGATGAGTATGTTGGTCTCACGGTACATGCTCTATCTTTTAAAATTCCATCCTTCCATGTTCGCGACAGGGATGGGGGTGCTCCGATACCAAGACACGTTGGTTGAAGTTCAGAAGTTCTTCGAGGACGAGCTAGTGATGCTGCCAAAGAAGAAAGTCAACATCTTATCGGTCATCGAGTGGGCGCAGAAATTATTCAAGAAAGAGGCACATGCTCACTCCCGTTTATGCAACTGCTTCGAGGAGCACGAGTCGAGAGAGTCTCGCGATCTGTGCGAAGTCTGCTATCTTCTGCTCCAAGTGAGAGCTGACATCCCTGTGTGGAAGATGAGTGGAGCTGAAAGCATGTCTGTGCTGTTTGATGCGTGCCATCTTGCTGGACAACTGAAATCAGTCGAAACGTGGAACGTGATCAGCAAGGTCTGGGCGAGGATGATGATGTACGCGGCTTGCCAATGCACAGGCTACGAACACTCTGAGAGCCTGAGCAGAGGGGGAGAGCTTCTCAGCCACATTTGGCTTCTCATGGCGCATCTCGGCATAGCAGAGCCGCTACCAAATTCTGGGGCACCACACGTTACCAAACTGACCATGGGGTAGAAGTTTTAGGTGGAATGTGTCTTTTGGTTAAACGTAATGTTATCTGAGTAAGATAAATAAATTAAAGTCATCATGTTGAGATGGTGAGGTTGAGTTATTTCGAAATGTGTTGCACTTGGAGTAAAGTCAGAAATAATGAAATTGGGTGTATCGGTTGTTCACCAGAGGCATTCCACTGAAGCTAAGGCAAATTGGGACGGAGAACTTTTGAGTTCCTCAAAATGGCTAGTAATTTTCTACCTGCCTGCAATTAGCCACTCCTCAAAGTGGTTCATAACTTTTCGTTCGATGACTTGGTCGCTGACTCCTTAACGTGATTAATTTTCACTCTGATTTGTAAGTTTTTAATTTTCAGAAAGTAAATATGTATGCAAGATCGAGACTAGGTGGCAAAGCTGCTGCTTGCTCGTCGTTTCTAGGATAGCCTTCTCCTCATTCGAGAGGTTCTGACCATCGGGCAGTCCACGCAACTTACGGGCGAGCATCATAAATTCCACATAACCCTTTCCCACAATGACACATCAAGTTAATATCGAGACGGAACCAAACCTTCATTATTTGTACAGAATGGCTGTGGACAACAAACATGAACATATATCAAACAAATTCAACCATGGGCAGCTCATATAATCATGAATACGGCTCATTCAAGGCATGAACAACACTTATAATCAAGAATTTGCCAAGTTTTAAGCATGGACAGCATCTCTAATCATGAATCCCGCAAGTTCTAAGTAAATACAGCGCCTATAGCTTTGAATTCAGAATATTGTGAACATAAAATAGCACGTATGGCCCTGAAGCCAGCATATTCATACCATGTGCAGCACTCATAGCCCAGAAATCAGCATACTCTAAATATGTGCAACACTCATAGCCAAGAAATCAGCATGTAGTGAATATGAATTGCAGGTATAGCCCTTAATCCAGCATGTTGAGCCGGCAATGGAGATGACATCGTAGGCACGTGCCCTTGTTCCAGGCCTCTAGGTGAAATTCTATGATACCCACTGAAGAGAAGCCAGCCAAGAGTGTAACCCCACTTGCATGGGCCTTGCTCCTCAAAAATTAACTTCGCCAAGATATTTAACTCAGACTTTTAAAGTCCCGCTTCAGGATACACAACCAGAATGTCACAATCTCTTAAAAATGCGTGGATTATTTATGAACTTCATTTGGATGACGAGTGGCGACTTTGAATAACTAAGGAGAGCAACTCTGTCTTACTCAACTTAACAAACAACTCCGGGCTACTGATTGAAACAAGGAATGTCTCTGTGGTAGAGAAGCAAAAGGTGGGAGCGAGGTACTCTGAACAGGAAACATTGACAAGCGAGAATATGAGTACAAAAACTGAACACGAAGCGACATGGCGCATGATCATATATAAAAGGAGATGTTTGACTTAGATTATTCGTTGGAATCGTAATTCCTCTAATCGAGATAAGTACATCCTACAGTTCCTGGCTGAGCATAATCGAATTTTGCAATGCACCGTCACTGATCATTCTCTTGGATAATTTTACCAAACAACTATTGCACATCATCTAACTTATTGCACCTATTAACATATATCTCGAGTTTGAGCCATTGAACGAACTCAATCCAAAATGAATTGTGGATAAGGTTTAGAACAACCAAATCTCAGAATATGAAATTTACTTCATTGGTGAAGTCGTGTTGTAAAGTCCAAAGGAGCGTTGGACTTTGACCATAGGAGAGGACAGAAAAGGAAAGTGCAATATTGGACTTTGGCCGCGAGATATATGGCCACCGTATTTCAGAGAAATAAAAGACGAAAAAAAAAGGGGAAAGTCCAAATGTTGACTTTGTTGACCGAATCCCAGCTCGATTCGGTTTCCTTCACGCGTGGACTTCTTTTTTGACCGGTCTAATTTTGGACTCCTCTAGCGGTGGCTTATATGTCAATTCTCAACGTTTGTTCTATGAACGCTGGTTGACGTGGCGAAGGTTTCTTGAAGCGCCGTTTTCACAGAGTGCTTGCCCATTGGTTTCGTTCGGGCAATTATATCCGTCAAGAATTAGTGTTCAAGCCAATTAAAGTATTGTAACAAGAATTTGTATATAATTTTTCCACAAGATTGAGATTATTTCATGAGAAATTTTAGGATTAAACACTGCGTGAGTTATTTGGTATAATTGAGGCTTAGGAAATACTATTAGTGTTTGAGTGACTCAAGTTATTATAATTTTTGTGTATCACTTAATCCATAGTAAAATTCGTTGCTACTCTTCTCATATGACCGAATTACGTAAATCCGATATTCGATTTATTTTCTTGCTCTATCTATTTATTATTTGATTTTTCGCTTTTTCACAACAGGGCCTCCCATACTCCAACGCCACTGGATTGAACTCAAACCACTAATCTCGAACCAATCAGGACCAACAACCTCATGGACCGAAGAAATACTTGTTTGAGGAAATAGCGGGGTGGTTCAGCGTCTACAATGGAAAGACACCAAAACAGAGCGTAGGGCAAGAGACAAATTTGAAAATGAATTCGAAATCTGATACATGAGCGTAATTGGGAAAGAAACGACCTGATAAGTGTGACTATTGATTGACGAATTCCATTGTCGCCTTAGCGTCCTATGGAACTGGCCCTCTATGAAGATTTCTCTATTCTTCTCTCTCCACGTTTAAGATGCAGAGCATATCACAGCTATTGAAATAGAGCCGGAGTTGATTGTCAAAATCAGCGATATGAGCCTCTTCACAATTCGACAACTAGGGACGATGGGACACTTAGGGCCTGCATGTTTGTGTTTCTTTTTTTTTTATGAACAGATTTATTTTTTTTTTGTTCCCTAAAATAAAAAAAAAAGAACGAAATGCGTTTATTTGCGTTTTTGTTCAAAATTTGTTTTTTTGTACCAAGAATAAAATTAGAACAGAAATAAGAAACAAAAAAAAAAGTTGTTCCAGAAACACTTTTGAAGAATAAATTTTCTCTCTCATTTCTTTTCTTCTCTTTTTTTCTTCTTCTTTTTTTCTTATTTTTTTCTTTGGCCGGTCGCCGGCCTCAACCATGGCCAACGACCTCGCCGGAGGGTCGCCGGCCCCCGGCGAGGCCGGCGTCGCCGGCCCTGGCGAGGCTCGGCGAGCTTGGGCTCGCCCGGCCAAGGCGAGGCCGCCGGCCCTCGTCGGCGGTCACCGCCATGGCCGAGGCCGGCGATCGACCAAAAAGAAGAAAAAAGAAAAAGAAAGAAAAAAGGAAAAATAAAATAAAAATATTAAAAAATTAAAAGAAACAAAAAAGATTATAAATTTACCAAACGTGTTTCTATTCATTTTTTATTCCTAGAACATGTTTACCAAACGTATCTTTCTAGTCAAAAATTGTTCCCTGGAACATAAATAATTTTTATTTTGTTAGGAATAATTTTTGAACGGAAACATAAACAAACGCACCCTTAGTTGTAGGCCTCGAGCTTCTGTATCCGATCTCAAAGAAGCATTTACGCCGATGAATCCACTGGCCTATTCGCGCAACTCTTGATGTTGTTTACCATAGCAATAGGAGATGATTCAGTTCGGGCTACGGGTTGGCCGTTGGAGAAGCTGATGCAAGCGGGCGGAGACGTCTGAACACTCGAATCGACAAAGATGTTACCTCAAGCGAGAGAGAAATCCAGGGGATTCCACGTTCGAGCTTGGCGCGTCTTCCGTGATCGGAGATGGAAGGCCGGTAGGCGGAGCTGGCGACTGGCCGGGAAGCTAGAGAGGCCGTGAGAGGCCACCAGCGAGAAGAAGAATCTAGAACTCTTTTCATTTTCTTTGGGAAAGAAAGCGTGTATCTTACTAGTTGGGGCCTACAACAAATTTTTTTATTATTCTTGTTATTCTTATTTTTATTCTCGCACTCGTTGCTAGCAAAATTCAGGTATCAACATGGATAAAGTGAATGGAATCGTGTCAATTCATCATATAATATGACTGGTATATGAAATTGTTTATTGGCACACTGAGAGAGAGAGAGAGAGAGAGAGAGAGAGAGGGAGGAGGAGGGATTAAGGGGTGGGAAGGTGGGACATATACATATGTTCAGCTCCGAAAATCGTTGTAGTAGCTTGTATTCAAGAAGGAGCCGTTGCCTTGTTATCATCATCACTGTAGGAAACGAGAAACCACTAAATAAGTTAGCTACACACACGTGTGCATACAGATGCAGTAATAGTACTCATGATGGTGAAAATAAAGTGACCTTGTTCCTATATGACAAGCTTATTTTCTTGAACGATAGGTCTTAACCAGTGTAAAAAAAAAAATCTCTTTTATCTCTTCTTCATCGTCTTGTATGTGAGCTAGGTGAAAGGCACACTCAACATGCGTAGGCTACGAGGATTAAGGTTGGTTCCACAGCTTACTTGTGAATCCAACATTAGATTTCACAAAGGTTAAATGATATTGGCCTTGTGATTTTGTGTTATTTAGTAGGATTCACTGTAGCCTTCATAGTTTCTTAATATGTATTGACTTGGTTTGATGAAATGAGAAAACGCAATTCTTATCAGATAAAAATCATAATCGTGGCTTTTAATCCCTAATGAGAAATTATCAAATCCATAAAACATTTTCATCACTTTGTGTAAAGAACATGTTCCGCAGATTTGGGCCTCTTAGCGTCCTTTTCAACGTGCGGATACATCATCTCCTTCTTTGTTCCTGATTTTTATCGTTCTTTTTAATAACTAATAAGTAATTATTGAAATTATCAATCTATAAAAACGTTTTCATCGTCATGCATAAAGAACATGTTTGAAATTTACTATTTTCCCATACCTGTCGTCACCGTCTTCCGACCTCTCGATGTCTTCTTCAAAATTCAGATTCGTCTTCACTCCTATTTTGCCCCTAAGTTCTTTAACAAGAGTGTCGCTTTCGGATGTGACATCTATATTCTCCAATTCCTTGCACTCCTCGATATCTTCAACAGTTGTCAAGCTCTTTAGGTGCCTAAGCTCGAGTAGTCTGAGATGTGGCATTGCTCCTTGTTCAACAATCACCTCCCGAAGGCAAGGCAGCTTCCAAATCTTCAAGATCAAGAGGCTCGGAAACCCATCTCTGGCGAACTTCAGACTAGTGCCCAGGAAAGAATTGCCCAACAGCCTGAACGTCCTCAGGTGTTTCAGGAGACCACCCAACTCGGCCATCATGTCTGCCTCCAATTTCGAGCCCGACAGAGTCAAAACCTGGAGCGAGACTGGCAAGAGCTGTTTCCAGTTGGGTTCTTTGAGTTGGCCTAGCAAGTAGAGCGCAAACAGTTCGCGATGTCCTGCCAACGCCAATTCCGGTAACAGACCTATCTGCGATGTTTTCTTCTTGGCTTCTTTCGCAGGCTGGGCTTTTTTGGTCACCCCAAAGGTCAAGGACCGGAGATTGGGGAGCCTAGAGCTAATCCAATCGGCCACTGCTTTTCCAGCAGAGCCTGAGGTATCCCTATCCAATTGGTGCAAGAAAAGCTTCAGCTTGGTCAAGCTCTCCATCTGGACGGAGTTCTCCTTGACTTCACCCATAACCAGCCCGCTTAAGGTTTGGAGTCTACTCAAGGCCATGACATTGTTGCTGCGAGCCTTGAAGATGGTCTTCAGGTTGATGTAGAACCAGTTTAGATGCAGGTGCCTCAAGTTCCTTGCCATCCAGAAGGAATTCGGCAGGGAAGTGATGTAGGTGTCCTTTATGTCAAGAGTCTCAAGGTATTGCAGAT
The DNA here is from genome assembly GCF_016545825.1 of Eucalyptus grandis. NCBI lineage: Eukaryota > Viridiplantae > Streptophyta > Magnoliopsida > Myrtales > Myrtaceae > Eucalyptus > Eucalyptus grandis. The sequence continues at coordinate 8,309,411 of NC_052619.1, read as the reverse complement.
CCGCAACTGCTCTTGGGATTGAGGGCAACGCCGTGGATCTCAAACCTAGGTACTTTAAGAGCACCAGCTTATGGAGCACACCATGCAAGGATGGCTTATACACACCTTCCAAGTCAAGTACCCTCAGCAATCTATAGGCAGTCTTGGAAGTCATCTTCCTAAGGAACGTGCTGATATCCTTGGTGAGCATGCCTCTCCTCATGAAGAACGACAGAAACGAGCGGACGTAGCGGAGGTTCAAATCAGGGTAGCTGCCGCTGCGGCTGTCTCTGACTATGTTTGTGTGCTCTGCAAGCCACCGGACCTTGGTTTCTCGTGGTTGTGCCAGGAGCTCTTGTTGCTGGCCAGTTGGGTAGCGGTCGTTCTCGTCTTTCGACTTCCTAGCGTCATGCACGTAGAGGAACCCTGTGTCCATCGCGATCGGGTGGATCACGTCATACAGAGAGTTGAGCATGTGGCAAGTTTTGGGGGATCCATCTGCCCTCCAGCTCGCCACATCGATCATGTTCCTTTCCGCGAGCTCCAGAATGAAAGTCTCTCCCACATCCTCAGGCGCCCTTGTCGTTTTCCATTCTCCGCCACAACAATGCATATCCAATAAGCCCTCGGCCAACCACAGCCGCACTAGCTTTCTCGTTCGAATCGGGGTTGCTCGGGGGAACAAAACCATGTAGATGAAACACGGTTTCAGAGGGGCCGGCAATTTCTGGTAACTCAACTTCAGGAGATCTAATAATGACATCTTAGAACCATCTTTCGCCAACGCCGCGCGTTCCTGCTTTCCAGCATGTGGCAGAAATCCGAGAATTAAGGATATACGGAGCAGCGAGCCCTGACACGTTTCTAGGATAGCCTCCTCCTCATTCGAGAGCTTCTGAACGTCGGGCACTCCACGCAACTTCAGGGAGAGCATTTCCCGGCTTTCTTTTTGGTTCAATTTTTTCGGCTCGATCGGCTTTTCGAAACCGCCCATGGTATTGGCTATGAGGTCGTCTTGAGTCGTGATGATTATGTGGCCCTGCCCATGACGCAGGATTCTCGCTAACCCTCCCAAGAGTTGCACGTTGGACGTGTGCACGCCATCCAACACGATGAGGAACTTCTTCCACTTGGCCAAGTCATGGGGGTGGATTTCCGTCATCTCCTGCAAGTTCATGTCCTTCAGCTCCCTCGCCAGCTTCCTAATTTGCTTCAGTACCTCGAACAAGAACTCCTGCATGTCCATGCTGGGCGAGAGGTGGACCCAAGCACGCCACTTGAAGCCCAGGTACATCGCTTCCCTGTAGACCCATCTCGCGACGGACGTCTTGCCGGCACCTGGCTCACCCCTAATTAAAGTCCAACCGAGATTCCCCGATTTCGGTCCCTCCCCAATCCTCTCCTTTATTTCCTCCTTTTTCTCCCGCCATAAGGAGTTAATCGACGCTTGCCAATCCCATAAACTAGTCAGCCTTTCCTGTTTCTCGTCTTTCCCAGGAACACTAGCAGAGGAGGCCTTCCTCGTCTTGCCCTTGGCCTCCTTGCCTGTGAAGCACTGATCTTGACACAACTCCCGCATCTTATTCACCAGATTGGACAGGTCCCTCCGCAGCTTGCACCTGGAGATGAGCGCGGTGGGCGGCCTCGTGGCAATGTGCAGGGCCTTGTGCCTTCCGCGGGCCTCTCTGAGGTGGAATTTGTCGATGAATTCCTCGGCGTCGTACATGGCTTGGAGGAGCCGCCCCAACCACCTCATGGTGCTCGGGGACAAGCTGTCTCGCGTGGAAAAGAACTCTTGGATCATGGCCAGCTTCTCCCTGGCCTCCTTCGCGAGCGGTTCTGTCAATGAGCACCTTAGGCACACCGGGTGAGAGAGCAACATCTCTAATTTCTGGGACACGATCTCGGCGGCGGCTTCAGCAGCCCACGTGTATGTTATCGTGTTGGAAGCAGCCATGCCTGATCAATGTGTTTGTTTCGAGCAAGCCTGCGTGTGTATGCTGGCTTGTTTGCTTGGATTAAATTTATTTGTTGGAACATATCGTTTTAATGCTTTTCTTGGTATGGCCTCTCCTGTCTCCAACAAGCTTTGTTTAATTCTTTGCTTGTGCGACTTTTTGACCGTGAGACGGGAGAAAGTAGAATAATTGTGATAGAAAACTAAATTTCGTTTAGAAAAGTAACTTAATGAAGTTCTTTACTTGTGAAATCTATCGAATCATTAAATATAACAATCTCACCGATGCATCTTATTCTTTACTTTGCTCCTATGTGTGAAAGTAATCAATTCGATTTTATGGTCAGACCATGAGCTGCGGAGATCATCAAAATGGCGTATCAAAATGTAATATTTTGATGATATTCCAGACCATTTTGAGAATTTAATATTTTACTGACGCAAATAGCCCATGCATGAGTGATGTGAGATCAGAAAGACATATTAGGCATTTATTGAATGAGATCACTTGATTAATTGATTGGAAAAATGGAACTATGCCATTAATCTATTGGTGAAGTCTTCGTTGCATAGGGGAGTAGACGAAAATGGAAAACATTTATCAGAACAAATTGTTTGTGAATAGGCTATTTCTACGGAGGCGACTCTACAATTTTCGGATGAGTGAAGGTGATTCATATTCTTCGCACTTAAATGAGTTTAATACTATTTGTACAAAACTTGCATCAATCGATGTCAATCTAGATGATGAAGACGAGTGCTAGGCTAGGCTAGGCAAGTCCTCTTGCTATCCCCTTAGTCATGGATAATCCTCGACTCGCGGACCCCTCAAGTGCCATAACTTTGGACAAAGGGACACTTAAGTGCCATAACTTACGAAAGGTACACTTAAGTGCCAAAATCGGAGTAAAAGGGATCACTTGAGTGCCAATCCGGCCAAAAATGCGGCCAAAACGCCAACGTGGCGTTTTTTCGGAGAAGCGTGGCCAAACGGCGCCGTTTTGCACGTTGACGTGGCCAAAACGGCGTTGTTTCGGCTAACGTGGAAAAAATATATAAAAAATTAATTAAATTTAATTTAAAATAAAATTTAGTTAAAATATTTTAAAAAATAATCATTTAAAATTTTAAAAAACTTTTAAAAACTTTTAAAAATTAAAAAAAAAAAAAAAAAAAAAAAAAGGAACGGGGGGAGGCGGGCGAGGGCGATCCTCGGCGGCGGCCCTTGGCCCGGCCGGGCGAGGCCGCCAACCCTCGTCGGATCGGGCGAGGGCTGCGACCCTCGCCGTCGATCGGCCGGGTCGCCGGCCCCGCCGGGGCCCGCGACCCGGCCGACCCTCCCCCCGCCGTCGCCGGCCCTTCCGGCGGCGGCGAGGGCTGATCCTCGGCTGCCTCCCCATTCCTTTTTTTTTTTTTTTAAAATTTTTTTAAATTTTAAAGTTTTTTAAAGTTTTTTAAATTATTATTTTTTAAATTATTTAAAATAAATTTAATTTTTAAATTATTATTTTTAAATATTTTAACTAAATTTAATTTAATTAATTTTTAATTTTCTTTTTACCACGTCGGCCCCAAAACGACGCCGTTTTGCCACGTCGGCGTGCAAAACGGCGTCGTCGTTTGGGCGCGCTTCACCGAAAACGCCACGTTGGCGTTTTGGCCGGACTTTGGCCGGAGTAGCACTCAAGTGATTCGTTTTTTTTCGAATTTGGCACTTAAGTGTATCTTTCGTAAGTTATGGCACTTAAGTGTCCATTTGGCCAAAGTTATGGCACTTGAAGCGTTCTTTTGCCGATAATCCTCAATAGTACAATCTGATTCTATTCAAGTCGTAGTAAATGGCCGAATCTGTCTTCTCCTTTCTTCATACGCAAGTGGAACTATCTGTAGAATTATTTCAAGCTACATACCCTTCTCATAAGATGTTGTCTATCATTCTAGTGTGGTACACACTAAACATAACCTTCACCCCAAATATTTGAGAATATTAACTCCCATCACTATGCGGGATAACACAAGACAATTATAGTATTTGGAACTTGATAGACGAGTCTCAGAACATAACATATTCCAAAGAGGCGAAGGGGGATAACACAACCACTTAGAAGGGAGGGATTTTTCTGCGATGGGCTTTGGGGCAAGCCTAATCAGCTTAGCTACTTGGCCTCGCGTGGGCAATAATTCATACTCACTTCTCTCGTTCGGGCTATAAGCCTATAATTACATCCAACAATTTTCAATCATATTTTGCGGGGCCCATGGGCTTTGGCTCATGGGTTTTTGCTTTCTCCTGAAATGAATCGCACAATCGATGAGGTAGGGCTTCGGTTTGGCTCGTAGAAGACGGGCGCACTATTCTTGCAAAAAGGGGCAATCGACAACCCCGTTCCTGCGGCCTCTACAAACTCCGGTTACTAAGGCTCCGCATGAGAACGTTTATGTTCTTCCGGATTTCTGTTCTTTTGTTCCCCGGAACAAAAAAAGAATAGGAATCCATTTGGTAACGTCAAGTTGTTTTTCTATTCCCTGAAATAGAAAGTTAGCTCGGGAATAGATTTGGAGCGAGAAACGAGAAACAAAAAAAAAAGTTGCTTCTTGTTCGAACAATTTTAGAAATAAGCCAATTTTCTTTTTTTATTTTTCTTTTATTCCTCTCTCTTGTCGCGGCCACCTCCAATCACTCGAAGCCACCACCGACCACCGGCCGCTGCCACCGCCCATCGCCACCCACTGTCGCCTACTGCCGCCTCCAGTCGTCAACCGGCTGCCGGTCGCTGACTGGTAGCCGGTCCCTAGCCAGCCTCCGCTGTCACCGCCTGCTTGCCACTATCCGCCACCGTTGTCCACCGTTGCCGTCGCTACACGATCGCCGACCGCCGACCGCCGACCGTCACGCCATGCCGCCGCCTGACCCATTGGTCGCCGACGACCGTGGGCGGCGGCGACAACCGGTGATTGGTGGTCGGCGGTCGGCGATCCGTGAACAAGAATAAAAAATAAATAAATACAAAAAGAAACTTTGCGTTACCAAAAGCATTTCGTTTACTCATAAAATTGTTCCACGCGGAATAGAAATAGAAAAGAACTATTTCTGGAAAAAAAAAAAAAAAAAAAAAACCTCTTCTCTAACCAAGAAGCGTTGTCATGCACGTCATGAGGTCTGCATGGTAACATTTATGTTTCTCCCAATTTCTGTTCTTTTATTCTCCGGAACAAAAAAAAGAACAGAAATCCGTTTGGTAAAACTTTTGTTCCCGGGAACAATTTCTCTATTTTTTTGTTCCCGAGAATAGTTTTGGAATAGAAACAAAAAAATGTAGCTTCTTGTTTTTGGGAATAATTTTTAGAAATAAGCAAATTTTCTTTTTTTATTTTTCTTTTATTCCTCTCTCTTGCCGCGACCTCCTCCAACCGCTGGAAGCCACCGTCCACCGCCATGGCCGGCCACTACGGCCGGCCTTCGCTGTCCACCGGCTGCTGCCACCTCCGTCCGCCACCGTCGCCGCCATCCGCCGATTGCCACCAACCACTGCCATCGATCGCCACCGCTTGTCGCCATTCACCACCGCTGCTGCACGACCGCCGACCATCACCGTCGATCGCCACCGCACAACCCATTGGCCGCCGCCGGCAATTGTGCGCAAACAGCGGCAACCGGCGGCAACAAGGGCGGCGGGCAACCCGGCGTCGGCAGATCAGCGATCCGTGAGCAAAAATAAAAAACAAATAAATACAAAAAAAAAAAATTCGTACCAAACGCATTTCTGTTATTTTTCTATTTATGAAGTAAAAATTTTGTGTAGTTACCAAACACCTTATTTTACTCAGAAATTATTTCCCGAAATAGAAATAGAAAATAACTATTTTTGAAAAAAAAAACTCTTCTCTAGCTAAGAAATATTGTCATGCGCAGCCTGATTCTTCTACACTTCCTTCTACCCAAGAGCCGTCCACGTTGAGCTTGCTGAAATTTGCATGAAAAGTAAGTGTGGGGGGGGGAGGACATGCGGTTTCTCTTCCATCGGGTCTTGTCTTTAAGCTATTGAAAAACAATAAAAAAAAAATAATAATAATAATAAGCAGCACTGCGCAGCCCTCTTTCTTCTTTTTTGATGTAGTTTGGGCAATAGTCACCTATCTAGGGTCGGTGCTCCTTCCCCACCATTTGAAATTTCAACAAGATCGCAGGTCGATACTAGTTTTTTCCCCTTTTCACTTGGAATAGTCACTTTGTTGAAAAGTTCTCGCAAATGGTATTACTGCATTTTAACCGATTTATGTTTTGGCTCCTTCCCGACTTAAAGATTAGGCTATCAAATCAAGTGACATGTTCAGCTAAAAAAACTCGGGTGATGTATGATTGTAATCCCCGCTTCTTGCTTTTTAGTTGCTATATCAACGTCAACAAATGTTTTGCATCTAGCACTCAAATATGAGAAAGACGTTTGCAAATTCCATTTTGATTACTGGTAAGTGATGACCTAATTGATTATTTGTATGCATCCCAATATCAAATGGGTGGCATTGTTGTGTTGCCACATCATTAGGTTAGTTCCTCTTCCATGTTCTTACTAACGTGGAATGGCCGAGGGCATTGTGCTGCATTCGTTTTGAGGAAAATATTTTCTTGACACATATCATTGGTATTATTAAAAGTATATAATGAAAACGTTTTTTTGTTGATTTATGAAAATATTGTTCAAATCATCAAATTTTTTCATGAGACAAACCAGCCCTAGCTACTTTAGGTCGTTTTGTGACTACTGGTTGTCCCTTCTAAAGTAATTTTCTCTAAGTTGCGTTGCGGGAACTGTCTTATGCGTGGTTGCCTAGTGACATCCCTCTCTTTTCTAAGACGCGTGTCCCGGCAACGGCAATTACATCAGTCCATACAGCAGCAAAATTGTCCGTTTTTGTCCGGCCTTCAAATTTAATAATTTGCAAGTTAGGCCAAATAGTTTAGAAATTACGAAGAGATAAAAAAATAAAAATAAAAAGAGATGAGAATAAAGAAAGCAAAAGTTGTTATTTTATTATCAGAAAATTGTGGGCGCCCGTAGTTTGGAGCCCATCTCCTTGTCGGAGTGTGGACTGCATGAGCAAGGTTCATAAAATTCCATCACGACCATACAAAAAAATGTAAATAAATGAATAAAACGAAAGAAAAAGGGGCCAAGGAATGAAAGTTCCAAAGCTAGTTGTCCTGATGTGTTTGTGGTTCTACTTGCTTTGCGACAATAAAATCAACCTGGACAAAATTACAGTAAAAACACTTTGTTATTTTAGTTCATTAATTATTTATTTACTTACTAGTACTTTAAGTTTATGAGTAGGAAATGATAATGTTCTCTTTTGAGGTAAAAAGAAAAATAGGAGGTAAAACGGCTGAATTTATATCGACTCAAAATAATATTGCATGATGAAGAATGTTGTGCCGATTATTGAGTAGCTTGAAAATTGAGTTCCCCGAATGAAAATTTAAATATGAAAAATTATATTTTATCATTAGATAGCTTAGCAATCAAATCTCTCCATTGAAAATCTAAATTGAATTGTATATGAGAACTCGAATTTAAATTCGTTAACTAATTTGCATGAGAATCTATTTTCTCATGGATATAAAAGCCTTGTATCAAACACTTGAATAGATCCTAAACACAAAAAAATCACGAAACACATCAAATTTATAAAAAAAAAAAAAAATGTATGCAATCGAATCTAAAAGCCATAATAAATTTCTTAATAAGCCTTGCGTCTCAGATCATATTTGAATTATTCACAAAAGTATCGAGACGTAAGTTGTTATTATTAATTAATTATTTTAAGGGATGTTAATAATTGTTTTTACAAAAACATTTTTTAAAATTATTTATTTACCAAGCGTGACAAACGGAGGAAAGGTGCATCCTCCACCATGAAATGGTGCGTAGGCCCCGATGAATGGGCATCCGAGTCGGCATTCTATTAGGAAACAAAAATCGAGCACCAAAAATATAGATTCATAAATAAATCAAAAGGAAGAGATACAGACGTCACCCACCCTCTCCGTGTCTGTCATCTCCGCCACTCTGTTGTTCCTTCTCGCGAGAGAGAGAGAGAGAAAGCCGAACCGTTTCAATTTGAGGTTGCAGTCAGAAATCGCCGGAAAAAGAGAGGAGAAGGAGAAGGAGAAGGAGAAATGCCAGGGCTGAGAGCACCGTCGGAGTACTCGCAGGAGCCTCCTCGACACCCCTCCCTCGTCATCAACTCCAAGGTCTCTCTCTCTTCCCGATTCTCCGCCTGCTTTGCTACCGTGCGGTCGCCAGAATCCGGTGGCGTCCGACGCATGGAGGTTTCGGAACTGTGCCCGTGGCCTTTTGTTGTGTCGTTTTGGATCGTGCTTCGATGTGCACGTGGAGCGAGTTTGATTCCGTCCGTTTTGAGGTGACGCTGGAGAGATTCGCTCGGAATCCGCTATAGATAATTTGTCTAGCTCCGGTATGAGGTGGAAGTTTTCGGATTGGTTGAGGTTGTCAATCGATGTGAGCTTTCTTTTCGTATGCCTTGACAACCGTATTCTCTGAGTTTGTTCCGAATTTCTAATGAAACTCCCCTCTCTATGCCTGGTCTCCACACGGCCGGGACTCCTCATCCGCGTTTCATTTGGTGAATTCGAGACTCGGCCAACGCTTTTCTTTTACTCGAGCCGCGATCAGCTGCTATGCTACGATGGCTCCTAGGCATTGCTACTCGAACCGTGTTAAGTTGTGCGATTGTCGGGACTAGAGAATCGAAGTTGGTGTTTTCTAATGCCCGAAAGTGTGGAGCTTGAGTGCTATTTTGATTCGTTTTCTCCGTCAGGGTCGACTATATATGGCGGTCAAGTTGTTCGAGAGAGATCTATTTAGCCAGTGGGAGTTTTCTGCAGATTGCAAGAAAATAATACTCTAATTAGATGAATATGTGCTAATGTTCTTCATGGTGGACTGTGCAGGAGCCTTTCAATGCCGAGCCACTCCGCACAGCGCTAGTTTCGTCTTACGTGACTCCGGTGGATCTGTTCTATAAGAGAAATCACGGACCCATTCCTCTAGTTGATGACCTTGATAGGTTGAGTTTCCTTAGTTCAATTCAATAGAAGCTATTGGTTGATACTTTTGTGGGTGATTCACACAATAAACTCTTAGCCTTCTTGCCACAACTGATCTCACACCTGTCTGGCAGAGCAGCTATTATGTTACAATCCATGGGCTGATTGAAAGTCCCAAGAAGATATCAATGAGAGATTTATGGTGAGTGCCAAATGTAGGCTCACTTGAAGTTTGGCTGGTATATAATGTCGAAAGACCATACGAGTGCTTTTAGTATACTCTGTTGGTTTTTCTCTTTTTCTTTATAATGCTGGGTAACAACTGACATTCCTGCTGTTATCAGGGCTCTTCCGAAATACAATGTTACTGCTACTTTACAGGTATTGTTTATTTTTCCTTGCTCGCTGCATATTTCCTGGGCACACGTCTCTTAGACTATTGTAGTGCCTTTAATTAAGAGCATGAGTAGTTTTCTGATTGATTAAATGTTTGAGGACTCTCCGTTTTGGCTTGTGGGAGCTGTGAAGTGTGCAGGCAATAGGAGGACAGCAATGAGCAAGGTCAGAAAAGTGAGGGGTGTTGGCTGGGATATCTCTGCCTTAGGAAATGGTGTGTTACTTAACTGTTGGTTGACAATGCTAGCTACCTACATTATGATTCATGTAACCAGCATACTTTAGTGTCTTATCGTGGAATCTGGATTTTGTAATTTGCGGAAGCATGTGAAACAGTGGACATCAATTTGATGGGCGAAACTTGAGGCATGCTCCTTTTCATTCTTTAAATTGAATTATGATAAATTCTATGCATGTTTGCAAGGCCCATTGTGGGATCAATTTTCAGGATGGGTTCTGGCTATTGATGCTCCATTTGATGCTTTAAGTACATATAATTGGTTTTATTTGGTGAAGAATGAGGGTTGGGGTAGTCCAAATATATAATTGGGTGTGTTCTGATTGCTTTCTCACATTTTGCTCAGTTATCTTATAAGTAGTGTTCTTATCAGGGAAAATGGCACTTAAATTCATTGAACTTGACATGATAACATATTGCTCAGTTATCTTATATATGCTGCCTAAAGGCTTTATAATTGAGTCACAAAAATGATAATATGATTGGAGAAAACCGTGGGCTCTCAGCATCTTTTTCTTCTTCTAGTTCCTCATTGTCACCTGAATCTTTAATTTTGCTCGCATATTCACGGCAACAGTGAGTTCAATTTTACGATTTTCCTTTTGTTGGTAAGTCCATGCAAAGAGTGGCTTCCTTATAAGAACATTTCCCTGTTAAATCATACTGCTTTATCCTGCTTCTTGATTCTAGCCAAAACAAAATATCCCTTGTCTTGATATCGTGATGTCCATTTTGCATAGGACTGTGCTTGAGGACCCAAGTTAAAAAGTTTTCTCTTTTTTGGTCAAAATACAAACTCATTGCATCTAGATGTTCTGTTAATTCTATCACAAATGGGGAAAGAAAAGTTTCTCTTTGGCCTATGTATGTCAAAGGGCAGTATGGATTCTGGACACCTTATTCTCTTAAGAGTTCACAAATATTTTAGCAGTTCTCCATCCTTATTTTGACCCAAATTCTGGTCAGTTTTTTCTTTTTCTTTTTCTTTTTTCTTTAGTTTGAAACTAATAATTATCCTGATTTTTCCAGCTGTGTGGGGTGGTGCCAAGTTAGCTGATGTTCTTGAGCTTGTTGGAGTACCTAAGTTGACAAGTGTGACTAGATCAGGTGGAAAACATGTTGAATTTGTAAGCGTTGACAGATGTAAGGTAAAGGTTCAAGTTATTCTTGGCAGTTGTTTTGTGTCAAGATAAAAAAAAAATGCGTTCATTAGGAGGGTGTTCTTTTCTGACTCACTTTAATGTGTTATTGGAAGCTTTAAAATGGTGTTTTTATTTTTTTTCACCTGATCTTTTTTCAGTTTGCAAGATTGAAAAAGAATTTCGTAATTATGGCTGTGTTCTATATGCAGAAGAATGTTTCCACAGTTTGCTTATGATTTTCTTGGATTTCTGCCTGAGGATTTTTCGGCGCATGTGGTGTGCTTTATTTAGAAGGAAGTAATGATCTCTTGGAGCAGCTTCTTAATTTGCTGTTTTGTGTGGAATTATTTACAAATTGCAATCGCTGTTTGGAACTTCTAAATACCAAATTTCTCTGTAATGAAAACCTTTAGGAGGAGAATGGAGGTCCCTACAAAGCATCAATCCCATTAAGCCAGGCTACTAACCCTGATGCTGATGTTTTACTTGCTTATGAGATGAATGGTGAGGTTAGTGAACTTGTCTTTATGGAAACATATATGGTAATTTCCATCACAGTGTTATATCACAAAATAATTGATTATGCTTCTGTTTCATTTGCATATTGTCTTCTTTGCTAAAATCACTTTCTCTGTTGCTTCTGCTCATATTGTTAAGATATCAACCCTGTAGGAGTTTGTCTAGGATTGATAGTTTTTCCTATTCTGCCAAAGACTCTTAACAGGGATCATGGTTACCCATTGCGGGTGGTTGTCCCGGGTGTTATAGGTGCCCGCTCTGTTAAATGGCTAGACTCCATCAACGTAATTTCTGAAGAGTGCCAGGTCAGACAAAGTTATTTTTTGTGAAAGTTTGTACAGCTCAATCTTGTCTTCCATATTATTTGGGTAAACGATTGTTGTCTTGCAGGGCTTTTTCATGCAAAAGGATTATAAGATGTTTCCACCTACAGTAAATTGGGATAATATTGATTGGTCAACAAGGAAGCCTCAGATGGATTTCCCTGTTCAGGTAATGTCTATATGAATTAACTCGCGCCTGGGAAAATGTCAAATCTCCATTATTGCACAGCTACCTTTGTCTTGCTTTGAAGATGGACACCTCATTCAGTTTTTATTTTGCATCGTGCCAGAAAATTTATGTTACTGTCGAACACTCAAAAACAATGTTGCATTCTGTTTGTTTCTCTTGTTCTATAAGGACTAATCTCGGAGAGATAGATTTAGTGCAGGATGATGGAACTTTACCTTCATTGAACTATGGTGGATTATTACCTTTTGTTTTGGTGTCATATTGTTGCACTGATTGCTTGATTTTGTGTTGGCAGTGTGCAATATGCTCCTTGGAGGATGTGAATGCAATTCAACCTGGAAAGGTTCGATTGTTATCAACAGTTTTACTTGCACAGACATCACAGTTTATTAGTCAGTAAATTGTGGCATGCACAGAATTCTGTTGGTTCACATACTATATGAATCTATGGTGGTCTGCCGTGCACCTGTACTTTTGTTAATCTTCCAAAAGAATAAGGGCTCGTCTCAGTTCTATCCATGTGCTAGATTTGATTTTGATATTAGTGTGAACCTTTCTCCATTTCCTATATTTATTAGTCTTGGGACTCTTAGGTGGGAAGTTTGTTGATATCGCTGCATTTGGATTTCTAAGTTGTTTCATGGCACAGGGATAATAGCGGCTAGAGAGTTCATGCAGTCATAAAGGATTTCCTATAAAATAATCAAAGGTTTCTCATATAAACTTGCAGAGTGTTTTTGAAAAGCAAATATTGGGGCTTCAAGTAAAATAAAAGAGCAAAAGCCACCAAAAGCCCTAAACTATGCCTACTGTGTACACATTTTCTTTAGACTTTTTTCCATGACATCAAAAATCCCAAACTTGGTACTTATGTGAGGCGTTTATCCTCCACTAAAAACATATCTTTATGGATGTCAGAAAGCAAACATTGTTGTCATGGTGCCCACTGGGGTTAGGTGAAATAAAAATGCCAGTTTTTAGCTGGAAAAGTCATCTAACGAGACCTTAGTGGAGGGCAAATATGCCACATAGGTACAAGTTTGGGGTTTTCTATGTTACAATAAAAAGTTTAGTGGCTTTTTACCCAAAATGAAAACAAAAGTGAAAATTGTGGGAAATATGGATCTGATCCCTACCCAGCATAGGGTTAGTCAATATTCGCCATGATTGGCCATCCACTAATCCCCAAATCCTTTGGTTTCACCTCTAAGGTTAATAAACATTTCTCGAACTCTTGATGCTCCCAAGTCAATGTTGATGTCCTTTGATGCTATTCAAGGGACTTCCTAATTTGTTGAAATTATTCACATGAAAGAAGGATAAATCATGATGCAGGTAAAGGTTAGTGGATATGCAACATCAGGAGGTGGCCGCGGAATTGAGAGAGTTGACATCTCCATCGATGGTGGCAAGAATTGGGTGGAGGCTTCTAGATATCAAAAGGATGGCATTCCCTACGATTCTAGTGATATTTGCAGTGACAAGTGGGCATGGGTGCTTTTTGAAGCTACAGTTGATATTCCTCACGATACTGAGATTGTTGCAAAAGCGGTATGTTTTCCTTGATGTGAGAAAGTGTCAAAATATTGTCTCACATTACTTGACAACGGGTCTTAAATGTTCTATGTATTCATGTATTATCTCTCCACCTAATAACTTAAGCTTTTGGGTTTGAGACTTTCTAACATGGTATCAGAGTTAGTCCTATCCCTTTTGCGAATGTGCGTGGCCAAAATTCCACGTGAATGTGCGTAGTCCAAATTTCACTTGCTGCTCATAATTAGGCATGCATGTGAGTTTGGTGTTGAAGTATTATCCCACATAGTCTGACAAACAATCCTAAATGCTCTATATATTCATGTGGTCTCTCTCCACTTGCTAGCTTAAGCTTTTGGGTTGGACTTTTTAACACAAAGCTTGCAGCTCCCCTGTTATCATTGTCAAAGCCTCGTAATAGCTATTATGATGGGTAAATCTCAAAGTATGAATGATCTTCTGGCTATTACTACTTGTTGCACTGTACTCACAATATTGTGGTGGCAGATAGTTGTTTAATCTTGCTTTAGATAAGCTAAAATGCAGAGATACTTTGACATGCTGTTTGTTTCAGGCACTGCTTTTCTCATGGTCCTATTTGCTTGTAAGCATTAGGTTGTTTCTTTTTTATTTGTGTGATTGGTATTAAGTGCATTATTTACCTAGCAATGCAGGCAAAGCTACTCATCAGGAGGCAATAGCTCATTTTGGTCCTTTAAATCATGAATTTGACTAAGCGGGCTCATTAGTCTGATATAAGCCTGAGTATCAATCATTCTCCTCTTTGATGGTCTTGCTGATTGACTCACATGTCTTGATGCATCTCTTATCGTTATTTCAGGTTGACACTGCAGCTAATGTCCAGCCAGAAAACGTGGAGACCATATGGAACTTGAGAGGGATACTAAACACTTCCTGGCATCGTGTTCAGGTACGGGTTGGTCACTCGAAGATGTAGACAACGAGTCGTGCTAAGCTTTTACCACAATTCATGGACTCGCGAGAAATAAATACTGCCTCTTACTCTTTTCTCATGGGGAACGTGTAATGGTTTGTTTCTAATGTGCTATTGAAAAATAATATCCTATCCCGAATCAGCCGAACAATGCAAGTTGGTGAGTCTTTTGCCACTGTACTCCAAAATCTTCATGGCATTGTCCGAGACTTGCGCAGTCTCCTGTGATGGCCCCTTGTGTTTGCGAACATCGATTCTGCACATTGTTCTCCCCTAAAGAAATCCATAAAGAAGGAAACAAACCTTGGTGCCTCGCGAACGGGTCCGACCAAAAGTGGGCCGAGACAAGGATCTAAGCATTCTGGCCGTGAATTGTGTGTATAGCACTTTTCCATAATAATTCGGCCTTGGAGGGAACAACAGGATGAAATATTCTTAAATGATGACGATGCATGTTGAACCCGATTGAAAAATTCAGCCTGAGCAAGGGATGAAAATTTCTCAAATGATCTCGGTACATGTGAGCCTAATTGAATTTTTTATCCTGTTGGTGGATTTTACTTGCGACGACCAGTCCGTCCAAGTTGGAATTGAGGATTGTTTTGGATGCAAGGAACGAGCAGAAGGTGAAAATCTTGATCTTCGATGCGAAACGGACGCTGTACACTGGCACGCGGCCCAGTAGTAAACAAATCGGGTAGGATGAGGACATTTAGTTTTAGCGTGGGGTTCAGTTAGAGTATATATATAATTAAAATTAAAACAGATGCTGAGCTTTAAAAGCCCAAGGGACGGGGACATTTCCAAATTTGGCCAACCCATCAACAATTCGTAATTGAATCTTTTCAGGAAGTGTTTCTAGATACTATTTCTCTTTTGGTAGATAAAAGTAAGCATAATTCAAATTAACGTCTAAAATTTATTATCCCTACTTGATCACCTAACGAAGCATGAATCACTCTTCAGGAGATCGTGAATAAAGCATAGTGTAAAAGCGCTTGTTTATTCCATGATTGACAATCCAATTAGCAAGAGTATTTTCTTTTCGGAAGTTATGTTGTACTTTAAATTCAAAATGAGAGCTCAACATTCTTTTAATGTCTTTAAGCAAAGCAAGTCCAGTTTTATTTAAAGGTGAGCGGTTGCAAGTTCCACTTGAAACCTAAAACTTATCTATTAGAACAGATTCTTCATTTTTGGAGTCTGGAACTTACTTTGTCACAAATTCCATGATTTATCCAAGCTCCATTTGTATTATTAATTAAAAGATTACAATGACTCACCACCTTTAATAACCACCATTTGCTATTACAATTCATGACCATAATTTATATTTGAACAAATGAATAATATGAAATGTTAATAAAGTAAAAATCTCAATTGTAAAATTAAACTCAAACTAATGATTTTAGATTATATACTTATCATCGGACGCCATGAAATATCAAAATATCACACAAAGACATAAACTAAGAAAAATATAAAAACTTATCGGATGTTCCTAGTTCCAGATTATACTTACCTAAAATCTGAAACTTACTCGTCAAAACAGGTTCTCTAATTTTTAGAACTTAAAACTTACCTTACATACCTTGAAACTAGAAACTTGATAGATTCTCACTGGTCTAATTCTTCAATTCCAGTTTTATTTGGAACCATGCTCACCTCTAGTATTATCTACCATAGTTTCTTCTGTTGATAAATTCAATCTCAATAATGGCTTGCAAAAATCATGTTGCTTGGCAAAGTATAGTCTCAACCACAATGTCCAAAGTTCAACTTACAAGGACAGACGTATTCCAAGGAAAGAGGCAAAACCTCCAAGCCTGCGAATCTGAGGTCACCTTTAGAAGCCTCTTCCATATTCAACGTAATCCATCTTATGGGTGAAGGGTCCCAATTGAGCAAAGTCGGAGAAGAAAGTGTAGCAAGCTGTTCATAAATGAGGCGCTGGTGATTTCCTTCATGTGTGACCGAATGACCTGTGCAAATTCGAAGGAAGGATAAAGTTGTATTGGAAAAGTGACTTGCTCGAAAAGCCACGCAATCACTCCAAAGGCTATGCCCAAGTCTAGATACTAGTTTAGCATAGATAATCAAGAATGTTTCAACTTTTACATGTCAAACTAGAAAAACAGCGCATTAAGATCGTAATATTTTCATATTCGATTACTTAACAAGTTGTTTGTGTCTTATTAAGAAAGATCTTTTAAGATATGATTTTGTGTCAGTTATATCTTACGATCCTAAACATTTAAAACGTGACTCCAAACTCGAGTTGTCTTATCAATTAAATTATTTTCGGAAGTTGCTCAGCCAAGGAAAAGAAATAAAGAAAGAAAAGACCGATTCACCATGAGCAAAGTTAAATGAAAAATTTCCCGGGGGTAAACTAAAGTTAACTGTCGAGATGATCAGCACATGATCATCATACACTATCACAAATATCGTCTTAGTCAAAAGCTTCTTCTTGTCCCATCAACACGAGGCCAGCCAATCCCAGCCACGATTCAATCTCTCTGTTCCTCCATCTTTTAATTTCCTTAATTCTGCACATGACACGATCCCCGCCATGTCGGCCACCTTCCGAGGATACGCCTGCGAGTTATAGTCCCTCCCTCTCTCTTTCTTGTCTGCGCTTGGGGCCCTCGTTTTCTTTTGTCGCAGCACGTGTTCCGATCTCTCGAAACTCGTACCCATCCACCGCTGCTGCAATGTGAACCCGTGAGAAAGCCAAACCCTCCAAAACTCGAAGCAGGAAAAAAACGACCCGCTCTTTGCCTTCGTCGTATTCGCAGGACTTCGATATTATAAGGCCATAAAATACACATAAACGACAAAGACCAAGCCAGTGGACATCGTATTTTCCACCTAATTCCTGCCAGCCATGATGTGTTTTTTTCCCCGATTGATTAACAATAATACCCACGTTTCGAAAAACCTTAGTCAATAATCTTTTATATTTCTTAGCTGTGTGGGTTCTTGTAAACCTCAGTTCGGACCTTTCTCGGATGCCAAAAACACATTTGCCAAGGAGCACATGGGAGTTGTCCGCTGTTGGATTTAAAAAGTACACCTAGGTTTCGTATATTCAATCTTTTTGCTTCAAGAAACTCCTGGCGGAACATAAATTATGTAATTGCATGGGAGTTTCAACACGTGTTTCCCCCTCTTTTTTAATGCTGCGGGCATTAGACAGGTGGATGGATCTCTCTTGATCATTGGCTTTCGTTGGTTTCCCGCTCGAGGGTTCACATGTCGATTGGACAATTGAGGTTGCAGAGAGCTTTGGATGTATGCAGGCCGCACTTCAGCTCATGTTTTCAGAAATTTTTAACTTCTGAGAGTGGACAGGGCGATCGGGTGTATCGTTTAGATGAAATTAATCCGGTATTATATCTTAACATTAGGGATTCAATCTGATTTAAATGTACGCTATAGAGATACCTTAATAATATCATGACAATAATTGTAAAAATTACTACGTGACATGATCGAGTTTATAAAATACTTCGTCAAGATTGATTTCGTAGTTAATTTTTTGATATAGCATTAGAGAGCGAGTCGAATTACTCTTTACCCTTTCCAATATATGAAATTAACCGCAAAATGATTGCCATGCAACACGATTAAAGTTCACAATTACATTTCCTAACATTGCATTAGAGACCTGACCCAATTTCTTTTTACCCTTTTGCCATAGAGATAGATATGCCACCCATGATGATGTCAAAATGACCGCCATGCAACACGATCAAAGTCTACAAATACCCGCCACTCGAATTTTTAGAAAAATATCCTCTCAAACGATTTTGGTAAAAATAGAATATTAACTCATCCATTTCTTATTTCCATGGTCCTCTTCTTCTTTTTCGGCTATCTTCTATGACATGACCGTATCCCAATCATCATTTTTTCCAACCAATCCTTGGATATATACGGCTTTAAACGCACACAAGCATTGAAAATTTTCTGTCACACTAGAAGGGTGTGGATGCAAAAGAAGATAAAGATTCCGGACATGAAGCCACACCATTCTGCTTGAATCGATCCTTAAAAAACTGTACAAAAAAACAAAAAGAGAGGCATTGAAAAATAAGAGACAAATTTGGACTCATTCGATTTGGTCCTAGCTCAATTATTTGCAATTCCGTCCATGATTGGAGCTTCCACTAGCACTGACGACGCACCCCATTACATCATATATTACGACTCCATGACTAATCGACGCGATTTTAATTGACCGATGGGCTCGTTGGGTCAATTCATTTCTACATAATAGAAAAGCAATCAAATGATTCATAGGGATGCCTGTATTTCAACCTATCTCCAGGGATCAAGAGCTTAGCAAAAGGGACCTGCAATGTTTCGTGTGTGTTGGAAAGACAAGGTGTGCATGTAGCGATGATGTATGTCTCCAGGGATTGAAATTGATGTCGATGCCCATGGTGTTCTGTCTTTTTAAGTAAGGAGTGAGTGGGTACTCCTTTGAGGTTTGGATAAGGACATAGTGGGGTCGAAGACTAGTGACCGCCACTCGATATTACAATTCCCGTCTCTTCTAGATGAGACCCCCAAAATAGACTGATGGGTCAATGATAACTTGGATCCAGCCTTTTGCCCTAGCAAGGACTCAGCAACATATCATGAATAACATGGTGTTTGAAACTATGTATGACGATTTGGTTAGCTGTTGATGGACCTTAGAAAGGTAAAGCTAATGGCAATAGGCTCGTACACCTACCAATGGACAAAGTAGCTGTGAAGAAAAAGCGAACATTCCATACCCGATGAGGATCCTTATACTCGCTAAAAAGGAGGTCGTTGCTCTGCTCTGGTCGCCCCTTCCCAATCTTTTAATTGTAATTTTCTTTTCAAGGCGAGTGAATTGAGAGTCTTTAAATTTGTTACGGAAGTATGATTGAATCCTAAAATTTTCAAAAAGTGCAATCAAATTTTAAAATTTATCAAATTGGTCTAATCAACTCCTAGTATTGATTGCATTTTTTTGAAAGTTTTAAAATACAATTGTACTTTTCATGACAAGTGTTAGGATTCAACTGTACTTTTTGAAAATTTTGGAATCTAATTATACTTTCGTGATAAGTTTTAGAACTTTCAATACATTTATTCCTTTCTTTTGTTGGCAATATATCAATTCGATGTGGATATTCGTTCCTCTCTTCAATTTTCCTTAAATCCCTGTACAAAGCATCAATTCACCATCGAGAAGGGACAAAGCACTCCGGTGTTGCAATTGGTGGAATCTCTTCGTTTTTATATTGTATTCACATCGACCCCATTCGACTTTTTTGTCTGGCAACTTGCTTGATGGACCAGATCAGCTCAACCATGCAGTATCTACCGACCATCGTGCCCCCCCTCTTGATGGCGATCTAGTGCGTGGTTCTAGGGACCACGAGCGACGAGCTCGGTTCCTCATACTTGAGCCCTTTTCTGCAATCTCTTGCCTAAACTGTTGAGACGAGAAGATTAGCGTTTTTCAATAGACCTTTTAAATCCACGAATCCATTTAATATGTAAAATCAAAGGGCATCATCAATATGCCCGATGATTAAACAACTCGAATCTGTTGAATTGAAATGTTCAGATACCTGTGTCATTGAAGACGACAATAGAAACTCTGGATTTTTTTATTAAAAAAAAAAACCATTATTTGCCTTCAGGAATCTCCATATCATAGAGAAGAAACCAACCTTTCCTGCACCTAATCTTTAGCATGAACTTCACATGTTAGAATCCTGTAACAGTCTCCAATCACCATACTGCAGAAGTACCGCTCGATATCGCCTTTCCTCCTATCAATACACTGCGTTACTTTCCATATCCAGCTTTTGCTTCTTTGCCTCTTCTTTGCCTGTGAGGCAAAGACACCAATGATGATCTTCACTTTCATTGCATTGAAGACTCTCGGTACCGCCTTCTTCTTCACCGTGCTCTACTTCCTTCATGTGCTCACGGCCAACTTCTTTCAACAAGTCTTCGATATCTCTGGCCACGGCCCGCCGACCTACCCTGTCATCGGGTGCTTGATATCCTTCTACAGGAACAGGCGCCGCCTTTTGGACTGGTACACCCAACTCCTGTCCCAATGCCCGACCAACACCATCGTCGTGTGGCGGCTTGGCGCCAGGCGCACCATCGTGACAGCAAACCCAAAGAATGTCCAGTACATCCTCAAGAGCAACTTCAAGAACTACCCAAAGGGCAGACCGTTCACTGAAATATTGGGAGATTTTCTTGGGCATGGCATTTTCAATGTGGATGGAGCGCTATGGCGAACTCAGCGCAAGCTCGTGAGCCATGAATTCAGCACCAGGTCGCTGCGGGAGTACGTGATGAGCACGTTGCAAGAGGAAGTCGAGAACCGGTTGTTGCCGGTCATGCAGTCCGTATTGACAGAAAACAAGGCAGTGGACTTGCAGGACCTCCTAAAGAGACTTACATTCGACATGATATGCAAGGTCTCATTGGGGACTGCTTATCAACCCCGTTCGTTGGATCCGACGTTTCCCATTTCTCCGCTGGCCAAAGCCTTCGACGTGTCATCGGAGATTTGTGCTCGTCGTGGGGCTGCCACTCTGTCTCTCTCGTGGAAGATCAAGAGATTGATCAGAGTCGGGTCAGAGCGGAGGCTGAAGGAAGCGGTCCGAGAAGTCCACGGGTTTGTATCGCGAGTGATTAGGGACAAAATCATGGAAATGAATGGAACAGCAGCTTCTGGCAATGATGATCTTTTATCTAGCCTGATCTTGCCGGGCATGACGAGAGAACGATAAGAGACCTTATGATAAGCTTCATAATGGCGGGAAGAGAGACGACTTC
This sequence comes from Eucalyptus grandis, assembly GCF_016545825.1. NCBI lineage: Eukaryota > Viridiplantae > Streptophyta > Magnoliopsida > Myrtales > Myrtaceae > Eucalyptus > Eucalyptus grandis. The sequence goes on along the minus strand of NC_052619.1, from coordinate 8,288,261 downwards.
GGCCGCCATGACATGGCTTTTCTGGCTGCTTTCTCGGCATCCAAACATAAAGCAAGACTTGGTGACAGAAGTCGAGCTTGTATTGAAGAGAAGAAAAGACTTGGATTATGAATCGCTCAAGGAATTGAAGTTGTTGAATGCATGTCTCCTCGAGTCCATGAGGCTTTACCCGCCGGTGGCTTGGGACTCCAAGCATGCCGTCGAAGACGATGTTTTGCCTGACGGCACAATCGTGAAATCAGGAGATAGGGTGACCTATTTCCCGTATGGGATGGGGAGGATGGAAGAGCTGTGGGGGAAGGACTGCTTGGAGTTCAGACCGAACCGGTGGTTTCTCGAACCAGAGAAGTACGGGACCGGAGAAATCAGGAAGATGTGCCCGTACAAATACCCGGTTTTTCAGGCGGGGCCGAGGGATTGCATAGGGAAGGAGATGGCTTTTATTCAGATGAAGTACGTGGTAGCTTCGATTCTGCATCGGTTCGACATCGAACCGGTCAATCAAGTCCGTCCAGTTTTCGTGCCATTCTTGACGGCTCACATGGCCGGCGGCTTCCCAGTCAGGGTTCGCCAAAGAAACATTTCTACTCACGATGGTAGTGAATTTGTCGGATTGATCGGAGCAAACGCTCCCCATTTTAAATCATCAGGTTAATGTAACATCACATTATTATTTTGTTGTGCCCGATAACTCGTCTTCGAGCTGCAACCGACTGTTTTCCGAGATGCAGAGCCCTTTCCCCTGTGCGAAAATTTATTGCAACTTCATGGGCGATATTATTGTTATTTCTGCGCATGCGTGAGTGAAGTCACTGTTACATTAGTCACCCGGTTAAGGTTGTCTTCGTAAGATAGACCGTCCTCAGTATCGAGCATATACCGTAGGTGATGTGTCAGGTGCCGGTTCGACTATGAGTCATCCAGGGGCGGGTTTCGATTCATTGCCTAATATAAAGTAGTATTAGTGCTCAAGATGTCAGCAGGCAAGTTGGATTTTTCTAAAGAAGCTTAGAGGTGCACATGGGCTTTTCGGTAAGGATAGGTTCACGTGGGGAAGTTTTTCCAAGCGATAAGAAAGTGAACTGAGACAAACACTTCTTTTTTTTGTTTAGAACTTATCAGGGATCTCCTGTTCAACTGTTGTAGGACCTCTTTCCTTTTTCAGCTCTTTCTTTATGTTGTTGTTGTTGTTATTATTGTTATTACAGTTTTTATTTTTTTCTTTTTTCGACTTTTAAATGCTCCAAATCATCCCAGTCCAAACTATGGATAAGGTGTCGCTAGCTGAACGCATGATAGAAAAAATTTGAACAGAGACTGCTTCTCTATCCAGGGCGATACCTACCTATATGGATAGGTTAAACCACGCAAGCCTGGACATTATATAATGACTTTTCACCAAACTGTGCAATCTTGACCCATGTTTTTCTTTTCCCTTTTTGCCAAGTATTCTTTGTCTGGACGCATCCTTGTGGAAAAGATAATACATGTTACTTCGAAAGAAGGGAATCACTAACCCTTATCTTGCATTGAGCTCTCCATGGAGTGACGGATGGATGAAGCGACTTGTATAATCACAAGCTTCACTATCGTTCTGCACTCTCAACATTGGGAGGAACGACTTCTAAAGCGAAAGGCTCCCAAATTGCTTGTTCCATTCTTCATAGATGCCAAGTTCGTTCATAGAAACAGAGGGCCTAACCTCTTGCAATGCGTTCTCAAAGTCCTAAATTAATCCAAAAAGTGAGTCAAACTATGCCTCTGTGCAAGTATTTGTGCGGCAGTGGTAGCTGAGCATGTCGTTACCTGAAGAGTTACTGGACGCATATCCTCCTTTCTCAGCTTCGTGATTTCTATGCCCTGTCTTAGGGCCTCTCTCAGGGGACCCATAGATGCGTCTTTTACCAAATTCTTCATGTCTGATCCTGAATACCCTGAGAACAAATTCTAGGCAAGTAAGGACAAATATCCAAAACAAAATTCGGAAGTTCTCCGTAATCAATGGCATGCAGCAAAGAATTAACTAACTCAGGTTTGTTAGAGCTAGTACCCTTGGTGAAGTTGCATATGGTATTGATATCCTCACTTGAAAGCTTGAAGAGACCATCCTTCTCTAGTAAATTACGTGCAATCCAAGCCCTTGCTTCTTTAAACCATATAAAAAAACCGGTTAATCATGCCACAGTACGTTAAAGAAATCAATACAGAAAGTCAACTTAAGTATGAGAGGCACCCGATGAAGGTAGGGGGATATAGAGTCTTTTCGTTAGTCTCCTCCGTGCTGCTTCATCAAGTTCTTGAGGTCTGTTTGTTGCGCCTAATTATTTAAGAAAACAGCACATCATCCCAGTCAATTTTCAATTTATTGTGATATATAAAAATGTCAGAATAGGAAGGCTAAAAGCAATTAAGCATCGAAAATTAATTGATGGAAGTTGATAATGCAGTGCACTTTTGCAAAGATCCATGAGGTGACCTATTGCCGTACTTTGGAATGGTTATGTCATAAAAGTAAATCTCAAAGAGTTTCAAATTTAGCATAGAACATATACCCCTGTAAACGATATAATTGGCTGTTTATATTAATTTGTGGTGTTACAACATACTTCTGGCTTCAGTTTCAAGCCATCCTAATGGAGGTGTCTCATTAATTCGCTCACTCCAATATTTTTTATCTTATTGCTTTGACTTTAAAATTTTGCCCCATCTAATACATAGAATGACAATGCACCAAACCACACAAGGGTAGCAAAGCAAGAAGCAATCAAATGTAGTGAGATCAATCCTTTTAAAGCAATTGTGTTTTGGAGAATATATTGTCTTCAAATTCAACAGCGGGTGATTTTAGACTATATTTAGGGTCTTGCTAATACCTATTAGAAGAATTTGCTCACTGCCGCTATCAAAGCCTTCCATTTCGATGAGGAACTGTGTCTTGAGGCGCCTGCTTGATTCATGTTCCCCTTCCGACTTCCGCTGCAACCATTTACAGAGTTCGATGAAGTTCCAGTTTCTGCTGATAACTACAGCAATTAACCTAAAGATTTCATTCTTCTACCAGGAAAATTTAACACAACAGAACATTGCTTGAGCAATTTGTTACTTTGTGCACAAGCAGAGCATTTCAATTTAATGATGTACATACTCTTTCTACCCTATTCCTATAGTCCAGTAAAGTTGTGCATGCACCAAGGCATCTGTATGATCCCCTCCAGCCTTGTCAAGGGTGATAAGAATACATCTTACCTGAGAAAGAAGAGAATCTATTTCATCAACAAATATCACAGCAGGCTGGCGACAATGCGCAACTCCAAAAAGCGCTCGTACCAGTTTTTCGCCTTCACCGATCTAAAAAACAAATAAAAGTCAGAATTCATGGTTTGTAAACACTTCTTCCCTTCTGGTCTATCTACTTGCAAAACAAAGAGGAAATACACATTAGTAAAACTAAGTCCAGCTAGAAGACATACCCATTTGCTTGTTAATGAACTGGCAGATATGTAAAAGAAAGTTGCTTTTGCCTCTCCAGCTATAGCTTTGCCAATCATTGTCTTCCCTGTGCCCTAAAGGGTAAAGCATTATACACAGAGTATCAGTTCATAAGAGTATCAACCTTCATTTATCATAGAGAATGGTATTATACATACCGGAGGACCAAACAGAAGAAGACCTCTTCCCGGAGAACGACAGCCTTTAAAAATGTCAGGACGCAATAAAGGCCATATGACCATTTCTGTGACACACTTTTTAGCATGTTCCAGTCCCGCTACAAAATTATCCAGCAGCACAAGCATATTAGGACAACTTCACACACTATGAAGTGATAAAAGGACTTGAATCTTCTTTTTTTCATTTCTCATCAAGACAGAAATGTAACATTTCGTATTACCTATATCATCCCAGCGAACATTAGGATCCCGATCCATAATCTCATTACTAATATGTTCAATGAGACGAGGTTCTAAGTTCCTCAATTTTTCTGGAAGCTCTCCATCAGGACCACAGAGCATTTCCAAACTGTATCATGCAACAAAATGCAATAGGATTACTATCATGCAATAGAAAGAATAAGACTGCTGAAATTTTATGATTCATGAGCTAGGAAAATCAGAGATCACAGAGTGTTCATACAAAACTCAACCAGTCAATCACAATTCTTAAAAAAAGAAAACATGTATGAGAAGCGTACTTTATGAATGAAAAAAATAAAGATAATTATAAATGTCTAGGAGCAACACTGTGTGCTATTAACCTACAGAGTGCAACCTATTTGTGAACTTACCATCTCTTCGTGGAGTCATCTATTCCATCATCAGACTTTCCTCCCGCAACTCGTGAAGTCACATTTCCCATGCTGTTTCCATTGGATCTGATGGGGGGAATAAAGTTACCCCGAACACCGCGCCTTAAGGAACCATATGATCTCCCTCCATAGCCCCTACCAGTGGAATCACTTTGAGGAGACAGAGAAGCTCTAGGTGATCCTGCCAAACCATGCCTTTGCCTTGCCTCCATTTCCTATAAGCCAAAAAGCTTATGTAACGAGTCGCTTCTTGTGACCACATATACAGAAGACCAACCCATTACCCACACTTAGCTAAAGAAGTTTTATGGTCAAACCAGATAAACTTGTAACACATTTTGTCATAATAAACTTGTGAACGCACAGTTACAATCTTGATTAAAGAGCCGATTTTAATCTGGGTACATATAAGAAATCCTAATTGTTTCATGCCTCAAGTCGCGTAAAATAAAATTTTGAGTACAACTCTTTCCAGCTTCATCTAATCCATCACAAAAAAGAGGCATGCACTGGTTATGATCTGTTAATATGCTCAAATTATATGGAATTAAAAGAAAGTAAATTATCTATTTGCTGAATGAAAGGAGTTCACATGCATTAGGCAAAGTCCATCTGAAAATAACTCAAGGAAAGTGAGAATAATTTTTCTCTCCTTACAAGTTTTTTACCACCAGCAATTGAGAGAAAGATTAAGCATTACAAGCTTAATCATTCCGTAGGATGGTTCTATCTCATAAACTAATGTATGCAGCTATGCCTGATCTCATTTTAACGATACATATAATGTATTCCTTCCAAATATAGAAAAAGAAGAAAAAAGAATAGCTCAACAGGCTAAACATCTTAATAAACAGCGAAACAGGTTGCAAAAAACAAGAAGATACCAATTTGGCTCTTGCAGTCACAAATCCATTGGCTGCCACATCACCATTAGATTCTTCATCATTTGATGGCAACTTCCCAATATCATTGCCAGGGCTACTTATTTCCATGTGAACACGCTTTGCCCCTAAAGCATTATCGTGAAATCTCTCTTCTTCAACCTTTGGAAATGGTGAGAGAATAGTACTCTTGGGATGGCTGCAAATAGGATGGGGCTTATCTAAAATAACACAGTCCTCAGAGTTATTACTCCTGGAACTCAGATAATTCTTGCAGGGGGCGTTGTTTTGTCTATTAAGGTTGTTTCCATACAAAGACGACAACTTTGCTTGTTTCAGATTTTTGGCTGTCTTATCGAACTTGTCCTTCCTATCTGATTGGTCATCCTGACAGGAAGAAAAATATTGTTAGACATGATCAATCTACATCATTGGGTGTATTAGCAACATTTTCATCATTTAGGAATTAAGCATATGATCTTTAATTTCAAAATTTTGTAAAGATAACAAAAAAAGTGGACACTTTGGAATAATGTATATCGTTATTTCATACCATTTGTTTGGAATCCCCCTTGGAATGCTGAAGAAGAGTTTGAAAGTATGCCGACTGCTTTAATTTATCCATGTCAATGCCACCCTTCATGCCAAAAACACTACCAGGAGCTCTGTCTGCCAATTGGAATGCTCGACTGAAGGTAATAATCCATCATAAAGAGCACAGAACAGACGAGTAGTGAGCATTTATATTGTCCTTCCAAAGTACTAGAAGTACCAGAAGTGCCATTATTCTCCTCGCTCCTAGAAAATGAAATTGATCGGGGATATGTCCAACCATCCCAAAACATCAGAATGACTAGGGCTGATGTTGGAGTGAATTTGTGCTTTATCTCGAGCATAGCTTTACTTAAATATTCAGTAAGAATAGCGAAACAACATCGGAATCTAGACTCAGTTTCAGGTTCTATAAAAGCTCAATCACTCAACACAGGATATAGATTCTTCAGTAAATTCATCTTCTGTATGTTCAAGTAAACTATTCCAGCTCAACTAGCTCCACTTCTTTTTGACAACGATTAATCAAGCGCGGTCCAACGCCCTTCGAATCAAACCCCATTTCCGCTTCATAACTAAGTTCCAAGGCTGATTTAGACTCTAACCTAAAGATCGACGAACGGAACACGCGCTGCACGATCGGAAGTGTAAACATGTAGAACAAAACGATCTAGAGACAGACAGACAGACAGACAGAGAGATTACCGATCGGAGTCGGGAGTGAGGGCCCGGCGAGCAGCGTCGAGCTTCGCGGAGGCCTCGCGGCGGATGGGGCGGATGAAGGCGGCGTCGGCGTCGGCCCGAGTCTGGGAGTCGAGGAAGCCGAGGAGGCGGAGCGAGAAAATCTGAGCGGCGGAGAAGTCGCGGCGGTCCAGCGCGAGGTCGGCGCCGAAGAGGAGGGAGTGGAGGCGGTTCAGCTTCTCGTCCACCTCCTTTCTCCAGCACGCTTTCTGCTCCTCCTCGGATTTCGCCATTTCCGAACCTCTCCAGCAACAGCGAGAGCTAGAGAGAGAGAGGGAGAGAGAGAGAGAGAGACGGAGAGAGAAGAGGAGTTGTTTCTGTCTCCGGCGATGGAAAGTGGAGATGGTCCGCTCCTAGTTTTTCCAGCTCTCTCTTTCCCGCCATCTTGATCGTGGGCTTTTTTGGTTGGGCTTTTGAATTTCTCGTCTCAACGTTAGATGGGCCTTTGCAAGGGTAAGGGCCTTTTTTCTTTCTTGCTTGTATATATTGTATTGATGAGATTTGGCTAGGATTTCGTTTGGGTAGACCTGATCAATGAGTCGATCCGAACGAGTGAAGCTAATATGCCGAGCCGGAATGTACTTGCATAACCCGCTCGCCGAATTAGCGACGATTCTTGACGAGCTATTTACGAGAGAAAGTAGTCGGAACTCGTAAATAGGCCAATCGCATTTTATACACCATGCGATGAATGGCCCTAGGAGAAAATTACATGGTCCAACCAGAGGCCTACCATGCCCTTAAGACAGTAAATCTTGACGATTATTTTCTTCAAAGGATGCTTCATGGTTCGATGCCTGGCAAAAAGCACGCGCTTCGTGGACTAGATGCTTGATCATATGGCCGAAGCGTGCGCCGCGATACACCAGACATCTGATTTCATTTAAGCACGAATTAGATGCATCTGCCTTTCCTTGCATAATCTATGGATACTTCGTGATGTCATCTTTGAAAAGTCTTTCCTCACGCCACGGTTACTTTTGCTCCTTTACCTTATAGAGCACTGTCACGCATCACTCTGCATTGTCAACTACCAGACTATATCAGCCAGTCTACAAATCTCCAGGGCTCGGATCTTCGAAGAGCGGCAATAGTTGAATTACATTATAAATAAATCTCAGTCGTTCATCGAAAATCTTTATAAGTAGTTGAGCCCCGACCACCGAGATTGCATTCATCCTACAATTTACACTCGAATGCAAATTAAAAAGTACCGGATTTCCTTGTTCATAGGTTGAACTGCGACCGCAGGACAAGGCAGTCTCATTCTTTATTCCTGCATCTCATCAGCGTAATGAATTCGATTCACTGCAATGAACCCAAAAGATAGGCTCCTTACAATTAAAAAAAAACATCAGCAACCACCAACATTGACCATGAAGTCAATTGAATGTTTACTAATTACCGAAACATGAACAGCACCTCGGCCATACAACATGCAGAATCAGTTGTATTACAGTTAACTTAGCAACATGGCGCCATTATCCCTAGACAGCAACAACAGAGAAGGGTAAAGCAGCAGGCACACAACTATTTACAGTAGGCATTTCCTTTCTAAATAAATAGTTCCACCTCCAAGAGTTTCATCACTGAAATTATGTTAAAGCTCCATATAACGGGAGGTGCATGGATGTGATCCCCATCAGCTATAAATTCCAAAGTCAAAGCTACGCCGCCAGGGCTCCTACCTCAAGTCGTCAACAACATGCATGACTGTAGGGGTCAAGCAAAAAGAATCTATGGTTCGCAAAGTGGCCCACCCAAAAACCATAGTTAAGTACTTGGATGAGCATCACTTCCAGTTGCTGGTTTGCGATTCAAGTACCGAATAACAGCATCTTCCACCCTATAAAAACAAAAACATAAGTCATTATTCACGTTCATAAAGCATTTAGTCCAGAAGGTATGTTTTGCACACTTAAGAAGAAACTCAAATCAGAGACATGACCACATCATAACCAGGTTTAGTGGTGTGCTGTGTAGCCAAAGTGATAATTCTTAGGTTCCATAGAGCAGGAAGAAAAAGCATTGAAAAAGGCCCAAGCGCATAGAGTGAAAAATGCCCAAATTCATAAAGATGATGTGAATACCATGGCTGATTGAAGAAATCAGATCGACGCTCCTTTTCAGCACTACGGCTAGCTTCTCCAGAAAGTAGCTTTAGGTCTTTGCTTTGAGATTCAATGAGGGCATTAATAAATTCCACAGGAGATTGACTAAAGCCAAGGAAAAACGCCCGTCTCTTCCGGTGCTCGTGAATTTTTCGTATTGCAGAATATATTGCCTCATCACAGGCATCAATCTCTTTGTTCTTCTCCACATTCGCTAACAGCACAGACAGCTCCCTCTGAATGGGAATGGGCACATCAACCAGCACATCATAGCATGCAGTTCCAGCTGGATTATTTCCTGAAAGCTTGATTTTGTGCTCCAAATGTATCGGCTGTGGTGAAGATAAATGATTGGAGATCTTCTGAGAAACCGTAGTAAATTTCGTCTTCTCTTCCCCAAACACTTTCTGAAGAGGCGGGTCACAGTTAAAAAATGAGGGATCATTTGGGTTCTGCAATTTCCTGGCCTTCACATAATGCCAGATTGCAGTAATAATTCTTGGTCTAGTCTCAACTTCGATGCCAAGAACTTCCATCAAAGCTGGCGACAGCTTGAATTTCTCAGGCACATAATTCATTTCCAACCGGATAGTCACTGTAAATTCTTTATCCCCTTTCCGCTTCACCTCAAATCCCTCTTGAGGAGCAGATGATCTAGAGTTCTCCCAAACAATCACAGGGTTTTCAGGATAAAGTCGCTGGTCCAAAGAAATGGTTACTCTCTTGAAGAAAGATGAAAACTTTGGGTATAAAGGGCTTGATTTCTGAACTACTCCAGGCTGATCAGGATCCACCCCTTCCTCCAAGATCCTCCCAATTATCTTAAGGGTCCAAGTAGGTGGCTCAGCATTTGGCTTCTGAGGTATTGTGCGAATCTGGTTGGCAAATGTATTGAAGACATAAATCCTAAGTGTTTTCTGAATGCATGGAGGGTTCTTCAGGGCTTCCTGTATGTCAGTCTTCTTTCTCGCAAGAGCAGCATCAACGCGAGACTCGAACTCAAGGAGCTGTGTGTACAATGCAGACTCGGGAAGAATTGCTGCCACTCTGTCTTGTAGCTGCTTCTCAGGGACCTTCTGCTTCTTCTTGCGAGCAGCTGAAGCAAGCTCCATTTGTTTCAATGGTGAAATCATGGTGTTCATAGAGACTCCAGGAGGTCGCATTGGGGGTTTTTGAGGCAAACGCTTCATGCCGCCACTTCCAGGCGTGGACATGGAGGGCGAAGACGAACCCAAATTCCCAAGGCCCCCCATCTGACTGAGGGAAGCTTGCAGCTGCGCCTGGAACTGGGGGTTCACCCCTTGCATTTGAGCCTGCGCATGAGCCTGTGCCTTCGCCTGCGCCTGAGCGATGGCTTGCGCTTGTGACAGCTGAAACTGCGCTGCTTGAAACCCGGGCCCACCTTGACCCTGCGCTTGCCCGAACCCTGGGTTTGTCGGCATAGCCGAGTTCAAGATGGCAGCATTTCCAAAAGGAGATGAAGAAGCCGGAAGGTTTCTAGACGGGTTACTATTGTTATTCATGGACATCACCCGGTACCCACCAACTGAAATTACTTCACCAAGATGACGACACACTCAACAGAAACCTAGCATCCACCATACACAGGCCCAAAGCCCCACAGTTTCCCAAAACCAAAATTAAAAAACCGCCAGCAAATCAAAACAGCTCCTTTGTCCCAAAACAAGCGTTTCGCTCGACCCACAAATGGGAAAACCCTAAACCCTAGACTCGAAGTTCCGCCACACCTCCGAACAAGAAATTGACCTCACGCATAGGGTCAACCGTCATGATATATGCATAAGTACCATGAAATGGAGGGGAAACAGCAACAGATTCGCGATCTGTTCCCTACAGAATACGGAAATTGAAATTGAGGATGGGAAGCGCCGAATTCGGCGAATCCAGCAAGCAAGCAAGCGGCTTTGCAGAGAAGCACCTTACGTGATCGAGGGGTAGCGACCGAGCTTTCGGATCTCCGTTTCAGCTTCGCCTTCGCTTGACAATGGCGGAAGGAGAGAGAGAGAGAGAGAGAGACGGAGTGAGAGGGAGAGAGATCACCTCGTTTCGGCCCCTTTCTCTCTCTACTTGCAGGATCGCGCTTAGGTCAAAATCAAATCAAACGGGGGACGCGATCCGGATCCAATGTGACCGGCCCGATCTTATCTCGGGTCGGCTGGGACGTAAATGGGCCGGGCCGGTTACGATCCAATGAGATGGCAAGGGCCGGTGGTTGGTGCTTAATGTCATGAATTTGATCATTGAACTGATGGATTTGTATAGTTTCATTCGGCTCTCGATTTTCCAAAGAATAAGTTACAATTGTAGCATTATTACGCGGTAAAATGTAATTAACAGAAGAACGGGCACATTTAAGTAATGCACGCTAGACGTGGACAGAGATTGGTCCGATCCAATTCGATTGATTTCGATTTTCTTATCACTCATAATGCTCGAAAAAACCTCGGACCTATCAATCCAAACTGAATTCTATTTAGCCAAAAGATAAGAACACCGGACCAATTTCTAGGTCAACCCAGTTGTTTCAAACTACGTGTTTACTTAGTTGGCATTTTTTGATTAACTAAGTATTCGGCACCATCAGAATTACATATTTAGCACATGTTATCAGACTCAATGGACAAACCTAGACTCATCATAGAAACGAGGCATTGCTTGTTAAACCGAATGTACGCATTCCAATTCAGTGACTCGTTGGAATTTTTGCTTAAACGGGATCGAGTTGCATTAGTCTAGCTAGAGAACGTGAGCTTTGTTATAGGTAAAAACAGATGAACCCTCCATCTGCTGAGAAGATTCATCTGTTAAGGTTGTCTCTGCTTGCTGAACTTGGTGTCCTTCGTCCCCAAAACAGCAAATCTGCTACTCAAATCAAATCATTCTCTCAAAAACTATCAATCTTTGGAGTCCGAGTCTGGTGTTTTGGCGACTATAATTTCAATCGCGACATCATTTCTAGAATAAGTAGCTGCAATGAGGAGGGAAGCAAGTTTCGCATTGTGCTTGTTTTTCTAAAACCATTGAAAACTCTAATGCAAGGAAGCACACGTATTCAGGTAGCATCCTGTTCTCTCATTGCAGATCAGTTCTCAAGCATAGATGATTCCGCATGCCAGAGCGAGTGAAAGAGAGAGAGATTCGACTGGTAATTCGTTTGAGGATGCTTTGATATTGCAAATTTTACTGCATAGAATTAAAAGGTAACATGTTATTGAGGATACAACCTGAGCAACATGCGAAAAGCCAGAACTTTTTGCCATCCGTCCCGAAGAACAGATGAACTGAAAATCTGGCGCAACTTAACCTAGGTTCAGCAACAGCTGGAGATCTCCATTTAGGCATGAAGAATTTCTTATTACGAGTTCAGCAAGATAGCAAACCATGATAGAAACACTTGCCCTTAATTTAGAAAGACACAGGCACTCAAAACAATCATAAAGTTAGGAGATAGAATGACCCAAGAAAGATTACAGCTGAGCCATGAAATTAACCCAACTGTCATAATGCAAGTTGAATATAACAGCCATCTTCTTAACACAAGCTATGTGTGTATGGTTTAGCTAGACCAGCTTCATGGACTGCTAATGTAGCGCTTTATTCAATTGCTCACATCGCAAGTCGCCGGTCCAAGTTCAAGCCATCATTACACAACAATTCCAGATAAAGTGACTGGAACTGTTCTTGCCACAATCAAGAGGCGTCCACTGCAGTTCCTCAGTGTCTGGATCGGGGTAGCAAGTGAGGATGGTCATGCCATGGCCGGTGTTCGAAGCCGAGGATGCGCCTATCACCAGCAACTTGCTGCCCAGAGATTTGAACGCGACGCCCCATCCTTTGTTGAAATCAGCCCTTATAGGAACCGGCCCCAGCCTCTTCCAAGAGTTGCTGCTCTTGATATACACCTTCAGCTCGTTCGACGAAGTCTCGAGAGTGTAAAGCTCGTCGTTCACAACGGCAAGGAGGGGTGGAGATTGGAAGGTCGAGATGGGCATGTCTGACAACATGTCGGGGATGATTTCCCACTTGTTTTGGCTCTCGTCGAAAGCTTCTGCGCACGTGAGGCTCTCTTCCTCCTCATTCTTGCCTCCGATCACGTAGAATTTCTTGTCCATGTAACAACCGGAGCACATCTTCCTCTTTTGATGCATCATGGGAAGCCAATCCCACGACTTAGTCTCGGGATCATACTTCTCAGCAGAATTAAGAACCTTATTGCTGCCCGTATCGATCCCACCGGCTACAAAAGCATAGTTACCACAAGTGGCAGAAGCGAACAAGCACCTCGGGTTCTTCATGGAGTCGCCCTTGAACCACTCATTTTTAGCCAATTCATACCTCCAAATCACAAGGCCATCGATCTCTTTGCCCGAGACCATGAGGTGAGTACCTGCACAAAATGTTTCCTTGTCTCCGGCGGCAAAGCAAGTGTCGGAGGGCAAAATAGGAAGATTCCGACAAGATTCGGACTGCGGATCGAATGCCCACCAACTAGTTTCCCCGCTCGCCAACATAAACACAGACGGCTCTTTCAATCCAATCTCCCCCCTGATTTTGAAGATCTCTCCGCTCTTAATTAAAGATAAGAACCGTTTGTTGACGGTGGAAAATTTCCCGTATAAAGATCGAGGCACCCTAGCCAGTATCAAGACCTCTAACTCGTCGCTGAGCGATGGAGTGTTGTAATCTGCATCCTGAGGTTCCACAACTGAGGAACAACCAATCCCACTGGAACTAGGAGATGATTTTTTCTCCAATTTCCTTTTAGCCTCCCCATCTGAATCCTCCATGTTGGCTCTTTCTTCTTCACCATCCAAGCCCTTTCCTTTGGACATTAGCTAACCGAGATTAACTCGAAAAGCTCTGAGCTTTCTGCGAAATTTTAAACTAAAGTGGTTACAGCTAACAGACCGAAAAAAGGAGCATCATGATTCACGTGGCATGACTACCAAAAAGACAGGGATCGTTACCATAAGGCCGCCCGATTTTCACACTATGAAGCTTGCTCAAGGATTTATAACAGAGGGTACAGAGACAGAAAGAACACAAGGATCGCCCATATGATGAACCAAGACGACTGGAAATTAACCTTCTTCTTGTAATTGGTCTAAAAAAGGGACAGTACAAAACAGGCATATATTTAATGGGTGAAAAATTCCAGACAGATTAACTTCTCACCGTCCAAATACAGCTGACGACCAGAACTTTAACCAAAAAAAGAAAGAGACAAAACATGCGTATGCCAAGTGCTGAGCATCAGGATTTAGGACATCATCATATTACACCCAGCAAAGAGTGGGATTATCAAAACCAAGGAACTAAGGCATGTAACATCATAGTACAGACAAAGAGCCAGATGATACCAAAGATTTCTCAGGTCTCAAATCATCGGAGTTCCAAGAAGCATGCCCTTCAAGTGCAAACATTGCAAGAGAAAGTTACCCATGTGGAGCAGAGAGGCCCACCCCACTCCCCTCTCAACCCAGAAAGACATAAACCTCTCACACACAACACACCAAACTCAAGACTCCAATATAAAAAGATGTCCTGACTGGGAAGACGAAACCGAAAAACGACGCGGGTCAAGATGGAAACGCATGCACGGCAGTAAATACAGGGACGGAAGGGAGGGAGAACCAGTCAAAGGGGGGGCGCACCTGATGAGAAGCAGTCAAGTCAAACGAAGTTTTGAGTGCAGTTTGGACTGAGATGAGTAAATAAGGGAACGGTTACAGAGGAGGCCAATGAAGGCAAAACCGAGAGGGATCATCGGGCATCTGTTGGTATTAGCAAAACCCAAAAGAGCAAAAACGGCCTTGAATTTAGAGTAAAGGAGAGAGGGGGAGAGGGAGAGAGAGAGAGAGAGAGAGAGAGAGAGAGAGTGGGCCTGAAAATGAAATAAAAATAGCAACTTGGGGGAGAGAGGAGAAGCGAAGGGAGGCCCCTTATTTTAATTTAAATTGCAACTTTAGGTGAGGGGATTTCTTGCTTAATTTAGTGGAAGCACAAATTTTGTTGGGTTCCAAGTGTCAAGATGGAATTTATTATACGAACACTGTTAAACCCACCAACACCATCTTGGTTTCACAAAAGCAAGGTTGGAAGAGAATAGAAAGAATTTTTTTATGAAAAAAAAAATGTCTTTTTTGCTTCTTTAACCCACATAGAAACTCATCATTTTCGAATGATGATGTTATAGATTCCACAAAAGCATAATTCAAAAGGTTCTTAAGAGTAGTTTTATCGGTCTATAAGCATTACGAATCAAAACATAACCAAGAGCCTGACGTAAATTAAGAATGTAGGAAAAATACCCAAATCTGGCAAATCAAAAGGCACTCGTATTGTACTGGGAATGAATTTGGTGTACTAACGTTTAGTGTTGTACTAGAAGTTGCTGATCAAAAGAATGTCAAAAAATTGTTGGCTCCAACATCACCCAAACGGTGCTTTTTAGATTCATCAGTACATCCATCATGAAATGCCAATCCGAATGTCACTTGTACTAACCGTAGATAAAAGAATCGCTTGTACTCAGCGTAGATAAAACAATCATTTACATCGTCTTCCAATTAAAATGACTCCATCATTAATGCGGTACACCAAAAGAGCTACACCCATCACTTATAACATCATTTAAATATTAAACCATACATCCATCTAGCATCATTACTTGAGTTGTACTTGTAACGGATTTTATTTTTACTAGTCAACTTAAACCGAACCGGTACATGTAACACAAACAGCCATGTAAATACCAAAAATTGGAACTTAGGTTGTGAGATCTCACAAAATCACTATCATCTATATCCATTTAAAAAGTTTAAACTATTTGATAAAGGTTTAGTTTAATATTAATATTTTAAGTCTCCACCCACACATAGACTAAACAACCTAAAACATAGAAATACTTAATTGGGAAAGTAAATAAATAATCTAAAAGATTTGAATTTGGAACTTTACACTCAATATCACGTAAGATTTTATAAGAATTGCAATTAAGAAGACAAATAAAGCCTTGGAAGAGTTGAACTCAGAATTTTCTATTCTAATATCATGTGTGATTTCGTGGAATTATCGTCAATTATTTTTAAAAGTTTTTAAATTTTAAGCTGTTCAATAAATATCTAGTTTAATAAGACGTAAATTAATGTTACAAAAATGAAATTCCATATTCAAAGTGTCATCATGAAATTATCTCATCTCAAAAAGAGTCTAATCAGAAATGCTATCCGCGTAATGATGGGATTTGCACACCGCGCACGCGCACGTTCACACCATGCATCGACCCTCTTCTTTTTTTTCTTCTTTCGGCCTCCAAAGAGCGAAAGCTCGAAGACAGAATGAATCGACTGTCGAATCCAAAGAATAACGAGGAGAAAAGGGGCTCCTAAAGCTGTCCACTTTCGGAGCAAATAACAAGCAAGACAAAATCAATTTTTGCTCCATCAGCCGAAACGTGCATGAACCGTGGAGCGATACGCTTTGGACAGTCATACCTATTGCCGACGCTTTCGCCATCGCCTTTTGTCTTTCGTTTCTTTTCCTTTTCATATTTGCCCACTTTGGAAAACTTGATACGAGGCGTGTGGACGGAAAGCGTCCGGATCTTGTTCTTGATCTTCCATTGCTTGACGCGATGACCAAACGAAACTTGCCTCGCTGCCTCTTTTGATCTTTACTTGCCAAGTGCGTGTCCATAGGTCGGAGAATATTGGAGGGATGTGACAAATGATGGTATTCGCCTAGGGCTATGCAAATTTCGCATGGACAGGACATATTCCTATATGGATACTAAGAATAGAAAGCTTATGAGCTAAGGAGCAAGAACCAGCCCGTTGGGTGGCGCTAGTTTATTAGTGCTTTTTTCAGGTACCTGTGCCCCCTACCAAACTCTATTGCTTTTCAAAATAAAGCCCTAACCTCAACCGTTTTTTTTTCCCTTTTCCATCTCTCTACCACCGTCTTGAATCATTGCCCCGTCGTCCATTTCCTTATATTGTCTTCGTCAGGGTTCTACCGTCGCAGCTCAGCTCGTCTACTCCCATCATGTTCTCTTGTTGCCCCCATCGTCCATTTCCCGATATTGTCTTTGTCGGGGTTCTGCCGTCACAGCTTAGCTCATCTACTCTCTCTCTCTCTCTCTCTCTCTCCTCTCCCTCCACCATTGCTTGGACAATGGCGATCCTCTAGGCCGGTAATGAGCTACCACGCGGCACAAACGGCTCTTTGAAGGGGGCTAAAATAATTGCAGGTGTGTGCCGCACACAAGTGCACGATGGGAACCGCCAATAAACGATCCACGCATATGGGGGCAAGCATTGCTAATTTGGGCCCTAAACTAGGCATGGCCCAATGAACACAAATTATAACGAAAAGAAAGTGAGTGACTAATAATTATCGAGAAGGAAGGCGGGTGGTGTAGAAAATGGTCGATATCGAAACCGTCCAACGATAAAAGATTGATGGTAAGGTCCTAACCGATAGAATAATAATGATAACATTTGATAAATAAAACCCACCAAAAAGAAAACCATTCTTTACAAAATAGAAAAGGGGAGATGTCACATAAAGCTAAGAAACCAATTAGAGGGAGAAAAAACAAAACAAAACCTACCCTAAAGATTATTTTAAGTCCAAGACCAATAGTAAGAAGAGGTGGCACGCCTTAACCCTAGAAAGTGGATGCCCATTGGATAAGGCCTGCCCTTTTCTATTCTTTTTCCTTTGGGTGTGTGTGTGTGTATGTGTATTGTTTTGAGGGTTGGGACTTTTCATGTTGGATTGCATATATAATATCGACCAGGATTCGTGTGTTGTCCCTCCACTCAGGAGTTCCTGTCCCTTCCATGCCCATTTTTATAGTCCAAGAATCACTGTCATAATCGCGTAGGTTTGGCAATAGCCTTCGACATGTGTCTCCCCACCGTTTGCTGCCAAAAGAATATATTTTTGTGTATATATGGGTGTATATGTGTGTATATATGTGGACATGAATTAAATCAAATAGAAAAACCAACCCTTCGTTTGTCAAGAACGCTGAGCCTTGATTGGCTCCAGGACATACTCAGCTTTCAGCCCATGGATTAGGAAAAAGAGCATTCCTGGGAGAGAAACACGAACCCTAAATATTCAATTCTCCCCACTAATTGAGCTTTTCATTGGTTCACATCACTACATATTTTTTTCCCTTTCTTTCTTTTAACTGCGGTATGCTGCATTGTTCAAATAAAAGTAAATTCGAATGGCTCACTTGCCTAAACTGGTCACTTTTTGGGGATGCTCTTACGTGTCCGGGGCTTTCTTTTCCTTCCCCTCATTTTATTCTTTCTTTATTTCTATGGTTATTATCGCCCGTTTTCTTATAATTCAGGAGCACGACACGATCGTGGAGCCCTAACTACTTGAAAATTCGTAAAACCTCTGTCAAGTCCTATTAGCTGGTCATATCCAATTATACAAATAGCTTTCATTACGAGGAATTGGGACAAGGCTAATGGAATTCGAACGGTGTTTTCCAATTGTGGAAAGTATAATCAAAGTCTTTAGTCCCCAAAAGAATAGTAAATCCCAACAAAACTACATTACATACCTGCACAGGCCTTGCTGGGATGCTAATGTGAAACTGAATAATGGCAAATGAGTGCATGATATAGTGAGTTTAAACCAAGAGCACCAAGGTAATGATGCCTTTGAGGACTGATTGAGCCTTTAGGGATGTGGGAGTAGAATCTGAATGCCCATTTTGCCACGAGGAAAAGGAAAAAGATTAAATACGTACTCCAATATCCTAGCTCAAATTTCAAAGCATCTTGAGCATAGGACTTTTTTTTTTTTTTAGCATAGGACTTTAAAAGCCACTAAAGTTATGGTCATGAATGGGGAGGTGAGATGTGACGTTCCAAGTGACACATTGATCTTTTTGAGTATTTCATAAATAGTACCCATCGCCAAAATAAATAAGTAAATCGGGTTGGAATAACAATTTCATCACAACTTGATCAACTACAATTTCTATTTAGAATATTAAGCATTTTAGCTGGCAAGTTTCAAGAAATCATAAGTTTCTCGGGCATGAATGATGTGGTAAGAAAAGAAATATGCTACAACGCATTACATATTGAGATAGAATACCGATGTGAAAATCTCATGGGAACAAAAGAAAGATATTCATTACAAAATTAGTGGATATTTACAGGACATCACATGGGCAATTAGAGGTTTCAATAAGTCAAGCGAACAAGATCAACTCGCAATTATTTGAAGTGGACTCCAACTCGATCATTTGATTTCATGATAGAAAAATACTCGACTTAGATCAGCTCACGAACCCTCAACTCTTATCAATGGAAAGATCTCCGTGCATGACCGTGATTGGTTTCTAATAGGGCGGCTGAAATATTTTCCATGTCCACCGCATATCCGTGCGAAAGTACCATACATAAGCGCACACCCTCGTTTACAATTTCTAGCGAGCATATTATTCTCCGCCTCCACACCATCATCACACGGTGGCAACGACATAAGGGCACTTATCCCGCTAACCTCTCGGGCATTCTTCAGATGGATCGAGACGCTACGCCCGAACCGATCACGATGAACTATTGACGCGAGTTTTTTACTTCAATTTCCATGCAAAGCTCAACCTTCTATGGAAAATAAACACATGAGGACAAAACGAAATGCCACCTGAGGCATGGAAAGCGGCCAATGGGGAGGCAGCGGCGGTGCATGCGGCATTCAAAAGGCCCCGATCCACACATCCCCCGGGGTCACCCACCTCGTACGCTCGCTCTCGCTCTCGTCTCAATCTTATCTTTATTCTGGAACCCCCTCCTCGTCGATCCGTTCGACTTTCGTGCGCTGATTTCGGGCATCATTGCGTGGGTCACCAAAAGAGGACGGACGGACGGACGGACGTGTGGATAATGCTTGTTTATTATGAACGGCGGGAGATCCATCCATTTGGAGCGTTCCCACGGAGACTCGTGTCTCGATAGGTTATTTATTGCCCGTCGACCAGATTATTCCCGTCGGCTTCGATTCAACTGCCCTTTGTCTTTTCCCTTTTCTCTTTATTGCGTCTCTTTTTTGTAGTTATCTATGGTTCTTGTCTTGTCCGATTCGCGTGATGAGTCGTGCTTTTGCCCTTTTCTGCGGCCGACCGGGCCAACCGCCGGACCCCATTCCGGCGGCGGCGGATGATAGCGGTGGAAGCAGATCTCTCATAGGTCATGTGGACACATCGTGGTTGTTGGATAAGTGAGGCCCTAGAGTCTGCCCATAGTTTTTCATTGATAGCCTACTAAATGTGAAGAGTACTAAGGACTCGTGAAATCAAAACTATCAACTTCCAGCTAAATTTCAACGCCATTTCATATTTCTTTTTCTCTCAAACATCATAATTGTTGTTTCTTGCGGCGTGTAGGTAACTCATCGGATGTTATGCCATTCAAGTAATCAGTATTTGAGATTCGCAATGATTTAGTTAAACCTAAGTAATCGGGCGATTTAAAAGGTTAATTGACTTGGCTGCACTTACCTTGCTCGGGCAAATTCCAAAATATAGGAGGTCAATCGTGAAAATTAAAAGGAAAGTGGGCATGCTTAATAACCCCATTGTATTATACCTTTTAGCGGCCAATTGATGGAAGGAGACCGGAAGGTTTTCGACCCATTACGAAAGCATAGCTTTGGCTATTGTCATGAGAAAGCTCAATTTAAGCTCCAATTAAATATAGATGGCCTTTGAATCACGAGTCTTGAATACTACTCAAATAACGTCATATATAAAGATAAGATGATGATGTACGTATATTACGGATTGCAAGCGGATGTCTCATAAACTAGATTATATTCAACATCCATAATGATTCGCCGCGTCATTCGGTGCATCAACTTTGCAGGCCACGTCTTAGCAAATCCTGAATGTCTCGTACAAAAATTATGAAATCGAATGTACGTTCAGGTGGCAGGCTCCTCGGGTTCGGGCTTCGCTCGGAAAATCGGGCCAAGCCCGAGAGGAAAAGCCCGTCAATTGGGCCCACTCGGACTCGAGCCCAGCCCATCATGCGAGCCCATTAAACCTAGCCATCCACCATCTCCCTGAGAGGTTGAGAGAGAGAGAGAGAGAGAGACTCTCTATCCAGACCAGAAAGAAGACCGCCATAGCCAGACGCTGAAGCTCCCTCAACCAATGGCGACTTCCCTATCCAGCTTCCTCTCCTTCCTCTCGCCTTCCAAGCCGCCACCGACGCCGACGGCGACGCTGCCGGCGCCGGCGAGAGCCCCCCCGGCGGTCCTCTCTGTGTCCAGCCGCGGCGCCGGGGGCGGCCCCGCTCCCTTGGCCGCGGCGCCGGGGCGCCTGCCGAGCGAGCTGACGGCGGTGGTGAACCCGGCGCTCGCCCACGCGAACGCGCTCTTCTTCAGTGGCTACAACGTGCAGGTGACCGTGGACGACAACGAGCCGGAGGAGAGGCTGCTGAACAGGTTCAGGAGGGAGGTGATGAGGGCCGGCGTTATCCAGGAGTGCAAGAGGCGGCGGTTCCACGAGAACAAGCAGGACGAGAAGAAGCGCAAGACGCGCGAGGCTGCGAAGCGCAACCGCAGGAGGTGCGTGCCTCGTTTTTCCTTGACCTCATTTCTGAAATCCCTCTGGCGAAACTGATTGTAGATTGTGTTTAATGTGCTAATTCAGCTTAGGGGACATTGGCAGAATAGTGTCGTAGCTGCATTGCATTCGAAAGATAATCTTTTTTTGACTATCCTTTGATTTTTCTCATGTCATTTGGATTGGATGATGTACGGAGATGCTCCATCGTGAGCATTGCTCAGTAGTTCTGGCGCATAAGAGAAGGCGAGGGGGGTGGCGAGGGCTTCAGTAATGCTTGAGTGGTGCGAAATTACGAAATTTTTTAGGCTTGTCAGAGTGGAGGAGGAGGCTTTTCCCTTTGCTATCTACTACTTTGTAAGGTCGCATGATCAAATTGTGTAGAATACCAGCGGTTTTATCTGAGCAAAGACGAGGTGGGTTTTAGGTTCGTGCCTCGCTTTGGCTATTTAGGACCTCCTCCTCCCCTTCCACCCTCTTTACCCACTTTTATTTTGGTTTTTGCAATGACCAATGACGTGCTTAATTTGTCACCCTACTGTTTCATCTTACAAAGTATTAGAACTGATTTGCAAGGACATCGGCCTCTGTCACAAGAGATGGCGTTGTAATATGCTTCTAAGTTTGGGTTGGTGGGAAATGTAAGGAGTGATTGTCTGTTTTGTACTCATTTGCTTTTCAAGGGCCGGTGGACCGGTTGATTCTTCTGCCTACATTATGTTATCAATGGCATAGTGGCATGGTGCTGATAAAAGAATTCATGTTGGTGTTATCACCTAGACTCATGGTGACTTTTCAGCTGTAAATTTAATTAAGAATTGGGAAGCATGTTAGATTTACTTTTTTGATGTGGAGTCTGTGTAAGATTCTTTAGTTGGCCATTACTCTGTGAGGTCCAATGTTTCAGTTAGATTCCAGTCGAAAAGTGTGGAACTTTCGAGGAAAAAATATTCACTGTTTTAGTAGGACTTAAGAACGAAGAAGGGAAAAGGATAGACAGGGCCAGGCTTAGAGAATATTTGTAGCGAACAGTGTGTATCGTTGTAGAACATTTGTCATTTGCAAATGTGATAGACATTCTTATTCTCCCTTGCTTTTTATTCCAAGTTAAAGCCTGTTTGGATTATATTTTCTTCAACATGCTATTTGTCATTTATCCTCTTTAAGCTGTATTATTGTGATTATTCCTGCTAGATTTTGAGTCAAGTTGGACACTCAAAATGAAGAAAAGCTTTTTTATTTGGGATGTTACATACAATGCTCTATAGCCTATTGCTCTAGGCCTTTCCTTTGCAAGAAAATAGATGTTACCAGTACTACAATGGCATCTTCAATTCTCTGTCAGATTTGGTTAAAAATGCTTATCCTCATGGTTGCCATCTTACCGTGTAAACAGACGTCCCTATTCAAGATATGTGCCTCAGAACAAGGAAGATACCTCAACTAACAAGAAAAAGGAAGAAGACGAAGATAACTGGGACCTCCCAGAAGAACTTCCATTTTGATTTCATCTACCCTTGCTTATTTTTGTAGTCACAAGTGATGCAAGGGAGCATAAGCCAGAATTGTTCTTTAATTGATTACTTGTGTCATTAACCCTGATTCTTTCCAACATAAATCTAGATGCATTATTGCCAATTCCTCTTGGAAACTTGTTATGTAATGGTCTAGCCTCAGTGTGTGTGTGTGTGTGTGTGTGTGTCGGTACATACCGGCTGCCTTTGTCAACAAGCAAAGAAATCAAGGAGTTCCAATCATAAGTCAATAGTTGATATTTCAAGTCGAAAAGAATTGGTTATTTGGGATTATTGAGAGGAAATTGGAGAGATAGGAGCTGCTCGTTCCTCTGATGATTCATAACAGCGAAGAGTGGCATTCAGGAATTCTTTATCTTCAATTTTTCTATCGGAGGAGCCTTTAGTGGTTTCTGGTTTACATCCCCTGAAGGATAATTTCTCATCAGTGGTTTTACCGTGGTCGGTTAATCTGGCCTGTTGCTTACAGAGTAAGATAGCAAAAAGGTGAAGAAGGAAAGATGGTCAGATGGTGGAGACTTTCTCTTAATCAAATGTAAAGAAAGCAAAAGCAATAAGCTTGGCCATAATTGCAAGGAAAGAAATGGGTGGTCGAGGGCGAGCCGAGGTACAATATTCAACAGATTAATATCGCGGCTAAACCTCTTAAGGAGAGGCGCAAGTCTTTTCATTTTTCCGCTTTGCTGGGATGGCATGCATTGAAGATACTGCTTGGCTATTCCCTCCGAGTTCTGACTCTTCTTTGCAGTTCACGTTATGTGGCAGTGAAGAAAGACCCAGAACATGGGCAAAATCATATGGTACTGTTGGTCGAGTATAAAGCAGCAGTGGCTTATTCAGAGGTTACTCTACAAAATGTTATCAAACGGATGCAATTCTGGGGGAGATTCTGAGCACTTAAACTGAGCAATCACAGCGGTTTTAACTTTGTGGATACTGCGACCCACAAAAAATAAAAAAACTGTGGATACCACTAGCCGCTAGATGAAGTTCCGACATTGACCTGTTGAACTATCGGTTCGAGCATATAGAACAAGTGGGTCCCTCCCATTTCTGTGGCTTTAACGATGCCGATCTACCGAGACCGCAATAAGACTCTCCCTCAAGCAAAAGGCTCCACATCGGTCCTTTCTTTTGCGGAGGCGCATCTTTTGGCATGTTCTGGCAGGACCAAATGGGTCTTTAGAATGCTACAACCCTTCCTGATGTGCAAATTCGAGAAGGTTGAAAAGGAGGTACAAACTATTAATATAAGCAAATGCCGACAGGACACCCTTTAATATGCAAGCATTTCCGTATACAAGAAGTTAAGAAGATACATAACAAGGACTCACGATGCTACAGTTTATGTGCAACTAGTCTCTCCAGTAGTTAATCAGCTCAAAGCAAAATGCTTCTGGCCTAGAAGAATGGAGTAGAGAGCGAACAAAATTTTTCCCGTCTTCTCTTTGTAAAACTAGACGGGATGGGGGTAGAGTATGCGTTAGGTCATGACTTCTTGGTGCATCAATGCCTTTTGCTTCTTCGCAGGTGATTTCTTCTTTTTCTTTCCCGCCTTCTTTTTCTTGATGTGCATATTTTCCCTTCTTTTGAACACCGCCAAAACTTCAATGCTGAAATCACATTCTCATCATTTAGACACAACTTACACATAACACAAACACAACAGCTAGACAAGAATTCATTACACTGCATGTGTTAAGGATTCCAAAGGCAGTCAAGCTTTATCCCTGAGCATAATTTGTAAGCTTATGCTATTCGTGGGAGACCCAAGAGAGAGGAAAATGGTTGGATAACATGCCTAATTTGAATTTTCCCTCCATTTCTTTCTCATAAACATATTAAGGTATTCACAATTTTTTGGCCCAATTTTCATTTCTCCATTTTTCACCCTTTCCCAAACAGAGCCTTAAAGCTTCACAAGACAATATATCACACTGCTATTTCTAATACAAACACATGAAAGTGTATATTTAAAACCTTCCCAAGTCAATCCTGATAATCTGGGAAGACTATTTGACTAAGGCGGAACATTTGGTGTACGTTGTAGTTTAAACCAGCTCAGAATATTATCACGTACACTTTCCATTCAATGCTAACATTTCACCCTTTTAACAAGAAACTTGCATAATTTTCAGAGAAGCATCAATCCAAAACCAACTAAGAAAAAATGTTTTTCCAGATCTTTGAGAAACAAGACATCATAATTGGTATCTCAATCTAAATTTTAAGATCATTGAGACTGTTGCACAGAAGTTTCAGTTTCAAATCTGAGCAATTCCTGACTACTTGCTAAAGATAAGATCACATTTCAATATCTCAGCAACTTTCATCTGATTTAAGTAGACAGACATTAATTAAACATTAGCTTCCGAATCATGCAAAGCTACAGGATTGCAATATGAGGGGACTAATACCTTTGTGTGCCAGGAAAAAAGTTAAATCCATGGGCTTTCTCCAAATGCCAGGCCTTGCTAGACAGCAATGACTTACAGTCCTGTAAATTATTTGCTCGACATTAGCTCCTCAAGATATCTAGTATTCAGCTTATAAGAAAGCAAACTAAGCACCGAAGCTGCACTTCAGTCTCTTAACTGCAATTTACCTCCTTAAAGCTTTCCCAGCCACAGCTTATGTAGATAAGAGTTTGAGGCACTGAGTGACGGTTCTCTTGACTTAAATCATTTCCAACTTGAACAGAAGCTTCCCTAGCACGAAGTACCCATGGTCTCTTCTCTTCTTTTGTCTTAAAACTAATACCAAAGACAGCATAGGAGGATTAATTAATGCTGGAAGGTTGATGACCGTTATTTTCGCAAAGATATCAAATGATCATCTAAGAGACTGACAATGTCATGCCTTGATGCAAAGAAAAGCTAAAGATAAGGCCCTACCTTTCAGGTGATGATCTAGTTTTCAGTTCCCATGCTGGAAGAGTCTGCAGTGCTCCCACAAGAGATGCTTCAAGTCCTTTTCTAGGAGGATCAACAACAATCACATCTGATCCCACAAGCCAAGAAGTAGGCTCCTGGGTTGATTTTAACAAAATAGTAAGAACTCCCTACTCTATTACAATCTCAAGTCTAAAGAAGATTTACATAAACATATCTCCCAGTGAATAGTAATTTTCCATGCAAAATGGATATAAAAGTCATCAAGTTGACAAGATTGATTAACAATAACATCAATGAGATTCTTTTCTGGGACTTACAACTGAAGTGTCAGCTTGATGCCAACTGATGCTGCTATCCACATATTTGGGCAGGCGTTCAACTGTCTTTTCAAAAGACAACTTGGATTCTTTGTTAATTTCTACACATCTTACAGACCTGGAAGAGATGAATTACAAATTTGTAAGCCTTTCCTGAATGAGAACAAACAATCTGGAGCATTTAATGGAAAGAGGAGACTGGCAAGCAAAAGGAAAGAGAACTCTGGATTCTTGCCTGCATTTTCTTGTAGCAGCCAAGGATAAGCCAATGACGCCAGATCCTGCATATAAGTCAGTAACTGATGCACCATAAGGAACATACTTCTGTAACTTCCGGAGCAAAGAATTAAAAGCCTGAAGATTACCAAAGAAAAAGTATCATTACAAAGTATCAGTTACATGAATTTCAATTAAAAGGGGATAGACTCTCTGTTGTCAATGAATGATCTGTTATCATTCATATGCAACTGGGTTTGCCTGAATTATAGCATGGAGCCAAAAACCTCAGCAAATCAACATATGCCACTCAAAAGTTTTCTTGGCTATCAAAGAAGATGGTTGTGCGAGATACAATGGAAATCCAACATTGCATTCCAATTATAATGCCCATTTCAAGAACATGCTGCAGTCAATGCTAAACTAACATGACATTTGATGCTATCCAGCAAAACAATCAATTTGATGCCAGCATGGTAAATGCAATTTTATGTTAAACTAACAGTAGGTTCATATTAACATTTTCCTGTTCGTAATGCTTTCCAGAGAGGGAGATATGTCTAACCCGCGTATTCGCTTGGCCAAAACTGGATGGAGCCAGCGAAACATCAATGCCTCCAAGGTGCTCCCAGAAGTCCCTATCTCCCAGAAGATGTCTCCACCTATTCCCAAAGATTACCTATATAATCAAATGCACCACAAATAATAAAAAGACCCACTTGTCCTAGAAGGATTGAATTGAAAGGTACATTTAGTCACAGGATTAATTAGCATTTTACATTGTTAGCATGATGTCCTAACTATTTTCCTTGTCAGTGATTTTGAAAACATTAAAATTCAAGCAGTAGGCTACCACTCACGTTGCTAGTTGACGTCTGAAAATTGGCCCACACAGAGTGTATGAATGGTACTTTGCATTTTGACCCACCATTTCGCCATAAAAACTGCAGATGGGTAAAGAAACACATTTTACTGGTAAATTAAGATATGGTCCAGCATGAGCAACATGAAGAAAGAGAATTTGGCAGCCTCACATGAGCCAAGGCATTCAGCTTATCTGAATTGGGTGAATTTTCATTTCGAGAATTCCAAACTAGAGCAACCTGAACCTGACCTATAAATAAGTTCAGTTCAGAATTGTGAGTGCAATTTGCACACCCAAAAACTTCTAGAAAGTAAAAAACTGAAACTTCAAACCAAGTATGCAAGAAGTGAGTTCAGATCCATACCATGTTGGTATCTTTCTGAGGCGGGAATAGATGTATTGTATGTCGTCACAGCCATCTAGCAGAAGTGCAAGAACACATAAGTCACTGTTACTAGCATAACCACAAACTTAACAAGATATCCCCAATAACAAAACACTACCTGCACGTAGCGCAGATCACCTGTCCCTTGATCCTCATCGTGTGGTTCTATACCTAACTCTTTGATTCCTGTTAATAATTTCTCCCATGGAAAAAAGCAAGTACTTAATGTTCCGGAAAGCACACCAAATTTTTAGACGTCATCCACAAAATATACCTTGCTTCAACAGTTCCATGGCAGCATTAATGTTCGGATGATGAGCTGCAAGAAACAAGCAAGATAAGGCATTAACCACACCACTGATGCCACTAGTTTCATCCTTGAGGCCAATTTTGCTCAAACCAGTTCACATTTTCATTTTTCACGCTCCAACAGGTGAACTGAGTACCTTTGCAATTAGGGATGTCCACCACACTATGCGTGCCCTCCTGATAGAGTCCAATGAGAGGATCCACCGATGAGCCACGAACCGCCAACTTTGCACGGCATCTCCACCCCCACTGCACCACACACATGCGAACGTAATCAATCAAAACTAAGGCTGCACAAGCTGAAAACCACACCGACACCTCAACTCAAATCGAGAGAGAAAAAGAAGGCAAAAGCTTACAAGCTTGCAACTATCGAAAGTGAAATCCGAGACGCCTAAGCTCTTGAAGAAATCAGCGGCATCGTCGACGACGCTCGGACGGTGGAGGTTCAGCTCGTGAGTACACCCCGAGCACCTGCACATTCAAGCGAACCGACAATGTAACACGAGAAACGCGCTCGCAACTGACAAGAACGCGCCGGAGTTCGCATACTCGCACTCGTAAAAATCCGAGCAATATCAATTCGACAATCCAGCAGAATACACGGAAAGAGTCGGCGAGCGTGCGTACGATTGGAAGTGAGAGCACTGGAGCGCGCAGGCCGGCGAGGTCGAGGCCGGGCTCAGACGGAGGGTCGCCGGAGCGGGCGGCGGCGGCGGCGGGGAGGGAGGAGCTGAGGCGGCGGGAGAGAGGCGGCAGGAGGCGGTTGGGCAGAGGGAGCGGGCGGAGAGGAGGCACAGTGACATCGCCGGAGCTGGGCGAGCACGACGGAGCTTCGCTGCACTTGATTTTTGCCGGGAGTGGATAAAATGGAGACGATGGAGTTAACAAAGAGTATCTTCGACCAACGACCGGGTCGGGTGACCTTTCGGGTGCTCCCGATTCAATTCGGATCTGGGTCTGGGATAGAATCCGGTTCAAACGGACTTCTTCGGATCCATCCGATTCCGAAGCATGAACGTAAATAAAACATTTGTTTTGCGGACCGCATCCCATATATTTCGTGAAAAATAAATAATTTAAAATATATATTTTCAAATAATCACTTATATTGCTAAAAAAAAAAATGAATGAACGTTCAAAATATTTCTTTATTGATTAATTATTTTAATTAATACAAACAATTATTTTTAGAAAAATATTCTTCAAATAATTTATTTTTCGTAAAAGGAAATAGAGCCATAATTGCGCGAAATCTTGCAGGATTTAGACCCGAGTTTTAAGATGAGCTTATAGATTAATTTCCATAGAATTCAGTCTTCTCTTACTGCCCAGGGCTCGTTTTATTATGCCAGAAACATGTGGAGTATGTTCCCTATGCTTAGCTACAACATCCATAAAAGGTCTAATGATAGGAAGCCCTGAGTCAAATCCCTGAATACATGCTTGCATACTAGTCCGTCCGACGTGCGATGAATGCAGCAACAATTAGCTTGTTCTTCATTCTGTCGATGTAACCGTAGTAAGCCTCTCTCCAGGACTTCTTTACCATCAAAGGGCCGCAGACACCCCAGAACCCGACAAAGAAACCGAGCCCAGTGCTCAGGAAGAGCCACAAACGTTCGAGATCATCGCCTCCGTCTTTGCTCTTGGTGTTTCCGATGCCATCGTCAGGAGATTGTGGCTGTTTCTCGTCTCCCGGGCATAACTCTGGCAATGGAATCCCACAGAGGCCGACGTTGCCCTCGTAAATCGATGGGTCGTTGAGGGTTTGGAACTGGTTGGCCGTCGGGATTCTCCCCCACAAGTTGTTGTATGACAGTTTCAAGTGATTCAGCTTTGTTAAAGCGGTGATGCTCGGAGGAAGTGGTCCCGAGATATTGTTGCTCGATAAGTCGAGAGTTTCTAGCCCTTCCAACTTCCCAATGTCGATCGGTATTCTTCCAGTGAGATGGTTCATGGACAAATTCAAGGTCCACAACCTCACGAGGTTCGTTATCGCTTCAGGAATCTCCCCAGACAAGCGGTTGTCCGAGAGATCCAAACTGTTGACGAGGTAAAGAATCTTTTCGTCATATTCAACAAACCGTCCTTTGGCCACCACGGTCAAGCGTCCCTCGTACCTCTCTGTGTCGGCATCCGTGAGCTCCACTTTCAAGCCTGTTAAGTTTCCAATGCACAGCGGAATTGATCCTGACAAGCTGTTGTGAGAGAGGTCTAATATGTGGAGATTCGAAAGACGGCATATCTGAGGAGGAATTTTCCCGGTAAATGAATTGGACCGCAGACGCAAAATCAGCAACGAAGGAATGCTCTCTGCAATCCATGCGGGAATATTTTCCGAGAACTTGTTCTCACCTAGGTCGAGACTGTCCAAAGAGCTGCAGTTTCGCAAGGAGGATGGAAGTTTGCCAGAGAGATTGTTGTTACTGAGAATCAATAACTTGAGAAAGGAAAGAAAGCCGACCTCGCTTGGTATTGGACCTGAAAGGCCATTGCTCGATGTGTCAAGAATATACAGCAAGGACAAGTTGCTCCAGAACCGGGGTATTTCTCCGGATAGGTAGTTGTTGGAGATGACCAAGGTTGTCAAATTGGCCATATTCCCAATGGACGAGGGAATGGTACCATTTAGGGCATTCTGAGATATGTCTAAATCTGTCAGGTAAGGCATGAGTTCGCCAATGTTCGGAGGAATGGGACCGGAGAAGCGATTATCTCTGAGATACAGTGTTGTCACGTTGGAAGACCACGTAGGAAGAGGACCTTCATAAGAGTTCACACTCAAGTCGACAAGGACAGATCGTCTACAAATGTCAGAGAGGTGGGCGGCTTGCCAGTGAGTTGATTATACGCGACGTCTAGTTCATCTAATTGCAGATTCAACTGGAAGAACCAATCGGGTATGGTTCCTGAAATCTTAGCATTGCGCAACACAATGGTCTTGAGGTGGTTTTGATTCCTGAGCCAAGTAGGAAACTCAGGACCCAATTGGCAAGCCCTGATGTTCAGGTACCCAAGCTTGAAGGGAGGAATCCAACTGGGGGCTATGTTAAATGCCAAGGAAATGTTTAGATACACTTTATCCAAGTCAAGATCCGTAAGGCTCGAGAGATTTGCCAGGTGGCGCTCCGTCACGACTCCTTCCCACAAGTTCTTAGAGAGATCCACCGCGACCAACGCCGACAGTTGCCCAAAACTTTCAGGAATCCCACTCATCCCATTGTTGGCAACATAAAACTCTTTCAAAGACGACAAGTTTCCAATCGTCCGTGGAATAGAACCTTGAAATGAATTAAACGAAAATTGGAGATACCTTAACTTCTTCAGGTTTCCTAGAGAATCTGGCAGATTACCAGACAACTGATTGTTCCCCAAGTCCAGATTCTCCAACTGGCTATCGTTGCATCGAGCAAACCCATTGATAAAATCAGTTATATCACCAGCGATTCTATTGACAGAAAGCTTTAGGACACTCAAATCACATAAGCTCCCCAAGGATTTCGGGAGCCGACCTTTGAGGTACGAATTCTGGGACATGTCGAGTTCTTGGAGGGATGCTAAATTAGCAAACTCATCTGGAAGCTCACCCCGAGACTATTTGAGTTAAGATCAAGATGAACAAGGCGAGTGAGATTGAACAGCCACCGGGGCAACGTACAGTTGAAGTCATTGTTCGAGAGATCAAGGACCTCAAGCGATGTGACGTTGATGAATGGAAGAGAAAGAGGAAGTTTTGAGAGGAAACAGTTGGGCAAGCGCAACTCTGTGAGAGAAGGTAGCGAATTGATAGCTGGAAGCCAATGATCGGCGGATTTACTGAGATCAATGGCTCCAAGATTAAGATATCTAAGGGAAGAAAGGCCAGGAAGCCAGAGAAGATCATTTCGGTTTGATTCGGCAAAAGAATTGCTGAGGTCCAGATGCTGCAGTCTCGAAAGATTTTTGAGACTCAGAGGGATTGTTCCACCAAAAGATGCACCCGACAGATTGAGGTATCTCAGCTGCTTTAGGGTACCGATGAAACCTGGGAGTTTGGTGCCTCCAAAATTGTTCATGCTCAAATCCAAGTACTTCAACTCTTTTACATCAAGCAGAGAAGGACTGATCTCACCCCCCAGCGCTTGTCCTGGCTTGAGATCGCCGCTTAGATTATCATCCACATATGGGTTGTGGAGATTAATCTCAATGACTCGCCCAGTCAGGTTGCTGCATACAATTCCTCTCCATTGGCAGCAATCTTTCCCGACCCATGAAGCAAGCCGGCCTGAAGGATCCGTGAAGCCACCTTTCAACTTGGCGAGTGCTTCTCTTTCACTTTCGAAGCAACCTGAAGCGATTAACCCACTGGAAAGTGCAGACTTTACAGTTCCAGGAAATAGAAGTCCTGATAGGACTAGGAGAGGAAGAAGTTTAGTGCAGGAGATCTTATGAGCCATTCTTGCAGGCAAAACGAGAATAGACGAAAGGAGGGTAGTATCAGAAAGTGCAGATCAGCCTGTCTAGACATATATACTGGACTATTGTCCTCCTATGATGCAAAGAGAGGGAGCGTCCATTGTTAGTCTGACTTGACTTGACTTTGAGTTTACAGCAAACCAGTTAAGCATCATCGACCTTGTCATCCAAACTGTTTTTGTTTTCCCCTTGCCTGGGACGCATTTTAAACTTGCAGACTTCGATGGCAAGTTCTGGTCCATGGTTTTTATGACATAGAAGTGCCGTCTGGACAGTCAGAAGATTATATGTTCCTTGCCCATGTTGTTGAAAGTTGTCGGAATTTGATAGTTCACCACGAGGTCCACCGAATTAAGTTGATCACGCTGTGGAGTTGGAGCGCATGAATCAGGTCTGCATAACGATATTTTTCCATTCACAGCTAATGTCATGGGGAGGCACCTGTCCAGGCGTCATGAATCACGTACGCTGCATCTATCACAGATGCACCCATGTCTACTCGTATCTGGGATTCGCTTGCTCGGTCATGTTGTTTCTTGGTTTAGGGAACAAGAGCGTGAAGAGTCACAATGGCATTTTCTTTTCTTTAGCTTAGGCTGCGAGAGCTCAAT
The DNA here is from genome assembly GCF_016545825.1 of Eucalyptus grandis. Lineage (NCBI taxonomy): Eukaryota > Viridiplantae > Streptophyta > Magnoliopsida > Myrtales > Myrtaceae > Eucalyptus > Eucalyptus grandis. The sequence goes on along the minus strand of NC_052619.1, from coordinate 8,255,455 downwards.
CCAAGAGGTGACTTTCAGGATATTAAAATAATTAAATATTAAATCACGCTTTGGTCTAATAGTTTAAGTTTTTAGAACAATTGATAGTAATCTCACAAAATCTTTCAAAGAGAAAGAGAGAACTTGGGTGGCAAGTTTTGGTGTTTCTGGTTTGCGTTTGGATCTAAATGAAGAACGAGACGCTCCTCGAAATACCAATGAAGAGAAGACTTCTGAAGACGACGTACTCAGTGGACGTGGCTTCTTGACTTAAAAGCCGACCAATGACTACGAAGAACCATGATCACATTCCACTGGGCTGACTCCCAACGTAAAGTATCATGCCAGCTTCTTGATAAGAACCCACATTAGTGAAAATGAATGCGAAGAACTTTACAATTTGCTCATTAAATGCCACGGTTGCACCACGCCATCGAATTTCTGGATGATATACTTCCAGACATCTATTATCAAACATATAAATTCCAATAAAGATGAGTTAGACCAATTCGTAGCAAATCTGGAAAGGGATGGGGCTGACTGAGTCGCCAGCTGAAATTGACGTAGATTTGAACACCGACCGCGTGGGACCACTCTAGAAATGACCTTAGTGCTGGAGGTTTCGGACAAATTCCACGAAGTGCATATTACGTCTTTCATCTATGAATATAGTCCACACATAAACCTATAGAAACCAGAGGTGATCGGGTCTAGGTTGGGTAAGATTTAGATTTGGACCCTATACCCTACCTTGTTATAACCGATTCCCATTTTTTGAACCCTGTATCCGACCTATCCTATTTTTCCGATCTGATTCTAGGGTCAATTCTATTTCCACTTGAACATGTTCTGCAATTGTCCGATATTTTATACGACTTTAAATTTTACATTAATATGAGAGAAAATAACGTAATCCTTATAATTTGTACCGAAATATTAAGCACATGTAATAAATAAATATATGAACTTTTTGACTAAACAAAAAATTAAGAATTCACAAGGCTAATTATCATAAATAAAATTATAAGGCAAAGCAAAAATCATAACATTACATAAACATTAGCAACAAACATTGGTGTAATATTAGTTTCATTCCCACAATTACTATATAAAGCTGTTCATTTATCTAAAACGGTTAACAAATGTCTACTACAAGAATAACTCCTTATCCAAAAAAGAAATTAGGTGAGCCAATTCACGTGGTACACAAGAATTTGACGGTGACGGATGCTGTCCATCCGTTAGATGATGCGAGAGTGAGCTGGTGAGGAAGGGAAGCGAACGAGGAAGAGGAATGACAAAGGAGAAGCGCCATGCGTGTCTAAGAGGGCTGAGAGGAAAAATGCCGTGCAACCGCAAAAGCAAGAATAGAAATCGAGGGAAAAAAATTGGATTTTAAATCTTTGCTTACAAAATTGGTCCGAGAACAGCTGGGCCGGTCCGGTTCCCGAATCTACCTGGTCAGTTGCACATCCCTAATAGAAACCTTCCAGTCTTCTTCTCTGGCGATTTAAATGGGAACACAGTGCAGTCCATTTCCACTGCATCGCTAATGAAGACTTCCGAATACCTCCGGCCGTGATGACTCGATCGGAAAGGAAGTTCCTTGGCAGTTGGACTTTCTAGACAATCAGATAAACGACCGTGGCAGCACGGCATGACCTCAAGAGGCCATTTGTCGAGGTGAAAGTCCTCGTCTCCTTTTTCATTCAGGTCTTCTGAAGAGCTTCATCTCGGTTCACGCGTCCGTGTCATTGCCTTGGCCTGATTGATAAAATCAATCTTGAATTTTCGCTTGACATGACCCCGAGAGTGTTGGCTGGGTCCACCTTCATGTGAGGCGCAGCTAGCATTAGAAAAAAAAACAAAACAAACCAAAAAAAAGACAAGTTGAAAAGAAGGTGATGGCTTCGCGCGCGTTTGTGTGTGTGGGGGTGTGCCCAAAGTGAGGAGAGAGAAAGAAAACCAAAAACTACCGAAATAGGAGAGAATATAATAAAAGAAAAGGGCTGCAATTTTGTGATCCTGATTTAAAGGCCAAACATTGATGAAATTGGCTCAAATTTGAAATGAGAATGGCCTCTAAATTCTCCAATTGTGATTAGGGTTTTCTTGCTCTGAATTTATTTATCCACCTATATGGCGATGAAATGAGATTGTAATGTTGATGTTGTACTTTTAGTGTGTGATTAGAAAAGAATACTTTATGTATCCCGTTATTCTTGTGATTAGTAGTTGTTTTGGGCGGTTTGTGGTTTTTTTCGCATCGAGTTTTCCACGTTAAATCATTGGTGTCGTTATTTGCTTGTTTACTTATTATTTCGATATTATATTTGCATATTGTAACGTTATACGTTGCTTGTTATTACTGGGGGTTAAGAAAATTTCAGTTGATTTAGTTTCGAAGAAGAAATTGATCTTGGATTGCGTTTAGCTCATAATAAATTATTGTCCCCAAATTCTCCCCAATAGAGAGGTCATTTCTAATTCACATCAAACATAAGATCTCACTTCTTAAATCGAAATTATCGTGCCGTTTCACCAACTCAACCGATCCTTAGAGCTTAGTCCACTATTATATCTAACCACAGAAATCTATCCATCATTTCTCACCAGTAACGAAGCTACAACTGCCCTTTTGCCAACTCACGGATCTCAGTTCCGGTTCAATTCGGAGTTGGGTCTGGGATGGAGGGTCTGGAAGCTAATCGGGTTCAGATGGATTTCCGACCCGCCTAATTCCGTGGCATATAAGTCAATAAGACTCATAGTTGGGCAAAATCCTAAAGGATTCAGACCTGAGTTTCAAGATAAGCTTATAGACTCCTAGGAATAAAAAAGTGAAATTTCTTTAGAATTGAGTCTTCTTTTAGTGCGCAAAACTCATTTAATGACAATACCTGTAACATGTACGCTTTGTTCCCTATGCTTGTTGTAAATAACTGCTACATTTATAAGATGTCTAATGATGGTATGGAAGACAGCTTTATGAAAGCACTGAATTGAAATCCCAGAATACATTATTTTAGTTTGTCTAACGTAGTAAGCCTCTCTCCAGGACTTCTTTACCATCGAAGTGCCGCAGACACCCCGGAACCCAACAAAGAAACCAAGCCCAATGCTCAGGAAGAGCCAGAAATATTCGAGACCATCGTCTCCATCTTTGCTCTTGCTGTTTCCATGGACATCGTCAAGAGATTATGACTGTTTCTCTTCTCCCAGGCATGACTCTGCCAGTGGAATCCCACAGAGGCCAACGTTGCCCTTTTAAATAGATGGCTCATTGAGGGTTCGGAACTGGTTGGCTGTGGGGATTTTGCCCGAAAAGTCATTGCACGACAGGTTCAAGTAATTCAGCTTGTTAAAGTGGTCATGCTCCGAGGAATCAACCCCGAGAGATTGTTGTTTGATAAGTCAAGTGTCTCCAGCCGCTCCAAGTTCCCAATGTCGACCAGTATTTTTCCAATGAGATGGTTTATGGACAAATTCAGGGTCCACAACCTCACGAGGCTCATTAGCGCTTCAGGAATCTCCCCAGACAAGCGGTTGTCAGAGAGATCCAAACTGTTGACGAGGTAAAGAATCCTTTCATCATATTGAAGAATCTTTCCTTTGGCCACCACAGTCAAGCGTCCCTGGTACCTCACCCTATCAGCATTTGTGAGCTCCACTTTCAAGCCCATTAAGTTTCCTATGCATACCGGGATTGATCCTGACAAGCTGTTGTGTGAGAGGTCCACTATGTGGAGATTGGAAAGACGGCATATCTGAGTAGGAATCTCCCCGGAAAACAAGTTCGACCATAGGCACAAAATCAGCAACGAAGGAATGCTCCCTGCAATCCATGCCGGAATGTTTCCCGAGAACCTGTTATTGCCGAGATTGAGACTGGCCAGAGAGCTGCAGTTCTGCAAGGAGGATGGTAGTTCACCAGAGAGATTGCTTTTACTGACTATGAAGAACATGAGAGAAGAAAGCAAGCTGACCTCACTTGGTATCGGACCCGAAAGGTTATTGTTTGACATGTCAAAAATGTACAGCAAGGACAAGTCACTCCAGAACCGCGCTATTTCTCCTGATAGGTAATTTTTGGAGATGACTACGGTAGTCAAAGTGGTCATATTCCCAATAGACAAGGGAATTGTAGCATTTAGGGCGTTCTGAGAGATATCTAAATCTGTCAGGTATGGCATGAGTTTGCTAATGTTGGGAGGAATAGGACCGGAGAAGCGATTATCTCTGAGATACAGTGTGGTCACATTGGTAGACCACATAGTAAGAGGACCTTCATAGAGGTTCGAACTCAAGTCGACATTAGCTCGGACGTCTAAGAACATCAATGAGGTGGGTGGCTCGCTGGTGAGCTGATTATACCCGACGTCTAGCTCATCTAATTGCAGATTCAGCGGCAAGAACCAATCTGGTATGGTTCCCTAGACATTAGCGTTGTTCAACACCATGGTCTCAAGGTCGTTTTGATTCCTGAGCCAAGTAGGAAACTCGGGACCCAATTGGCAAGACCTGATGTAAAGGTACCTGAGATTGAAGGAAGGAACCAACCGGGGGCTATGTCAAGGAAATGTTTGGAGATGCTTTACGCAAGTTAAGATCCATGAGGCACGAGAGGTTTGCCAGGTGGCGCTCTGTCACAACTCCTTCCCACAAGTTGTCAGAGAGATTTGCCGCAACTAATTTCGACAGTTGCCCGAAACTTTCAGGAATCCCACTCATCCTGTTGTTGGCAACGTAAAAACTCTTCCATTGACGACATGTTTCCAATCGACTGTGGGATAGAAACTTGAAATGGATTCTGCCAAAATTGGAGGTACCTTAATTTCTTTAGATTTCCTAGAGAATCTGGAAGGTTGCCAGACAACCTATTGTTCCCCAAGTTGAGATTCTCCAACGTCTTATCGTTGCATCGAGCTAACCCATCGATAAAATCAGTCATCTCGCCAGTGATTCTATTGAGAGAATGATGGTTTTATTAATGATGGGCTTAAGGCCGTTCGCCTATGTTGGGCCTAAAAGCCCGGCCCACAGGAATAGGGCCCGTGGATGGAGGGACGTATAAAAGGGATGAGAGAGAGGGAGAATGCACATTTTGGAAATCAGAACGTACGTACGTCTCCCTCTCCCCCCCCCCTCTCTCTCTCTCCCAAAAAGGAAAACGGTAAGGCTCCGGCAACGTTTTTCTTCCCTTCAACCATGATTTGGCATCATCGGATCGAACATGGCCAAATTCTCTTCCTCACGTCGGCGTCGGTGTTTAATCTGTGGCTAACAAGGTACGCTCAAATCCGTGGTGTGCTTTAGGATCGGTGATATGTGATTTTCCCGGGCTTGTCTTCCGCATTCGTTTTAAGGGTTCGATTTAGTGTCGAATCCGGTTTTTGGGGACCCGTTAATCCCAGCATTGGTATCAGAGCCCTAGTTCATGTTTTCTCGACCATTTTCATGTTTTTTGATTGATTTTTCGCAAAGAAATACGGCCGACACGGATCATGGTGAGAAATCCCGACACCCGAGCACTGTTCGTCCGTTTATTCGAGTTTCTGTAAGTTGAAATCGATTTCTAAAAGCATAGGGTGAAAGGGCTCGTCGAGACGAATCCGGCGACATGTCGTGCGCCGCCAGGCGACGCCGCACGTGCCCACACGAGCGGCCAGAAGCCACTACGCGTGGGCGCCACGCGCCGGTCAGCGAACCAACGCGTGATGACGTCACCCAACGGTTGGTAACCGCTGGGATGACGTCATCGATGACGTTAGCGCCGACGACGGTTGGCTGGGCAGTCACCGGCCAGCGACCCGACCCGACCCAACCCGCGGACACCTGGCACGTGCGCGGCACGTGCGGTCGGTTCGTCCGACCCGGCCCGACCGATCCGTCCGGTTTGATGACCAACAACCTGACCGTTGACTGTTGACCAAAAAAAAAAAAGAGAGGAAAAGAATGTGTTTCTTTTTCAATTAAGTCTATGTGGATTATTTGTGATCCCTTATTTGTTCTGCATTTGTTGCAGGGACGATTCTGCATTTGTTGCAGGAAAAATGCCTCCCCTCAGGTTGCGCACACCTATTCGCGCAATTACCGATGAACAAAAGGAAATGCTTTCTAAGTTGATAGTTGAGCTGACTGATCATCGATGGGAGAGTGGTGACTTAATTGATCATGTCCTTGAGGTCAATGAAAAAATTCAAAAGGTCATATGGAATGGTCGTCCTATGCCATAGTCAAAGATGGTGCGATTTTTCATGAACACCCTTCCACCTGAATGGCAAGGAGTGTTGAATCGCATATGGGATATCAACAGAGCTACTTCTTATAAGAAAATTGTGATGGATTTTGTAAATGAATATTACTGGATTATTACAAGGGAAAATATCAAGAAATTGAACAAAAGAGGATCTTTCCCAATTTGTGTGCTGACTTGGTGTTAGTTGTATTGGCTGATCTTTGTTAAGTATGCTTTGTGGACATATTATGTAATGTTTACTACCTGATTGTTGTTGATGTAGCAACCGATATCTTGGTTGTGTTAGTTGAAAGCATTATTATTTTATTGGATGTCAATTATCTGTTGCTTTCTGTTATTGCTGGTTGATGTGGGTAGTTAGCTATGGGTAGTTATAGAAGTTTTTGTAACTTCATAGAATTTATTTTGCATAAGACAATTATATTAATGATAGTTTTAAGTTAGGTTTTTTGGAGGATGATTGGAAACTTAGTGACATTTTGATTTTGAAACCTTACTTGAAATTGTTTATTAATATGATGGGTCTGTGCAAAAGGGATGCATAAATGATAGGCATTAACTAATTCGTGCATATATGTCTGATGTGTTTAGATCAATGGCTTCAGACACAAAGAGCATAGTTGCCGAGTTGAACAAAGGTGAAAAGCTCAATGGTGACAACTATGAGATATGGCACATGAAAATCCAATATGTGCTGGAAGAGCAAGAAGCACTTGAAGCTCTTAACTTGACCATGGTAGAACCTGAAGAAGGAAACACAGCATAACACAAGAGAGATAAGGAAGCTTTTGCTGCATGGAAAAGAAAGAACTCTCTTGCTCGCATCACGTTGCTGAGCAGCATGGAAAATGACGTCATGCGAGAGTTTAGGCGTTTTGACAATGCCAAAGAAATGTGGGAGGCATTGGCAACAAGATTTGGTCATACTTCGGTGACCAGATTGAGGCAGCTCACTATTAGGTTTGACTTATATAAGAAGCCTCATGGTCAGACCATGAAGCAACATCTTAGAAAGATGTCAAACATGATAAATGAGCTGAAAGATGCTGGCCATGTCCTCACTGATGAGCAGCAAGTGCAAGCAGTGATTCGTTCCTTGCCTCAGAGTTGGGAGCATATGAAGGTGCACCTGACCCATAATGAAAATATCAAAACTTTTGAGGATGCATTGCGCCATCTTGAGCTGGAAGAGGACCGCATTTTGGTGGTTAAGTCGGATGCTGAACTCTATCATGCTAGTTCTAGCTCACATGGAGCTTCGAGCTCCAAGCGCAAACGCCCTAACTGGTTTGATAAAGGGAAAGGCAAGGAAGCAGGTCATTCAGGGAAGAAACTCAAGTTTAACCAACATGAAAGAGGAAAGCGTCCTCGCATGAAGAAGCTTGCAAGGGTGAAATGCTACAACTGTGACAAGAAGGGTCACTATGCTCGCGACTGTCGTGAGCCAAAGAAGGTATACACCCCTTGTACTTTTCAGAACTTTGCTTTTGTGTTGAGTTCTATATTCTTGACTGAGTCTAATCCTTTGTGGACTGTAGATTCAGGAGCGACAAACCATGTAGCGAAGGATAGAGGATCCTTCGTGGAATTCCGACGAGTACCAACTGGAACTAAGTGGATCTATGTGGGAAACAACTCCAGAGCTGAAGTGAAAGGAATTGGCACCTGCCAACTGAACATGCGTGGTGGACGCACTCTGTTCCTACATGATGTATTGTATTCTCCGGAGATTCGTCGGAATTTGGTGTCTGTTTTAGTGTTGGTTAAACTAGGTTTTAATATGAACTTGTGGATTTATTTTTGGATACAAATTACTATGGTTGTGGTTATTTTCTGTATGGTTTCATTGTATTAGATATTGACTATGTTAATGCAAATGTTTGTTATTCCCTTCTCACGTCTCCTAATACATATGATAATGATGTGAATGTATGGCATGCTAGACTTGGTCACATTGGTCAACAATGTATGAATAGACTAGTCAAAGAGGGCTTGTTGGGAAATATTGAAAATGTCGATTTGTCCATATGTAAGCATTGCCTAGAAGGGAAAACGACAAAGAAACCATTTGGAAAAAGTAAAATAGCTGAATTTCCTCTGCATTTAATCCATTCTGATGTCTGTGGTCCAATGAATGTGAGAGGAAGGCATGGGGGTGTTTATTTCATCACTTTTATAGATGATTATACTTGATTCGGATATGTCTGTTTGATTTCTCATAAATCTGAAGCAATAAGTTGTTTCAAAAGGTTTATGAACCTGGTAGAAAATTAATTAGACAAGAAAATAAAAATATTGAGATCCGATCGAGGTCGAGAATATTTATCTGATGAGTTCAGAAAATTATGTGATGAAAAAGGAATAGAAAGATAGTTGTCTATTCCGTATACTCCTCAACAAAATGGTGTTGCGGAGAGAAGAAACAGAACCCTACTGGAAATGGTTAGGTCTATGATGGCGCATGCTAACTTACCTATTACTTTTTGGAGTGATGCGTTGTTAACTGCTGTCTATATACTTAATCGGGTGCCTTACAAATCAGTTACTTCCACTCCATATGAGTTATGGACAGGTAGAAAACCGGACTTAAGTTTTCTTAAGCCATGGGGTTGTGCTGCCTATACACTTGAGTCCTCTCACAAATTTGGGAAATTGGATCTTAAAGGAAAGTAGAGTATTTTAATGAGATACTCCAAACACTTGAAAGAGTATGTGTTCATAAGTGAGTAGGAAAGTGGGAGTATAACTAAATTTTAATCACGGGATGTCACATTCTTAGATGATGAATTTCCTAAGAATGGCGAAATAGGGGAAGATTACCCATATTTGAAACCTTGGATCAAGATAATAATATTAGTGGAGTTCGTCCAAGTGGGAGTAATATGAGAAGTGATGAATTGAATTCAACTCATTCTCAATTGCAATCACATGATGAGACAACGTTATCATTATCTAATCCAAGTTGGAGCATAATGGGGAATGATGTGCAAAGTGTACAATCTCCCATACGGCGAACAAGTCGCCAAAGTATTCACCATCAACGTTTTGACATTGAAAGGGAAACTTTTATGATTGCTCCACAAGATGAGGATAAGCCAAGAAATATTAATGAGGCTCTGAATTTCCCTAGTAAGAAAAAATGGATTTATGCAATGAAAGAGAAGATGGAGTCAATGAAGTCAAACCAAGTTTGGAACTGGTTGATCTTCAAATAGGACGCAAAGCTATTGAGAATAAGTGGGTTCTCAAAATAAAGCGTAAAGCTGATGACTCGATTGTTGACACCCGAAATTTTCGTCGACATTTTAATCATTCATTTTTTGCAAAAATATAAAAATAAAAATAAAAATAAATAAAGAGCCAAAAAGAAAAGAAAACAAAAAGAAAACAAAGAAAAGAAACAAACAAAAAGAAAAGGAATGAAATGAAAAGAGAAAAAAATTAGAAAAAGGAAAAAATAAAAGAAAAAAAGAGAAAAGGGGATGAGGATTTTTCCCTCTAAAAGGCTCGCAGAGGGACGCTCTCGCGCTGGACACTTCACACGGAGTCTCTCTCCCACGCTCTTGGCTCCCGCACGCTTTTTTTTTTTTTTCTCGGACGATCTCTCTCTAGCGAGGATCCTCCCTCTCTCAAAGAAAAAACGGCCGAACGGTCTCTCGGACTCTCTCTCTCTCTCTGATTGGCTCATCATCTGGTGCATTTGAAACCCTTGATTGAATCTCTGGATCCAATCGCGAATCGGCAAAGCAGCTCTGTTCGATTCCCTGTCGTCGCAAATCGCGCCGGATGCCGTCGAAGAGCAGCGTCGCCGCCACCGCCGATTGGAGGCTCTCGGATCTCACCGCCTCGTGTGGCTTGGCCGGATCAACGGACGCTCTCAAAGGGATCTCTCTCTGGATTCGTGAGGGTTCAATCGTTCTTTCAGAGGCTCATTCTCCGTTGAAGCTTGGGTCGAAGGCTTTCTTCCATTAGCAGGCGATCGGAGATCGAGCGCCGGCGGTTGGGGATCGCTAGGGAAATCTGTTCTTTCTCTCTGTTCGAGTTCTCGCTCTCTCTGTTCGAGCGGTCCGGATTTTTTTCTCTCAGCTTGAGGTCTCTCAATCGGATGTTTCTCTTGCTGGATCCGGCTTCGGAAGCTTTGGATCAGGTGTTCTCCGACTCTTTCCCGGAGATTTGATGCTCGCTCGCTCAATCAGGTTCGCCATCTCTCTCTCGATCGCTCTATCTCGCGCTCAGCCTGTCGCTCGCTTTCTCTCTCTATTTTCCCCTATCAATTGCCTACTATTGAAGTTCACTAGGTAATCTGAGCTTGTAAAATTGTTGTCATGATAAGTTTGGTTGCGCTTTCCTATCTGGCTGTGGCATTTTGGACTCGAGGCCGAGATACCTACTTTCTGCTCGATGAAATGCTTAAGCTAGATCAGAGTTGGCTATCGAGTGTCTCTTTCAACTATTGATTGGTAAATGTAATCAATTCATGTTTGAAACTAAACCATTGATGAAATAAGTTTTTCCATGGCCGAGGTTTTCTCTCAGATTGACCACAAGTTTGATCTCATGTATTGCTAAGCGTGTTTTTGTGCATTGATATGTCAGTGAGGGTATAGAGGAGGAAGAGTTCTCTGAGGCCCGTGAAAATCTCACTGCCCTTAAGAAAGATTTTTGGGGAGGTGGATGTTGAGTCTGCCGAGTAGGAGTTGACTGGTGATTGATCGTCCAATGTTAATCTGTTCTAGGATTTTGGAGGTTAATGAGTCAATGTGATTAATAGATTGATTTGGACAATTAAACGCAGAGATTAATGGAAGAAATCAGCTAGAAAAATAATTCTGATTTCTTAAAGCTTCGAATCGTAGGGTGCCCGTTAAAATTGAAGTTCATTTGCTTTGTGAGAAACAAGCCACTAAATCTAGGAGCTGAATCGAGAATTTTGACTTCAATTCTTCAATAATAGTTTCTGGCATGATCTGTGTTTGTTCTCTAGTCATACGTTGTCTTGAATATATTGATATAATCTACTGAGGTTAATGAATTTATGTGGATTGATGATCAATGATCATGAACTTGAAGTTGACTGAACTTGATTTGCCTTGATATGTCACTTTCTGTTTTGGCTTAAATGAGGTGATAGATGAGGCTTTCTGGTCTTGAGCCTTTTTAGACATAGAAAATAGACTTCTCAAGCTTTGATTTGATATGTTGCATGCCCTGAACGGACGTCATTCGGTCATTAAAAAACACCTACAAAATCTGTTAATTCTGCAGTAGTTTTTTAGGTTGATTTGCTATTTTGACCTACTGCAATTTTCTGTTTTAACTGGAACGAGCTGGAAGATGATGTTATTAGGACTTAATGTCTTCTAGAGATTCGTAATAGGCTTCTCAAAATTTCCATTGACATATTATATGTGCGATTTGGCCATCATTTGCCCTGCCCTTTTCTTTTTTTTCAAATTGAGCTTTGAAATCTGGAATTTGTCTTGAACTGCAATGCTGTCTTTTCTGTGGATAGTTGTTGTTAGTCTTAAGATGAGATAGTAGATTTTTCCAAATTGCTTTCAATATGTTGTAGAATGACGGTGTGACATGCTACTATGATCTATTCTTGATTGACTTGTTCATGTTCTTAATATTTTTAGAAATTCATGCGTTAGGAATCTTGAGGTGCTTCCTTCATGGAATGACATCCTTTATTAATTGTCTACAAAACGGTTTTAGGTACCATGTGGGTTACACATTGATTGCTCCGTTTGCCTTAAATACATATGTTGAGTGAATTCAATGGTGCATGTTTTGGAATAAGTGATCTTTAGTTGGTTCATTCATTGTTTTGGGTTGATTGAGGACCAAGGTCATGTGGCTTGAATGTTTGTCATGTTATATGCTTTGTGTGTGATCATTAAATAGATGATTTAGGTGTAATACATAATGATGCTAAATCTTGGGATTTCACTTAGAATTTGGTGTAAGGACTTCATGACTTTAGTCACCATTTTTGAACACTAATAATGTCATATTCTTTGATGTTTTGATATGTTTGTTTGTTTCCTTCCACTGCATATACCTAGTTATAGGTTTATTAGATTAGGTTTAGATTAGGATCCCGAAGATGGAGAAGGCGTGAAGATGGTGAAGGTCAATGTCCACTCCGACTGTTATCATGTAATGCTCATTTTCCCGACATATGTCTCGGGTTTTATGCATTGTATAAAGCCCGACGAGTTGTGGGTTTCCTTTCTTTCTCAATTGTTTTCTCTTTTATATTCTTTAGAATTGCATGATTAGGTTTACTGTTTTATCTTGATTGTTTACTTCATGTCTTGCAATTTAATTTTCATTTTCATTGTTTGATTTCCTTTCATTTCTCAAAAATAGAATAGAATGAAAATGATCAACCACGCATGATCACTTAGTCTAGGAATTGATGATCCTGAAAAATGTAAAAAGAAACGCATGGACATGTTAGGAAAAACACAACATACTGTTTAGGTACCGAAATGACACTAATAGCAATATTAGCATAACCCAAGTCCTCGAACCTAGATATCTGGTTGCGTAGGAATCGAAGGAACACTCCCGACCCTCGATTGGGTTTCTAGCCAACTCCTAAAGTTGAGGCTAGTGGCGACTCATGTATATTCTTAGGTTGTTAAATACCTAGATTGTATAAATAAATCCGCTGTCGCGCGGGGTACGAGCTTGGGAGAGCTCGTGATCTCATGAAGAAACTCTCGTGATCAAAGTACCCCTAAACCCGACCTTTCCCTTCCTTGGATACTTTTCGAGGGGGCGGCGAGATCGGGTCGCGACATCGATATAAAGGCATAAGGCTCGCCTTGTGGTGAATGGGTATAATCAACAAGAAGGAATTGATTATAAAGAAACATTTTCTCCTATAGTGAGATTTACCTCAATTCGCATAATTCTGGCAATAGTGGTTAGTATGGATCTTGAGTTACATCAAATGGATGTAAAGACTGCTTTCCTCAATGGAGAATTAGAGGAAGGAACATATATGGAACAACATGCTGGTTTCATAGTGAAAGGCCAAGAAGAAAAGGTATGTCGACTTTTGAGGTCGATATATGGCCTTAAGTAGTTGTTAAGACAATGGTATATACGATTTCATAATGCCATAATGACATATGATTTTACAATGATAGATGATGATCATTGTATATATATCAAAAGATCCAAGGATCAATTTGTGATCATATCATTATATGTTGATAATATACTAATTGCCGGAAACAATATGGAGCTTGTCAATACTGTCAAAAGTTTGTTGTTTTCCAACTTTGAGATGAATGATATGGGATTGTAAACCCATAGACACTCCTATTGCAAAAGGTGAGGGATTGAGCCATAGATTGTGTCCAATGACTCCATAAGAGAAGGAACAAATGAAACATGTTCCTTATGCTAGTGCTGTTGGGAGCTTGATGTACGCTATGATGTGTACAAGACCTGACATATATTTTGCAGTTGGAATGGTGAGTAGATACCAATCCAATCTAGGTCAAGCACGTTGGAAAGCCGTTAAATGAATACTAAGGTATCTAAAGGGGACTGTTGATTATACGCTGAGTTATTATGGAAATGATCTGCGACTCTAAGGCTATTCTGATGCTAATTTGAGAGGAGATTTAAATGAAAGAAAATCTACCTCTGGGTTTGTTTTCTTACCGAATAATGGCACCATATGTTGGAGCAGTAAGAAACAAAAGTGTATAGCCTTGTCCACGATGGAAACTGAGTTCGTGGCATTATCAGCAGCAATATAAGAAGATGTTTGGCTTAAGAGATTATTGGATCATTTAGGTGTTATTAGAAGTGCTGCAGATTCATTGTTGGTTAACTATGATAGCCAAGCAGCAAAAGCGTACACCAAAGATCCAAAATATCATGGCAAGACCAAACATATAGATACCAAGTATAATTTTGTCAAAGATATGGTTGCACGAAAGGATATGAACTTACAGTACATATCTATGCATAGAATGGTAGCAGATCCTATGACAAAGCCAATACCTAGAGATGTGTTTTGTGGCCATGTGAAATCTCTAGGATTGCGTAGAGTCTGATGTACTAGATTGTAATTTCCCTGAAGTGTTCACATTTGATGAATTTGTGTTTTTCATCATTAATGCCTATAAATCTTTGTTTGATCTTTATGCATCTTAATGCTTAGTGTATTATTTTAAGTTGAGAAAGTATGTCGGACGGATATAAGGTTAGCCCACTCACACGGGTAATCGCCTTTATTTACTGTGTGATAAATAGAGATGCGACTGTTTTTAAGCTTATTATCTAAGTGATAATCGAGAGCTAAAGCTTAAAATACGTATGTCGCCACATGAGGACATAATACTTATTATGTCCGAAAGTAAATACCCCACATATTTTACTTTATCTGTCTATGATGCCAGATGTGAGTTCTGATAAATTTTGTGAATGAGTAGATATGTGAACTCAAGTTAGACATTGGGTATGTCTGAACTATCATCTGTACGGTATTGAAAATGTAGACATACGCTCCATGGGAAATGAATTATTACCGTAATACGTATTTCATACTACGTATGCATGAGACGACCAATAAAAGTGGCAAAAGTTTGATCTCAACTTTTATGTCGTGTGAGACTCTTGAAGAAAAGAGTTCATCAATTTTTTAGTCTCCTCATGACTCTTACTTATTCTCAAGATTTTTATTTATTGTTTGCTATTGTTGCCAATGGTCATGAGTTGATTCGATCTAATGGGGCATTTCTAGAAAAGCAAGTTGAACTGAAATTGAGAGTTTGAAGGAAAGAGGAAGATCGATTTTGGAGAATCACATTGTACTTTTGTATTCACTGATCGACCAATTATGACTGTCTTTGGGATAATTATAATTGTGAATACAATATATATATATATATATATATATATATATATATATATATCATTGTTTGAAAGAAATCAAGAGAGATATAAATGTGATCGATCGATCTAGGGTACTGCATACTAAATCTACTCAGATGTATATCAACGAGCTCTCGAAGTATGCTGGTCGCACGGATTATTCACCGGTATGAATGTTGAAGAGAGGTAAAGAGAATCATGTTCAGCCCACCATGTGTGAGTGTGAGATGATGATTTTATTAATGATGAGCTTAAGGCCCGTCCGCCCATGTTGGGCCTAAAAGCCCGGCCCACAAGAATAGGGCCCGTGGATGGAGGGACGTATAAAAGGGATGAGAGAGAGGGAGAACGCACATTTTGGAAACCAAAACGTACGTATGTCTCCCTCTCCCCCCCTCTCTCTCTCTCTCTCTCCCAAAAAGGAAAACAGTAAGGCTCTGGCAACGTTTTTCTTCCCTTCAACCATGATTTGGCATCATTGGATCAAACAGGGCCAAATTCTCTTCCTCACGTCGGCGTCGGTGTTTAATCTGTGGCTAACAAGGTACGCTCGAATCCGTGGTATGCTTTAGGATTGGTGATACGTGATTTTCCCGGGTTTTGTCTTCTGCATTTGTTTTAGGGGTTCGATTTAGTGTCGAATCCGGTTTTTGGGGATCTGTTAATCCCAACAGAGAAAGCTTTAGGACACTCAAATCACATAAGCTCCCCAGGGACGCTAGATTAGCAAATTCATTTGGAACCTCGCCCCCAAGACTATTTGAGTTCAAATCAAGATGCAGGAGGCGAGTGAGATTGAACAGCCACCGGGGCGACGTAGAGTTGAAGTTATTGTTTGAGAGATCGAGGACCTCAAGTGATGTGATATTTATGTATGGGATAGCAAGAGGAAGCGTTGACAGGAAACAGTTGGGCAAGCGCAACTCTGTGAGAGAAGGTAGAATTGATAGCTTGGAGCCGATAGTCAGCAGCTTTACTGAGATCAACGGCTCTGAGATTAATATATCTTAGGGAAGAGAGGCCATGAAGCCAGAGAAGATCGTTTTGGCTAAATTCGGCAAAGCAATAGCTAAGGTCCAGATACTGAAGTTGCGAAAGATTCCCAAGACTCGGAGGGATCGTTCCCCCCGAAAGATGCGCCCGATAGATTGAAGTAGCACAGCTGCTTTAGCGAACCGATGAATCCCAGGATTTGGGCGCCTCCAAAATCGTTTGTGCTTAAATCCAAGTAGTTCAACTCTTTTATTTTGAGCATAGAAGGACTGATCTCACCCCAAAGTGCTTGTCGCTGCTTTGATTATTATCTACATACGGACTGTGGCAAGCCCAGTCCGGTTGCTGCATACAATTCCTCTCAATTTGCAGCAATCTTTCCCGATCCACAAAGTGAGCTGGCCCGAAGGATCTGTGAAGCCACCTTTCAACTTGACAAGTGCTTCTCTTTCGCTTTTCAAGCAACCTGAATTGATTCCAGAAGTGGATAGTGCAAATTTGACAGTTTCAGGAAATAGAAGCCCTGATAGTGTTAAATTATGTCTCAAGTTTGAATCCATTATACAATACCCGATACGCACAAAACATTTACATGCTGAAATGAGAAAGAACGTGTGCGGAGCATTTGATGAAAAATGGTGTAGGATACGAGCCGAAGGAATCCCGCCCTCAATCTGCTATGCACGTTGGAAATGGAGGCCACAAATGCGTGTGTTGATTTTTGTGGCCCTTCTCAGATGTCAGCATGATTTCTGAAGAGTTGTTCGTCCAATTTCTTTAACCTTATTAAATGCACGCACATAGCCATGTGCATGCATGCACGAAGAAAAGAAATTGGTCAACACTTGTGGCTTCAGAAGACTATCTCGTAGCCCTGTCTTTGTTCAACTTTTGTGGGCTTCTCTTGTTTTTTATTAATAAAGAAAGAGGAAGGCAGAAGTTCTACGTGTGTCAGTGCATGCTGGTCATCCGCTCACACGCTCTCATTAATTGCATGGAGGCACATGCTTTGAAGATCGGCACCGTTCTGACAATTGTGGAGTACAAGTTTTTCCTCCCCTTCAACCGATAAAAGGTGAAGACGTCTGAAGCTCGAGATAGAGCGAAAAGAAAAGAGCTCGGCAGAGAGCTAGAGAAAAGAGCTCGAGAGAGAGTGAGAGCTTGAGCTCAGAGAGGGTTTGTGCGGAGTCGAGTCCATTGAGTTGTTTTGTTAAACACCGTGGGTATCGGGTATAAAGTAGGGCTGGGAAACACTTGAGTGCATGTGTGTGATTGTAATAATGTAATTCTCCGATGTATAGTGGATTGATTTGCTGGCTCTCCCCGTGGACGTAGGTTCCGACATTCGGACCGAACCACGTTAATTTCTGGTGTCCTTTTCTTTTATTGTTCCTCGTTTTATTTCGATCGATTTCTATAGCTCCTGACATAATTGCAAAATATACGATCCGCTTCCACTGCGACACCGATTAACAACAGATAGAACCAAGAAAGTAAGGAAATCAATGCACCCGTTCCTATGAGCCATCCTTGCGGCCAAAACAAGAATAGACAGGAGAGTATTTGAAAGTTCAGATTAGCTTTGTTTAGACATATAAACTGGACTTGTGTCCTCCTATAATGCAAAATGATGTTGAATCTTCAATATAATGTGTTATATCAAACTGGTCAAGTGCATCTACTGTGTCAAAAATACTGTTCTTGTTTTTCCCTTGCCTAGGACACATTCTGGACTTGACTAACAAGTTATGTTCTATGGTTTTACGGCATTGAAGGCGCCATTGGGACGCTTATGTTTCTTGCCCATGATTGGAAATACGTTAGAATTCAATAGTTCAGTACGAGGTCCATCGAACTCAACTGATCATGCTGTGGGGACTTGGAGGACATAAATCAAGTCCATGTAGCGACTCTTGACAGCCAATGTCATGGGCAGGCCGTTGTTCAGGTGACACGAATTACGTTTGCTGCATCCATCGCAAAATGTGGGCACGTTTAGGTATCTCCAGGATAGCTTACTCATTCGTTGTTTCTTGGTCTACATAATAGAAGCGAGAAGAGGAACGACTGAATGCGATTGTAACCAGTCGACAGCATTGGACAAGGGGAAGTGATGGAGGTCAACACACGTCAGCCTCTTTGAAGCAGTCTTATTCTAAACCATTCACAATGACGATTTCTTTTCCTGCTTAGGCGAGCCCTTAACGAGAACTCAATGAAAAAACATCTTCTTCTTCTTCTTCTTCTTCAGGACAAAGAGAATTTGGAACAACAGATCCAAGCACGCTCTTCCAAACCCAAGTCAGCACATGTGGCTTCTTGACCAAAGGCTGACCACACGATGGTGGAAAAATGATGTGAGGACTTTTACAAGGTCCCCTCAACAATTGGCCGCAGTTGCACTACGCTATCTAACTTCTAGACGTTGTACTTCCTGAGTACTTATTACCATACAAACATATAACTTATGACGTGCGGACCCTCAAGTGCCATAACTTTGGCCAAATGGACACTTAAGTGCCATAACTTACGAAAAGTACACTTAAGTGCCAAAATCGGAGTAAAATGGATCACTTGAGTGCCAATCCGGCCAAAATGCCGACGTGGCATTTTTCCGGCAAAGCGCGCCCAAAACGACGCCATTTTGCATGCGATGTGGCCAAAACGGCGTCGTTTTGGGCTGATGTGGAAAAAAATAAATAAAAAAAAATTAATTAAATTTAGTTAAAATATTAAAAAATAATAATTTAAAAATTAAATTTAGTCAAAATATTAAAAAAATTTAAAAAGTTTAATTTTTTTTAAAACTTTAAAAATTTTAAAAAATTAAGAAAAAGGCAACAGGGGGAGGCGCCGCCGCCGCCCCGCCCCGCCGGGAAGGGCCGGCGACGACAGGGGGAGGGTCGGCGACCTCGGCCGATCGGCGGTGAGGGGTCGTGAGCCCTTGCCGCTGGATGGGGCGAGGGCCGCGAGCCCTCGCCGCCGGATCTGAGGGGCTTGCGGCCCTCGCCTAGATCTAGCGAGGTTGGCGGCCCTCGCCCCCGGATCTGCGAGGGTCGGCGGCCCTTGCCCGGTCGGGCCAAGGGCCGCCGCCGCCGGGCGACCCTCGACAGTGTGGCGGCCCTTGGCCCACCGAGCGAGGGCCGTGAGCCCCCCGATCTAGCGACAAGGGCTCGCGAGCCCTCGTCGCCAATTGGCCGGGTCGCCGGCCCACAGCCAAGGCCCGGCGACCCCGGCCAACCCTCCCCCGCCGTCACCGACCCTTCCCGGTGGTGGGTGGTGGCGGCCGAGGGCTCTCGGCCGCCTCCCCCATTCCTTTTTTTTTTTTTTTTTTTTTTTTTAAATTTTTTTAAAGTTTTTAAATTATTATTTTTTAAAATTTTTTAACTAAAGTTTAATTTTTAAATTATTATTTTTAAATATTTTAACTAAATTTAAGTAATTTTTAATTTTTTTACCAAGTCAGCTATCATCGTGCAAAACGACGTCGTTTTGGTCGCGCTTCGCCGGAAAAACGCCACGTTGGCGTTTTGGCCGGACTTTGGCCGGAATGGCACTCAAGTGATCCGTTTTTCTTTGAATGTGGCACTTAAGTGTACCTTTCGTAAGTTATGGCACTTAAGTGTCACTTTGGTCAAAGTTATGACACTTGAAGCGTTTTTTTGCCTATAACTTACAATATAAAGGCTTAGACCTTCCTTTCTTTACAAAAGAGCACATAATTATAGTACTTGACGGCTGAACTACGGACTACAGTGCTGCAGATGGCTGCCGTATTGTCAGAAGAGACCTATTGCATTCATCATATATCTCGAAAGGGACGGTGGACTAAATGAGTCGCCAGCTGCAATTGACATAAAGTGAAATGTAGAGCGCATGCGGTCACTCTAGAAATGACCTTAATGCTGGAGGTTTGGAGGTTTCAGACAATTGTACAAAGCGCATGTTACGTTATGTGTTCATGAATTATAGTTCAAGTATGACCGCAAAGAAACCCTCCAACCTTAAGTCACGAAAATTCCTGCCTTAGTGTCCACGTTGTCTAGGCTTTTATTCACTTGGTCTAGTAGCTCCAAATACCTTTGAGTTGTGGGGACTCGATCGCAAAGGAAGTTCTTCAATAGTTGCGTTCTTTGGACAATCAGATAGTATAGCCAACGTCAAATCATGCTTCTTTTTGGTACACCAGCTTGACATGTTACGTTAAGCCTGAAAATTCAGGAGAAGTATCCCAAATAGATCAAGAAATGTGTTTCTTATTGAAGAACCACATGTTAAGGGCTTTGTCTCTGCTCATGCATCCACAGACATCTGCTCCCATCATAGTTCCCGGGTAACGAAGCTAGAACTGCCCTTTCGCCATCTCCAGGTCTTCAACTCTAGAGGGTTTTTCACCTTTACTAACTTCCACTAATGACTATCATCAAAGTTGAACCACAGCAAAAGCTAGAGGACGAGGATACCTTCAAGGAGATTCTCCTAGAAAGTGTACTGGCTTATCTGACCCAAACTGACTACACGAGAGTTTCTTTTATAAGCTAAAGATGCAAGTCCAGCAAATGGCCAGATTTATCAACACGGACATGACGATGGTAAGTGAGGGGCACTGGAGCGCGGAGGTCGGCGCGGGTGGCGAGGCCGAGGTCGGACTTAGATGGAAAGACACTGAAGCGAGTGGCGGCGGAAAGGGAGGAGTTGAGGCTGTGGGAGACAGGTGGCAGGAAGTAATTGGGTGGAGGGAGCGGGAAGAGAGGAGGCACGACATCGGCGGAGCAGGGCGAGCGCGACGGAGCTTTGCTGCAGTTGATTTTTGGTCGGAGTGGATATAATGGAGGCGATGAAGTTAACGAAGAATATCTTCGAACAGCGATGGGTCGGGTAACCGTTCAGGTGCTACCGATTCAATTCGGATCTAGGTCTGGGATGGAATCCAATTCAAACGGACTTTGGACCCGTCCAATTTCGAAGCATAAAAAATAGATGAAACATTTGTTTAGCGGACCGGATCCCATTCCGTAAGTTTTGCGAAATATAAATAATTTAAAATATTTTTTAAATAATATTGTTAGAAAAAAATTTATGGACGAAAATGTGTTAAAAATATATTATATTAACTAATTATTTTAAGTGATACAATCGATCCTTTTTAGAAAAATATTTTTCAAATCATTTATTTTTTGCTAAAATAAATGGAGCTGTGCAAAATGCTACAGGATTCAGACCCCAGTCTCAAGATGAGCTTATGAATTAATTTCCATACAATTCAGTCTTCTCTTACTGCCCAAGGCTCGTTTTATTGGCAATGCCAGAAACATGTGGAGTATGTTCCCTATGCTTAATTGCTACATTCATAAAATGTCTAATGATAGTAAGCCCTGAATCAAATCTCTGAACATATGCTTGCATACTAGTCCGTCCGACATGCGATGAGTGCAGCAACAATTAGCTTGTTCTTCATCCTGTCCACGTAACCATAGTAAGCATCTCTCCAGGACTTCTTTAAGATCAAAGTGCCGCAGACGCCCCAGAACCCGACAGAGAAACCGAGCCCAATACTCAGGAAGAGCCACAAACGTTCGAGATCATCGCCTCTGTCTTCGCTCTTGGTGTTTCCCCCGCCATAATCAGGAGATTGTGGCTGTTTCTCGTCTCCCGGGCATAACTCTGGCAATGGAATCCCACAGAGGCCGACGTTGCCCTCGTAAATCGATGGGTCGTTGAGTGTTTGGAACTGGTTGGCCGTCGGGATTCTCCCCCACAAGTTGTTGTATGACAGTTTCAAGTGATTCAGCTTTGTTAAAGCGGTGATGCTCGGAGGAAGTGGTCCCGAGAGATTGTTGCTCGATAAGTCGAGAGTTTCTAGCCCTTCCAACTTCCCAATGTCGATCGGTATTCTTCCAGTGAAATGGTTCGTGGACAAATTCAAGGTCCACAACCTCACGAGGTTTGTTATCGCTTCAGGAATCTCCCCAGACAAGCGGTTGTCCGAGAGATCCAAACTGTTGACGAGGTAAAGAATCTTTTCGTCATATACAACAAACCGTCCTTTGGCCACCACGGTCAAGCGTCCCTCGTACCTCTCTGTGTCGGCATCCGTGAGCTCCACTTTCAAGCCTGTTAAGTTTCCAATGCACGGCGGAATTGATCCTGACAAGCTGTTGTGAGAGAGGTCTAATATGTGGAGATTCGAAAGACGGCATATCTGAGGAGGAATTTTCCCGGTAAACAAATTGGACCGCAGGCGCAAAATCAGTAATGAAGGAATGCTCTCTGCAATCCATGCGGGAATGTTTCCTGAGAACTTGTTCTCGCCTAGATCGAGACTGTCCAGAGAGCTGCAGTTCCGCAAGGAGGACGGAAGTTTGCCAGAGAGATTGTTGTTACTGAGAATCAAGAACTCGAGAGAGGAAAGAAAGCCGACCTCTCTCGGTATTGGACCTGAAAGGCTATTGTTTGACATGTCAAGAATATACAGGAAGGGCAAGTTGCTCCAGAACCGCGGTATTTCTCCGGATAGGTGGTTGTTGGAGATGACTAAGGTTGTCAAATTGGTCATTTTCCCGATGGACAAGGGAATGGTACCATTTAGGGCATTCCGAGATATGTCTAAATCTGTCAGGTGAGGCATGAGTTCGCCGATGTCAGGAGGAATGGGACCGGAGAAGTGGTTATCTCTGAGATACAGTGTCGTCACATTGGAAGACCACATAGGAAGAGGACCTTCGTAAGAGTTCGAACTCAAGGCGACATTGGACTGATCGTCTACAAATGTCAGCGAGGTGGGTGGCTTGCCAGTGAGTTGATTATATGCGACACCTAGTTCATCTAATTGCAGATTCAGCTGCAAGAACCATTCAGGTATGGTTCCCGAAATTCTGGCGTTTTTCAACACCACGGTCTTGAGGTCGTTTTGATTCCTGAGCCAAGTAGGAAACTCGGGACCCAATTGGCAAGACCTGATGTTCAGGTACCTGAGCTTGAAGGGAGGAATCCAACCAGGGGCTATGTTAAATGCCAAGGAAATGTTTGGAGACAGTTTATTCAAGTTAAGATCCGTGAGACTCGAGAGGTTGGCCAGGTGGCGCTCCGTCACCACTCCTTCCCACAAGTTCTCAGAGAGATCCACCGCGACCAACGTGGACAGTTGCCCAAAACTTTCAGGAATCCCACTCATCCCATTGTCGGCAATGTAAAACTCTTTCAAAGACGACGAGTTTCCAATCGTCCGTGGAATAGAACCTTGAAATGAATTAGATGAAAATTGGAGGTACCTTAACTTCTTCAGGTTTCCTAGAGAATCTGGCAGATTACCAGACAACTGATTGTTCCCCAAGTCCAGATTCTCCAACTTGCTATCATTGCATCGAGCTAACCCATTGATAAAATCAGTTATATCACCGGTGATGTTATTGACAGAAAGCTTTAGGACACTCAAATCACATAAGCTCCCCAAGGATTTCGGAAGCCGACCTTTGAGGTACGAATTCTGGGACATGTCGAGTTCTTGGAGGGATGCTAAATTAGCAAATTCATCTGGAAGCTCACCCCCGAGACTATTTGAGTTAAGATCAAGATGAACAAGGCGAGTGAGATTGAACAGCCACCAGGGCAACGTAGAGTTGAAGTCATCGTTCGAGAGATCAAGGATCTCAAGCGATGTGACGTTGATGAATGGAAGAGAAAGAGGAAGTTTTGACAAGAAACAGTTGGGCAAGCGCAACTCTGTGAGAGAAGGTAGCGAATTGATAGCTTGAAGCCAATGATCGGCGGCTTTACTGAGATCAATGGCTCCAAGATTAAGATATCTAAGGGAAGAAAGGCCAGGAAGCCAGAGAAGATCATTTCGGCTTGATTCAGCAAAAGAATTGCTGAGGTCCAGATGCTGCAGTTGCGAAAGATTCCTGAGACTCGGAGGGATCGTTCCGCCAAAAGATGCACCCGACAGATTGAGGTATCTCAGCTGCTTTAGGGAACCGATGAAACCTGGGAGTTTGGTGCCTCCAAAATTGTTCATGCTCAAATCCAAGTACTTCAACTCTTTTACATCAAGCAGAGAAGGACTGATCTCACCCCCCAGCGCTTGTCCTGGCTTGAGATCGCTGCTTAGATTATCATCCACATATGGATTGTGGAGATTAATCTCAATGACTCGCCCAGTCAGGTTGCTGCATGCAATTCCTCTCCATTGGCAGCAATCTTTCCCAACCCACGAAGCAAGCCGGCCTGAAGGATCTGTGAAGCCACCTTTCAACTTGGCGAGTGCTTCTCTTTCACTTTCGAAGCAACCTGAAGCGATTGCCCCACTGGAAAGTGCAGACTTTACAGTTCCAGGAAATAGAAGTCCTGATAGGACTAGGAGAGGAAGAAGTTTAGTGCAGGAGATCTTATGAGCCATTCTTGCAGGCAAAACGAGAATAGACGAAAGGAGGGTAGTATCAGAAAGTGCAGATCAGCCTGTCTAGACATATATACTGGACTAGTGTCCTCCTATGATGCAAAGTGAGGGAGCGTCCATTGTTAGTCTGACTTGACTTGACTTTGAGCTTACGGCAAACCAGTTAAGCGTCATCAACCTTGTCATCCAAACTGTTGTTGTTTTCCCCTTGCCTGGGACGCATTTTAAACTTGCAGACTTCGATGGCAAGTTCTGGTCCATGGTTTTTATGACATAGAAGTGCCGTCTGGACAATCAGAAGATTATATGTTCCTTGCCCATGTTGTCGAAAGTTGTCGGAATTTGATAGTTCACCACGAGGTCCACCGAATTAAGTTGATCACGCTGTGGAGTTGGAGCGCATGAATCAGGTCTGCATAACGATATTTTTTCCATTCGCAGCTAATGTCATGGGGGAGGCACCTGTCCAGGCGTCATGAATCACGTACGCTGCATCTATCACAGATGCACCCATGTATACTCGTATCTGGGATTCGCTTACTCGGTCATGTTGTTTCTTGGTTTAGGGAATAAGAGCGTGGAGAGTCACAAGTGGAAGAGATTGCATCGAGACGATAGCGTTGGACAAGAAAATGATGGAGGTCAACGCATGCCAGGAGTCTTTGAAGGGGATTGACCTTGGAATTTATCAAAGTCTTCTCTCGACCACTCACAATGGCATTTTCTTTTCTTCAGCTTAGGCGGCGAGAGCTCAATCCAAGAAGTCACTTTCAAGGGTATTAGAATAATTAAATATTAAATTCCACTTTTATCTAACAGTTTAAGCTTTTAGAACGATTAAAATAGTAGTCCACAAAATCTTTCAAAGAGAAAGAGAGAACTTGGGGTGGCAAGTTTTGGTGTTTCTAGTTTGTGTTTGGATCTAAATGGAGAACGAGACGCTCCTCGAAATACCGATGAAGAGAAGACTTCTGAAGACGACGTACTCAGTGGACGTGGCTTCTTGCTTAAAAGCCGACCAAACGGTTTGACTACGAAGAACCATGATCACATTCCACTGGGCTGACTCCCAACGTGAAGTATCATGCCAGCTTCTTGATAAGAACCCACAGTAGTGAAAAAGAATGTGAAGAATTTTACAATTTGCTCGTTAAATGCCACGGTTGCACCAAGCCATCGAATTTCTGGATGATATACTTCCAGACATCTATTATCAAACATATAAATTATTCTGACAAAATAAAAACATATAAATTACAATAAAGATGAGTTAGACTAATTCGTAGCAAATCTGGAAAGGGATGTTGGGCTGACTGAGTCGCCAGCGGAAATTGACATAGATTTGAACACCGACCGCGTGGGACCACTCTAGAAATGACCTTAGTGCTGGATGTTTCGGACAAATTCCACGAAGTGCATATTACGTTTTTCATCTATGAATATCACATAAACCTATAGAAACCTTCCGGTCTACTTCTCTGACGATTTAAACGGGAACACAGTGCAGTCCATTTCCACTGCATCACTAATGAAGACCTCCGAATACCTCCGGCAGTGGTGACTCGATTGGAAAGGAAGTTCCTTGGCAGTCGCACTTTCTGAACAATCAGATAAACGACCGTGGCAGCACGGCATGACCTCAAGAGGCCATTTGTCGAGCACCTCGTAAAAGTCCTCATGTCCTTTTTCATTCTGGTCTTCTGAAGAGCTTCGTCTTGGCTCATACATCCATCTCATTGTCTCGGCATGAGTGATAAAATCAATCTTGAATTTTCGCTCGACATGACCCCGAGAGGTCATTTCTAATTCACATCAAACATAAGACCTCACTTCCTAAATCGATATTTTCGTGCCGTTTCACCAACTCAACAGATCCTTAGAGCTTAGTCCACTATTATATCTAACCACAGAAATCTATCCATCATTTCTCACCAGTAACGAAGCTACAACTGCCCTTTTGCCAACTCACGGATCTTTGCTCCGGTTCCATTCGGAGTTGGGACTAGGATGGAGGGTCCAGAAGCTAATCGGGTTCAGATGGATTTCCCACTCGCCTGATTCCGTAGCATATAAGTCAATAAGACTCATAGTTGGGCAAAATCCTGCAGGATTCAGACCCGAGTTTCAAGATAAGCTTATTGTAATATATAGGCTTTAAAAGAAAATAAAATAAAAGGAAAAGAAAGAGTTTGAAAAGTCAAAAAGGGAAGCTGAAGAGAACTATGGAACCTTCGGCTGGGTTTTAAAAAGAGAGAGGGAGAGGAAGAGAAGACCATGGGCAGAAGCAGGGGAACGAAAGAAACAGGGGAGAAGAGAGAAAGAAGAGAAAGGGAAAAGGGAAAAAGGAAAAAAGAAAAAAATTGGCGCGCTCGTGATCCGACGCCTCATCAAGCCAACTCAAGTGTGTTTTGCAACGCCGATAAGAAATCGAAGCCTTTAATCACTCACTTGAAGCAATCGCTGTAATTAGGGCTCGAAATTTGGATTTCTTGGATATTTGTGTGGCGAAGCCCAATTTTTTAGTCGTTGAGCTATATATTATTATAGAAATGGTATTTGGAATGTTGTGAAGCTATAGCATCGGATTGTGATTTGAGCTTGCAGTTTGTCCGAAACATAATTTTGAAGTTGGGGGTGCATTCTGGTACTATAGTGAACAGTAGCTTCGAGCTTTTTTTTTTTTTTTTTTTTTTTTTTTTTTCCGGTACTGTTTTGGGGTGGCTGAGTTAGGGTTGTTGTTGTACGTTAAGAGAGCTTTCTAAAGATTGTAAGACAGCTTGAAATGAAATTTTGTGGAGGAAGTTATGGTGAGATGAAGTTGGTGCATGGGTTGCACCTAGCGGGAAATGATGGGTTTTCGATAAATGAGAGCTTTTGTGGTGCATAGGCGTCGTTTTATTGACAGATAGGCCTAGTATAGATGAGTCATTATGCGAATATCCTTTTTACTCAGCCTTTTGATATTTTTTTTCCGTTAATTGTTAAGAATCCAAATGCGTTGGTTCGAGTGAGCGTTGTAGTTGATTTTTGGCTTTTCCTAGGTGATTGACACTATTTCTTCTTTGTATTTTAGACTAATGTTTTGAGAATTGTGGTGGATTATATATTCCATGAGTTAATAAAAATCATATTTTGTTGCATAAAACAGGATCGAGCCATTACTGCCATTTTTGTTGTTCGAATGGAGTTATATTTTGACTTCGATTTGAATGGTTGTTTGAAAAATGATTTGTGAAATTTTTTGTGAAAGAATCTTGAAATGTTTTGGAGAATGTTTGATATTTATATATTAAATTTTGAGTTGTGATATGACTTCCTTTTGAATTACTGGATATTATGATTGGTGGTTGGTGCTCAATGTCGCTGTGGACCCTAAGGGGTGTGTGGGTATGCGCATATTATTCTAGGATATCCTTCTGGGCCAAGTCACTGACTAATAATAGGTGGAGACTTTGCTAAGGAGGGAATATTGGTCGTCTTGTCACAGGCATTACACGTGACCATGGTTAAACATTTGAGCATGAATTGGTCAATGGAGTGAACCATTGACGTGTGATTTGAGTTTGGTCGATGGAATGGACCATCGATGTGATTTGATGAGATTAAACAATGGAATAGACCATTGATGCATGTTTTATAAGATTGACTAATGGACTGGACCATCGGTATCTTGGGTATTTGAGTTATGATTATGTATTTGAGTTATGTTTTAAATGTGCATAATGATTTCTCGATCCGCTTAGAAGAAATGTGTTACTCACTGAGCCGTGGTAGCTCACTCCTTTCTTATTCTTGTTTTTCAGGTTCTTCAGCGAGTCGTGAGTAAGCGTGAGCATTCGTTCGGGGAGGACTTTTGTGGTGGAAACTTTTTGGTATGACTTGTGCATAATTCATAGGTTTATAAGTTAGTCTTTGTAGAAAGTTTATGTTTTTATTTTTGTGGATTATAGATATACTCTAATATTGTAACCAAGTACCCCTTTTTGTCAAATATATATTTGTGGATGTATATATATTGATGTCGGGTTGAATTTTGGTTACGTTTAGGCTGCGTCCGTGTCATGCCCCTCTTTTTTGTGAATTGGGGTGTGACACTTATGGACTCCTAGGAAATAAAAAGTGGAATTTCCTCATAATTGAGTATTACTGCACAAAACTCATTTATTGACAATACCTGAAACATGTACGGTTTGTTCCCTATGCTTGTTGTAAATAACTGCTACATTTATAAGATGTCTAATGATGGTATGGAAGACAGCTTTATGAAAGCACTGAATTGAAATCCCAGAATACATGATACTAGTTTGTCCAACGTGCGCTGAGTGCAGTTAGCTTGTTCTTCATTCTGTCGAGGTAACCGTAGTAAGCCTCTCTCCAGGACTTCTTTACCAAGTGCCGCAGACACCACAGAACCCAACAAAGAAACCGAGCCCAATGCTCAGGAATAGCCAGAAATATTCGAGATCATCGTCTCCATCTTTGCTCTTGCTGTTTCCATCGACATCGTCAGTAGATTGTGGCTGTTTCTCTTCTCCCAGGCATGACTCTGCCAATGGAATCCCACAGAGGTCAACGTTGCCCTTGTAAATAGATGGCTCATTGAGGTTTAGGAACTGGTTGGCTGTGGGGATTTTCCCCGAAAAGTCATTGCACGACAGGTTCAAGTAATTCAGCTTTGTTAAAGTGGTCATGCTCCGAGGAATCAGCCCCGAGAGATCGTTGCTTGATAAGTCAAGTGTCTCCAGCCGCTCCAAGTTCCCGATGTCGACCAGTATTTTTCCAATGAGATGGTTTATGGACAAATTCAAGGTCCACAACCTCACGAGGCTCATTAGCCTTTCAGGAATCTCCCCCGACAGGCGGTTGTCGGAGAGATCCAAACTGTTGACGAGGTAAAGAATCCTTTCATCATATTGAAGAAATCTTTCCTTTGGCCACCACAGTCAAGCGTCCCTGGTACCTCACCCTGTCGGCATTTGTGAGCTCCACTTTCAAGCCAGTTAAGTTTCCGATGCACACCGGGATTGATCCTGACAGGCTGTTGTGTGAGAGGTCCACTATGTGGAGATTCGAAAGATGGCATATCTGAGTAGGAATCTCCCTGGAAAACAAGTTCGATCGTAGGCGCAAAATCAGCAACGAAGTAATGCTCCCTCCAGTCGATGCTGGAATGTTTCCGGAGAACCTGTTATGGGCGAGATCGAGACTGGCCAGAGAGCTGCAGTTCTGCAAGGAGGATGGTAGTTCACCAGAGAGATTGCTTTTACTGACTATGAAGAACATGAGAGAAGAAAGCAAGCTGACCTCGCTTGGTATCGGACCCGAAAGGTTATTGTTTGACATGTCAGAAAATGTACAGCAAGGACAAGTCACTCCAGAACCACGGTATTTCTCCTGATAGGTAATTGTTGGAGATGACTAAGGTAGTCAAAGTGGTCATATTCCCAATGGACAAGGGAATGGTACCATTTAGGGCATTCTGAGAGATATCTAAATGTGTCAGGTATGGCATGAGTTTGCCAATAGTGGGAGGAATGGGACCGGAGAAGTGATTATCTCTGAGATACAGTGTCGTCACATTGGTAGACCACATAGTAAGAGGACCTTCATAGAGGTTTGAACTCAAGTCCACATTGGATCGGACGTCTAAGAACATCAACGAGGTGGGTGGCTCGCTGGTGAGCCGATTATACCCGACGTCTAGCTCATCTAATTGCAGATTCAGCTGCAAGAACCACTATATAACAATACACTAATCTAATTAACTATAATTTCTAACCACCCAATTAATTAATTTAACTAACCTAATTTAACTAACTAAACTAATAATTAAACTAAATTACACTTAAATAAATCTAAACACCCCTTAAACGTCATTAGCCTACTAAGAAGAGTTTAGTGCATAAACTCACTGGTGTAAAGCGAAGACCGATTCACCGCGACGGTGGCCAAAACTCGGGTTTGCGACGGCGTCAACGGGCTTGGACCGGGCCTAAAACTGACCTAACAAATCTCAGCCCAAATTGAGATTTGTTAGTGAGTTGGGCTGGGCCAAAGTTGGGCTGAACGGGCTTGGGTTTCAAATTACTGGACTGATCTTACTTGGGCTTCAAATTGCTGGGCTTGAAGATGACATTCACGTGGGCTGTTAGACTTGCGTTGGAGAAGCTGGGCCGAACAAGAAAGCCCGAAGATGGGCTGCTGCTTTGACCGGGGAAGGCACGCGAAGGAGGGGAGTTCGCTGGATTTGCTGGCCGAATTCGCTGGCGCTACTCGGTTGAATCGGTGGACAGATGGACGGCAGCTGGCGTTGGCTTTGAGCGGCTGGCGTTGAAGGTCCGATGTCAACAAATCGGCAAGAAGACAAGGATGGTCGGGGTGAGTGGCTTCGGTGGCGTGAGGAGAGAGGGCAGACGGGACGATGATGAAGAAGCTGCAACAAACGGTGGAGTGGAGCGGTCAAACAAGGGTTCGGTGGGGTGAGGGTGTTGACCGTGCATGGGCTGAACGAAGACAAGAAGCAGGGGAGCAGCTTCGGTGAGTGGAATGGCTGCGCGTGAGGCTTCGCTGGTTCGAGAATGAGAAAGAAAAGCAGAGGCGGCAATGAAAGAAACAAAAGAGAAATAAGAAGCTCAAAGGAGGAGGGGACGGTCGAGGAAGCTTTGAAAAGACATGGCAAAAAGTCCACAAAGATTATCTAGATAATTGAATGCTTGGTCCCTCAATTATCTTTAATCTTATCCTCATGTCCCCTAATTCTTTCTTGCTTGTAATTCCATGAATTAACAAATTATAAAGCCAAAATTGCTGCCCCTTGTAAAGCTCCGAATTTCACTCAAATTCTCTTAAATTTCTTTACTGATTCTCCAAATCAAGGTCCGATGTCGTTGAAGAAAAATCCCATATAATTTTTGTAAGTTCCCATCACCCAGAGGCTCGGCTTGGAAGTCTAAATTTCTTTCAACTTAGCCCATTTGAATTTTCCATAATTTTCCACAACATTCGAATCGATTTTCCGTAAAAATTTTGAATTCTCCGAAAATTTTTCAGAGGATGAGTCGACGTTCCTAAAATAAATCGTGACATGATAGAACTTTCAATTTATGAAATCATATTCAAATTGGCGGTTAATTTCAATTCAGCGTGATTTTAGTGTAATCTAGCATACCGGATAGCTTTTAAGAATTTTTTGTACAATTGACTCATGATCAATTTATCTCAAGTCACATAGTGCATCTTCGACACATTGGCAACTCTCGGTTGTCGTGAAAATGTCAAGGTTTCAAGAACGGATACCGGGTACAGAAATGATAGAAAAATCGGCCTAGTACCGTTCGACGAGAATTTTGCAATTAGATAGGATCACCCACACACTGATCACATATCTCAATTGAATTGACCTATCTCCGATCCCTGATCGATTTTTGATGGTGTTGTAATGAGCCTTGCATATCGACATGGTCAAACAGTTAATTCCTAGTTAAATTCTCAAGTCCATTGCGTTAAAATCCTTTAATGGATTCCCCAGATAATCTAGTTATCTTATGAGTGATCTGTTCAGAGAATTGCACTATCGGTGCGTCGATGAAATACCCGATCCATTTAATCGAAAACAAATTCTGAAAATTTAGGTTGTCACGACTTGTGTCCTCCTATAATGCAAAATGATATTGAATCTTCAATATAATGTGTTATATCATCTACCTCGTCAAAAATATTGTTCTTGTTTTTCCTTGCCCAGGACACATTTTAGACTTGACTGACAAGTTCTGTTCTATGGTTTTACGGCATTGAAGACGCCATTGGGACACTTACGTTTCTTGCCCATGATCGGAAATACATTAGAATTCAATAGTTCAGTACGAGGTCCACCGAACACAACTGATCATGTTGTGGGGACTTGGAGCGCATAAATCAAGACCATGTAGCGACTCTTGACAGCGAATGTCATGGGCAGGCAATTGTTTAGGTGACACGAATTACGTCTGTTGCATCCATCGCAAAATGTGGACACGTTTAGGTATCTCCAAGATAGCTTACTCATTCGTTGTTTCTTGGTCTACATAATAGAAGCGAGAAGAGGAACAACCGAATGCGATTATAACCAGTCGACAGCATTGGACAAGGGGAAGTGATGGAGGTCAACACACATCAGCCTCTTTGAAGCAGTCTTATTCTAAACCATTAACAATGACGATTTCTTTTCCTGCTTAGGCGAGCCCTTAACGAGAACTCAATGAAAAAACTTCTTAGGACAAAGAGAATTTGGAACGATAGATCCAAGCAAACCCGAGTCAGCACATGTGGCTTTTTGACCGAGTCAGCACGGTGGAAAAATGATGTGAGTGTAATATATGGGCTCTTTAATAAAATAAAAGGAAAAGAAAGGGTTTGAAAAGTCAAAAAAGGGAGGCTGAAGGAAAGTGGGAGAAGCTTCGGCTGAGTTTAAAAAGAGAGAAAGAGGGAGAGAAAGAGAAGAGCACGGGCAGAAACAGGGGAAGACGCAAAACAGGGAGAAGAGAGAGAAGAAGAGAAAGGAAAAAGGGAAAAAGGGAAAATTTTTGGCGCTCGTGACCCGGACGTCTCATCAAGCCGACTCAAGTGTGTTTTGCAAGGCCGGTAAGAATTTGAAGCCTTTAATCACTTGTTGAAGCAATTGCCGCAATTAGGGCTCGAAATTCGGTTTCTTGGGTATTTGTATGGCGAAGCCCAATTTTTGAGTCGTTAAGCTGTAATTTTTTTTTTTTTGAAATGGTACTTTGGGACGTTGTGAAGCTATAGCATCTTTCGGATCGTGATTTGAGCTTGCGGTTTGTTCGGAACGGAATTTTGAAGTTGGAGGCGCAATCTGGTACTGTAGCGAACAGTGGCTTCGAGTCTCTATTTTTGTTATTTCCGGTGCTGTTTTGGGGCGGCTGAGTTGGGGTTGTTGTTGTATGTTAAGAGAGCTTTCTACCGACTATAAGACGGCTTGAAACGGAATTTTGTAGAGGAAGTTATGGCGTGACGAGTGGGCGCATGGGCCGCGCCTAGCTGAAAATGATGGGTTTGTAGTAAATTGTGAGCTTTTGGGGGCGCGTAGGTGTCGTTTATCGACTAATAGGCTTAGTATAGACGAGTCATTATAAGAATATCATTTTTACTCTGCTTTTTGATATTTTTCCGTTAATTGTTAGGAATCCGAATGCGTCGATTCGTGTGAGCGTCGTAGTTGATTTTTGGCTTTTTCCAGGTGAGTGACACTATTTCTTCTTTGTATTTTAAACTCATGTTTTGAGAAACATGGTGGATTATATATTTCATGAGTTGATAAAAAACATATTTTGTTGCATAAAACAGGATCGAGCTATTACTGCCATTTTTGTTGTTCGAAAGGAATTATATTTTGACGTTGATTTGAATGGTTGTGAAAATATTTGTGAAAGAATCTTGAAATGTTTTGGAGAATGCTTGATATTTATATATCAAATTTGAGTTGTGGCATGATTCTCTTTTTGATGTTGGATTACTGGATATTGTTATTGATGGTTGGTGCTCAATGTCACTGTGGACCATGAGGGGTGTGTGAGTATGTACATACTATTCTAGGATATCCTTGTGGGCCGAGCCACCGGCTAATAATATGTGGAGACCTTGCAAGGGGAATCTTGATCGTTTTGTCACAGGCATTACACGTGACCATGGCTAGACATTTGAGCATGAATTGATCAATGGAGTGGACCATGACGTGTGATTTGAGTTTGGTCGATGGAATGGACCATCGTGATTTGATGAGATTAATCAATGGAATGGACCATTGATGCATGTTTTACGAGATTGACTAATGGACTCGACCATTGGTACTTTCGGTATTTGAGTTATAATTATGTCTTGAGTTATGTTTGTGTTTTAAAATGTGCATAGTGATTTCTCGATCCGCTTAGAAGAAATATGTTACTCACTGAGCCGTGGTAGCTCACTCCTCTCATTTACTTGTTTTTCAGGTCCTTCAGCGAGTCGCGAGTAGGCATGAGCGTTCGCTCGGGGAGGACTTTTGTTGTGGAACTTTTTGGTATGGCTTATGCATAGTTCATAAGTTTATAAGTTAGTCCTTGTAGAAGGTTTATGTTTTGATGTTTGTGAAACATAGATATACTCTGATATTGTAACTAATTGCCCCTTTTTGTCAAATATATATATGTGGATGTATATATGTTGATATCGGGTTGAAATTTTGGTTACGTTGAGGCTGCGTCCTTTGGAAAAAAGGACGGCCGTGTCATGCCCTTCTTCTTGAGAATCGAGGTGTGACAGTGAGGACTTCTACAAGGTCCCCTCAACAATTACCCGCAGTTGCACTACTATCTAACTTCTAGACGCTGTACTTCCTGAGCATTTATTACCACACAAACGTATAACTTACAATATAAAGGCTTAGACCTTCCTTTTTATACAAAAGAGCACATAATTATAATACTCGATAGCTGAACTACGGACTACAGTGCTGCAGTTAGCTGCCGTATTGTCAGATGAGACCTATTGCATTCATCATATATTTCGAAAGGGACGGTGGAATGAGTCGCCAGCTGCAATTGACATAAAGTGAAATGCAGAGCGCATGCGGTCACTCTAGAAATGACCTTAATGCTGGAGGTTTGGAGGTTTCAGACAATTGCACGAAGCGCATGCTACGTTATGTGTTCATGAAGTATAGTTCAAGTATGACCGCAAAGAAACCCTCCAACCTTAAGTCGCGAAAATTCCTGCATTAACGTCCACGTCGTCTGACTTTTATTCACTTGGTCTAGTAGCTCCAAATACCTTGAGTTGTGGGGACTCGATCGCGAAGGAAGTTCTTCAATAGTTGCGTTCTTTGGACAATCAGATAGTATAGCCAACATCAAATCATGCTTCTTCTTGGTACACCAGCTTGACATGTTACGTTAAGCCTGAAAGTTCAGGAGAAGTATCCCAAATAGATCAAGAAATGTGTTTCTTATTGAAGAACCGCATGTTAAGGGCTTTGTCTCTGCTCATGCATCCACAGACATCTGCCCCCATCATTGTTCCCGGGTAATGAAGCTAGAACTGCCCTTTCGCCATCTCCAGGTCTTCAACTCTAGAGAGTTTTTCACCTTTACTAACTTCCACTAATGACTATCGTCAAAAGTTGAACCGCAGCAAAAAGCTAGAGGACGAGGATACCTTCAAGGAGATTCTCCTAGAATGTGTACTGGCTTATCTGACCCAAACTGACTACAGGAGAGTTTCTTTTATAAGCTAATGATGCAAGTCCAGCACATGGCCAGATTTATCGACACGAACATGACGATGGTAAGTGAGGGGCATTGGAGCGCGGAGGTCGGATTTAGATGGAAAGACGCTGAAGCGAGTGGCGGCGGAAAGGGAGGAGCTGAGGCTGTGGGAGACAGGTGGCAGGAGGTAATTGGGTGGAGGGAGCGGGAGGAGAGGAGGCACAGTGACATCGGCGGGGAGCAGGGCGAGCGCGACGGAGCGTCGCTGCACTTGATTTTGGCCGGAGTGGATATAATGGAGGCGATGAAGTTAACGAAGAATATCTTCGAACAGCGACCGGGTTGGGTAACCGTTCGGGTGCTCCCGGTTCAATTCGGATCTGGGTCTGGGATGGAATCCGGTTCAAACGAACTTTGGACCCGTCCGATTCCGAAGCATAAAAAGTAAATAAAACATTTGTTTAGCAGACTGGATCCCATTCCGTAAGTTTTGTGAAATATAAATAATTTAAAATATAATTTTTAAATAATCATTTATGTGACGACCGAGGCGGTGCGCGGGGAGGATGGCGGTGCGTCCGTGCCTCCGGTCCTCGGACGTGCGCAAGGGAAGGGGAAGTGGATTCCTCTCCCTCTTGTCCCATCGCTTAGGGAGGGGTCATGGGCCTTGTATATAAGGCTTGGGTTAAAAAGCTGTGTGACGCGTTTTAAAGCCGTGGCGACCCGGTGTTCAAGCGGACAATATCACACAAGTGGGACCCGGATATTCTGAAATGGTATCAGAGCCGACTCTCGACCGCGTGTGGGACCACGGCGAGGCCATGTCCTCCCAAGGGAAGAGTGTGATGGCTCGGCTCTCGACCGCGTGTGGGACCACAGCGAGGGCCATGTCCTCCCAAGGGGGGAAGAGTGTGATGACCCGAGCGGCGGTGCGCGGGGAGGAGGACGTGCGCAAGGGAAGGAAGGATTCCTCTCCTCTTGTCCCACATCGCTTAGGGAGAGGTGCATGGGCCTTGTATATAAGGCTTGTTCTCTTAAACTTGCGTGACGCGTTTTAAAGCGTGAGGACTCAGTGTCGCGGACAATATCACACAAGTGGAACCCGGGATGTTACAATTTATATTGCTAAAAAAAAATGAATAGACGAAATATGTTTAAAATATATTATATTAACTAATTATTTTAAGTGATACAAACGATTTTTTTAGAAAAATATTTTTCAAATCATTTATTTTAGAGTGCAAAATGCTACAGGATTCAGACCCAGTCTCAAGATGAGCTTATGGATTAATTTCCATAGAATTCAGTCTTCTCTTACTGCCCAAGGCTCGTTTTATTGGCAATGCCAGAAACATGTGGAGTATGTTCCCTGTGCTTAGCTCCTACGTTCATCAAATGTCTAACGATAGTAAGCCCTGAATAAAATCCCTGAATACATGCTTGGATACTAGTCCGTCCGACATGCGATGAGTGCAGCAACAATTAGCTTGTTCTTCATCCTGTCGACGTAACCATAGTAGCATCTCTCAGGACTTCTTTAAGATCAAAGTGCCGCAGACGCCCCAGAACCCGACAGAGAAACCGAGCCCAATGCTCAGCAAGAGCCACAAACGTTCGAGATCATCGCCTCCGTCTTCGCTCTTGGTGTTTCCGCCACCATCGTCAGGAGATTGTGGCTGTTTCTCGTCTCCCGGGCATAACTCTGGCAATGG
The DNA here is from genome assembly GCF_016545825.1 of Eucalyptus grandis. Lineage (NCBI taxonomy): Eukaryota > Viridiplantae > Streptophyta > Magnoliopsida > Myrtales > Myrtaceae > Eucalyptus > Eucalyptus grandis. The sequence continues at coordinate 8,217,979 of NC_052619.1, read as the reverse complement.
AATCCCACAGAGGCCGACGTTGCCCTCGTAAATCGATGGGTCGTTGAGGGTTTGGAACTGGTTGGTCCTCGGGATTCTCCCCCACAAGTTGTTGTATGACAGTTTCAAGTGATTCAGCTTTGTTAAAGCGGTGATGCTCGGAGGAAGTGGTCCCGAGAGATTGTTGCTTGATAAGTCGAGAGTTTCTAGCCCTTCCAAGTTCCCAATGTCGATCGGTATTCTTCCAGTGAAATGGTTCATGGACAAATTCAAGGCCCACAACCTCACGAGGGCTGTTAGCGCTTCAGGAATCTCCCCAGACAAGCGGTTGTCCGAGAGATCCAAACTGTTGACGAGGTAAAGAATGCTTTGATAATATTCAGCAATCCGTCCTTTCGCCACAATGGTCAAGCGTCCCTCGTACCTCCCCTCCCCTCTGTAAGTATCCGGGAGCTCCACTTTCAAGCCTGATAAGTTTCCAATGCACATCGGAATTGATCCTGACAAGCTGTTGTGAGAGAGGTCTACTATGTGGAGATTTGAAAGACGGCATATCTGAGGAGGAATTTTCCCGGTAAACGAATTGGACCGCAGGCACAAAATCAGTAATGAAGGAATGCTCTCTGCAATCCATGCGGGAATGTTTCCTGAGAACTTGTTCTCGCCTAAATCAAGACTGTCCAGAGAGCTGCAGTTCCGCAAGGAGGACGGAAGTTTGCCAGAGAGATTGTTGTTACTAAGTATGAGGAACATGAGAGAGGAAAGAAAGCCAACCTCTCTCGGTATTGGACCCGAAAGGCTATTGTTTGACATGTCAAGAATATATAGGAAGGGCAAGTTGCTCCAGAACCGCGGTATTTCTCCGGATAGGTAGTTGTTGGAGATGACTAAGGTTGTCAAAGTGGTCATTTTCCCAATGGACAAGGGAATGGTACCATTTAGGGCATTCCGAGATATGTCTAAATCTGTCAGGTAAGGCATGAGTTCGCCGATGTTAGGAGGAATTGGACCGGAGAACTGATTATCTCTGAGATACAGTGTCGTCACATTGGAAGACCACATAGGAAGAGGACCTTCATATCGGTTTGAACTCAAGTCGACATTGGACTGATCGTCTACAAATGTCAGCGAGGTGGGTGGCTTGCCAGTGAGTTGATTATACGAGACGTCTAGTTCATCCAATTGCAGATTCAACTGGAAGAACCAATCGGGTATGGTTCCTGAAATCTTATCGTTGCGCAACACCACGGTCTTGAGGTGGTTTTGATTCCTGAGCCAAGTAGGAAACTCGGGACCCAATTGGCAAAACCTGATGTTCAGGTACCTAAGCTTGAAGGGAGGAATCCAACTGGGGGCTATGTTAAATGCCAAGGAAATGTTTTGATACATTTTATCCAAGGAAAGATCCGTAAGGCTCGAGAGATTTGCCAGGTGGCGCTCCGTCACGACTCCTTCCCACAAGTTCTCAGAGAGATCCACCGCGACCAACGCCGACAATTGCCCAAAACTTTCAGGAATCCCACTCATACTGTTTTTGCCAACGTAAAACTCTTTCAAAGACGACAAGTTTCCAATCGTCCGTGGAATAGAACCTTGAAATGAATTCCGCAAAAATTGGAGGTACCTTAACTTCTTCAGGTTTCCTAGAGAATCTGGCAAATTGCCAGACAATCCATTGTTTCCCAGCTCCAGATTCTCCAAGTGGCTATCGTTGCATCGAGCTAACCCATTGATAAAATCAGTTATCTCACCGGTGATTCTATTGACAGAAATCTTTAGGACACTCAAATCACATAAGCTCCCCAAGGATTTCGGGAGCTCACCTTCGAAAAATTCTGGGACAAGTCAAGTTTTTGGAGGGATGCTAAATTAGCAAATTCATCTGGAAGCTCACCCCCGAGACTATTTGAGTTTAAATCAAGATGAACAAGGCGAGTGAGATTGAACAGCCACCCGGGTGAAGTAGAGTTGACGTTATTGTTCGAGAGATCAAGGACCTCGAGCAACGTGACGTTGATGAATGGAAGAGAAAGAGGAAGCTTTGACAGGAAACAGTTGGGCAAGTGCAACTCTCTGAGAGAAGATAGAAAATTGATAGCTCGAAGCCAATGATCTGCAGATTTACTGAGATCGATGGCTCCGAGATTCAGG